>NC_141878.1:235829975-236133006 GCF_056163025.1 Triticum urartu
CAGTCGCGCTTTCTCTATACAACTGTCCCTTTATGACTGTAAAGGCCTTGGATCGACGGACAATCTGTCGAGCCTCTTCTTCGTCTTCTGGGAGTTATTTCCTTAGGATGTATGCGATGTATGGTATTGTCCAGTCGGGAGTGATGACCAAGACTTCCATGATCAGGTCGACCACAGCTGGAACTTCAACTTCAGTTGGATCCGTGGCACTTTTTGGCTGCGGGGCCTCTTCAGTGAAGGGATCCTCCTGAACTGATGGTGTGTGGATGTGTTCCAAAAACACATTGCTGGGAATGGCTTCTCTTTTGGAACCTATTTTTGCCAAATCATCAGCTGCTTGATTTTTCAGTTGGGGTATGTGATGAAGCTCTAACCCCTCGAATTTCTTCTCCAGCTTTCTCACTGCATTGCAATAACCAGTCATGGCTGGATTTCTGACGTCCCACTCCTTCATCACCTGATTAACCACCAAATCTGAGTCGCCATAGACCATGAGGCGACGGACGCCAAGTGAAATGGCCATGCGCAACCCATATAAAAGTGCTTCATATTCTGCCTCGTTATTGGAGGAATCAAAGTGGATTTGAAGAAAATATTTGAGCTTATCCCCTCGGGGGGAGACCAACACCACCCCGGCACCGGAACCATTCAGTATTTTGGAACCGTCGAAGAACATGGTCCAATGCTCCGAGTGAACCTGAGTCGGCAGTTGCTGTTCAATCCACTCAGCGACGAAATCAGCTATTGCCTGGGACTTGATAGCTTTCTTTGCCTCAAACTTGATATCTAGAGGAAGGAGTTCAATCGCCCATTTTGCTACTCGACCAGTTGCATCTCTGTTATGTAGGATCTCTGACAATGGAGCATCGCTGACGACTGTAATGGAATGATCAGAGAAGTAGTGAGCAACTTTCTTTGTGGTCATATAAATCCCATATACAAGCTTCTGATAGTAAGGATATCTTTGCTTCGATGGGGTCAAACTTCAGAAATATAATACACTGGGCGCTGAACTTTGAAGGCTTTTCCTTCTTCTTCCCGCTCGACCGTCAGTACTGTACTGACGACTTGTCCCGTGGCTGCAATGTAAAGCAGCAAAGGCTCTTTGCTGATTGGGGCAGCAAGCACCGGCTGGGTGGAGAGTAGAGCTTTGAGCTCTGCAAACGCTGCATCAGCTTCAGGAGTCCACTCGAACTTGTCTGACTTCTTCATCAATCGGTAAAGAGGCAATGCCTTTTCACTGAGACGAGAGATGAATCGACTTAAAGCAGCCAAGCAACCAGTAAGCTTTTGGACGTCGTGCACTCGCACAGGACTTTTCATTCAGAGTATAGTACCGACTTTCTCTGGATTTGCGTCGATTCCCCGTTCGGAAACGAGGAACCCGGGTAACTTTCCGCCAGGAACTCCAAATGTGCACTTTGATGGATTAAGCTTGATGTCATACCTCCTGAGGTTGGCAAAGGTTTCAGCAAGGTCAGTCAGCAGGTCGGAACCCTTCCGTGACTTGACCACAATATCATCCATGTATGCTTCCACATTCCAACTGATTTGAGTGAGCAAACACTTGTGAATCATCCTCATGAATGTGGCTCTGGCATTCTTGAGGCCGAATGGCATGGTAACATAACAGAAGCACCCGAATGGAGTGATGAAAGCTGTTTTGATCTCGTCAGGTCCATACAGACGGATCTGATGGTACCCGGAATAGGCGTCTAAAAAAGACAGTCGCTCACATCCCGCAGTCGAGTCGACTATCTGGTCGATGCGGGGGAGGGGAAAATGATCTTTCGGGAACGCCCGATTGATATGTTTAAAGTCAATGCACATGCGAAGTGACTTGTCCTTCTTGGGGACCATGACAACGTTGGCGAGCCACTCGGAGTGGTAGATCTCTCGGATGAACTCCGCTGCTAAGAGTTGAGCCACCTCCTCGGCAATAGCCTTTCTCTTCTGGACGGCGGACCGTCGGAGATGTTCTTTGACAGGTTTTATTTTTGAGTCAACTCGTAGGCGATGCTCAGCCAACTCCCTGGGAACACCTGGCATGTCAGAAGGCTTCCATGCGAAAATGTCCCAGTTCTCACGGAGGAACTGGATGAGCGCTTCTTCCTATTTGGAGTCGAGTGTTGTTGAGATATGAGTTGGAGCAGTGCTGGGATCAGTCGGGTGGATGTGAGCTGTCTTCGTTTCGCCAGATGACTGAAAAGCTGATTCTGTAGCGGGCTTCTTGGCTCGCAACAAATCACTCGGGTCTGTAGTCTTCTGGTATTCCTGCAGCTCCACCACTGCCATCTGAGCATCAGCGATCTTTGAGCCTTTCTAAAAACACTCTTCTGCTTTCTTCTGATTGCCTGTAACAGTGATCACACCTTTGGGACCAGGCATCTTCAATTTGAGATACACATAACATGGTCGGGCCATGAAGCGTGCATAAGCCAGCCTGCCCAAAATAGCGTGATAGGCACTCTGGAAGTCTACAACTTCGAACGTCAACTTTTCTTTGCGGTAATTCTTGGAATCACCAAAAACCACATCAAGAGCAATCTGGCCGAGTGATTCAGCCTTCTTCCCAGGAATGACTCCATGGAAACTCATGTTGCTGGTACTGAGTATGGACATCAGAATTCCCATCCCTTTCGGCGTCTCAGCATATAGTATGTTCAAACCACTGCCACCATCCATCAAGAATTTGGTCAGTCGAGTGCCTTCAACAACTGGGTCGACCACCAAAGCTTGCCTCCCAGGGGTGGCAATGTGCGTTGGGTGATCGGACCGGTCGAATGTGATGGTAGTCTGAGACCACTTCAGATAACTGGGTGTCGCCGGAGCAACCATATTCACCTCTCGGTTGATAACTTTCAGTCGACTTTTGCTTTCAACATCGGCAAAAATCATCAGGGTGGAATTGACCTGGGGGTATCCGTTGTCACTATCTTCCTTGTCCTCAACTTTGTCCAACTCCTTTTCCTTATCTCTGGGCTGCTTTCCCTGGAACTGCTGGATCAAGAGTCGGCACTGTCGAGTGGTATGTTTCGGGTAAATGAAATTACCCTCTTCGTCTTTCTTGGTGTGGATGTGACATGGCAAATCCAACACATCATTTCCGTCCTGGTCTTTAACTTTCTTGGGGTTCCAAGGTCCTTTGGGTTTCCCCTTAAACTTTCCTTGAATTACAGCCAAGGCTTCCCCAGGAGCAGCTGGCTCGGCTTTCCGCTTTTGTTTCCGATTGGAATTTCCTCCGGTTTCTTGAGCGACTGACTTGAGCTTGCCACTCCTGAGTCGATCCTCATCTTCACCATTAGCGTACTTGGTGGCAATCTCCATCATCTGATTCAGAGACATATCTCCTGTTCGACCGAATTTCAGATTCAGTTCTCTGTACTTGACGCCTTCTTTGAAGGCACAGACTGCTTGGTGGTCGGGCAAATTCTCTACCATGTGATGTAACGTGATCCATCTCTGGATGTAATCCCTCAAAGTTTCATTCGGCTTCTGCACGCAAGACCGCAGTTCCGTCAGCCCTGCCGGTCACTTGCATGTTCCTTCAAATGTGGTGACAAACACTTGGCCGAGATCTTCCCAAGTGTAAATGATGTTGGGTGCTAACTAACTCAGCCACGCTCTGGCCGAGCCCTCCAACATGAGAGGTAGGTGCTTCATGGACACTTCATCATTGTCGCCGCCAATCTGGACGGCCACTCGGTAGTCTTCAAGCCAAGTATCGGGCTTGGACTCACCAGTGAATTTACTGACTCCAATCACCAACCTGAAGTTGGGAGGAATCATAGTGGCCCTGATGGCTCTACTAAAGCACTCTGGCCCCGAAACATGTACTCTGCTGCTGGTAGGTGCATCTCTGTCGTGACCTTCTCGGTGAGCTCTGTTCCTGTCGACCAAACCTTGAACGAGAATGGATCTCGCATCAAAGCCTGGTTCCCTGGGGTCGACTGGAATCCTTTGCCCAACACTATGAGGGCGCCTGTCATCTTGCTGTCGAGGCGCATACGACCCGCTCCTCGGGGGAGGGGTGGGCACTCGACATCGATCATCATGATCGAATCGGTGATCGTACTGCTCACGGTTCCCGTACTGATTACGCCGGTCCCCACGTCCCTCATGCCTCGGGGGCGATCTTGGGCTATGAGCCGACTGGACTGTGTCTGCAGCAATGGATCTGCTATGAATCATGTTCTGCGACTGAGAAACAGCGGAATTCTGGTCTCCTGCTGCCCGAAGTAATGCTCTGATCTGCAGCAAGCCTCTGCCACCCTCCGACTGGGAAGGCTGAATAGACTCTGCTATACGGGCTGCAAATGCTAAATTCTGAATCGGAGTTTGATATACCCGTGGGGGCGGAAAGAGCTGACGTCGACTGGATTCTGGAACCCGTTGTCACGCACGCTCGTCGAGTGCTCGTTGGAGGTTCTCCAGTCGAGCGCGCTCGTCCAAGTTTGCCAGGCGCGCGTCCTCCAAGGCACGAGCCTCAGGGGTTTCTCCAACGATAGGAGTGTGCAGTGCATCCATGTTCCGGCGACGAAGTTCTTCTCTCTGCAGCGACGTGAGAGGCTCAGGGAGATATTCCTCATGGGGACACGACGGGTCGCCTCCACCTGTGCCTCCGTCGGTGCGGTGAAAACCGGGAGGACTGGGTGGTCCATCGACCATCAGAACCTCCACCGCCGGATCACTGCTGTCGCACTCGGATGCGGCCTCTGCGGAGCCAGTCGAACAGGCCGTAGAGGGATTCGTCGGGCTCGATCGCCGTGACTTGAGGGGTGGCCGACTGGCGTGCTACCGCGTGTCTCACCCACTGCTGAAGTCTCGACCGACCGGAGCGCTTGGACCGGCGGGAAACAGGGAGGGAGGACAGCACAGGAGCCGACCGATAGTGGGTCGACGGTTGCCACAAGAGGACGCCGCAGACGCACGCACGAAAGTGCGTCGCCCGCGGACAGGGAGTGCGTCCATGTCGAGCGGAGCCTCCTGAAGCCAAGCGGAGTCGTCGGCGATGAACGTGAGCGCGCCGAGATGGATCTCGCGGCCCTCCACCAAAACTCCGCCAGAAACCATGATGATTTGGATCGGAAAAGATCGCAAGTCCTCCAACAAATTGCTAAAACACCGGCCCCACGGTGGGCGCCAACTGTCGTGGTTCTAAGTCTGACAGTAATGTAGGGGGGTAGGTATGGAGAGGCAAGATCTTAGCTATGGAGAAGTTGTAAGCACATGAGGTTTACGAGTTCAGGCCCTTCTCGGAGGAAGTAATAGCCCTACGTCTCGGAGCCCGGAGGCGGTTGACTAGATTATGCGTGTATGAATTACAGGGGTGCGAACCCTTTACACTGAGGAGGGGGTGGCTTATATAGAGTTCGTCGGACCCCTCCGGCCCTCAGTTGTGTAGGGTTTTAAATACATTAAGGTTGGGAGTTACTGGTAACGTCCCTAATAAAGTGCTATGATGATTTTAAAAGCTACTTAATAACCGACCGTTAGGGTGTGGAGTGTCTTTAGGTCTCCTGGCCGTCGAGTGATTGGTCCTTGGTCGAGTGATTGCTTCTTTGTCGAGTGTCTTCGAGTCTGTCGAGTGAAACACCTCCAAGTCGATTGAAAGGTGATTTCTTCTTGAGATGTCCTTGGGTAGGGCAGCTCGGACAGGTCCATGACCCTACCCTAGGTACATAGCTTCATCACTAACAAAGTGTGCAAGCTCCAGCGATCCATTTATGGACTGGTGCAAGCCTCTCGGAGTTGGAATAAACGTTTTGATAGTGTGATCAAAGCATATGGTTTTATACATACTTTTGGAGAAGCCTGTGTTTACAAGAAAGTGAGTGGGAGCTCTGTAGCATTTCTAATATTATATGTGGATGACACATTGTTGATTGGAAATGATATAGAATTTTTGGCTAGCATAAAAGGATACTTGAATAAGAGTTTTTCAATGAAAGACCTTGGTGAAGCTGCTTATATATTGGGCATCAAGATCTATAGAGATAGATCAAGACGCTTAATTGGACTTTCACAAAGCACATACCTTGATAAAGTTTTGAAGAAGTTCAAAATGGATCAAGCTAAGAAAGGGTTCTTGCCTGTGTTACAAGGTGTGAAGTTGAGTAAGACTCAATGCCCGACCACCGCAGAAGATAGAGAGAAAATGAAAAGTGTTCCCTATGGTTCAGCCATAGGCTCTATCATGTATGCAATGCTGTGCACTAGACCTGATGTGTGCCTTGGTATTAGTTTAGCAGGGAGGTACCAAAGTAATCCAGGAGTGGATCACTGGACAGCAGTCAAGAACATCCTGAAATACCTGAAAAGGACTAAGGATATGTTTCTGGTTTATGGAGGTGACAAAGAGCTCGTTATAGAAGGTTACATCGATGTAAGCTTTGACACTGATCTGGACGATTCTAAATCGCAAACCGGATATGTGTTTATATTGAACGGTGGAGCTGTCAGTTGGAGCAGTTCTAAACAAAGCGTCGTGGCGGGATCTACTTGTGAAGCAGAGTACATAGCTGCTTCGAAAGCAGCAAATGAAGGAGTCTGGATGAAGGAGTTCATATCTGATCTAGGTGTCATACCTAGTGCATCGGGTCCAATTAAAATATTTTGTGACGATACTAGTGCAATTGCTTTGGAAAAGGAATCCAGATTTCACAAGAGAACCAAACACATCAAGAGGTGCTTCAATTCCATCCACGATCGAGTCCAGGTGGGAGACATAGAGATTTGCAAGATACATACGGATCTGAATGTTGCAGACCCGTTGACTAAGCCTGTCTCACGAGAAAAACATGATCAGCACCAAGGCTCCATGGGTGTTAGAATCATTACTGTGTAATCTAGATTACTGACTCTAGTGCAAGTGGGAGACTGAAGGAAATATGCCCTAGAGGCAATAATAAAGTTATTATTTATTTCCTTATTTCATGATAAATGTTTATTATTCATGCTAGAATTTTATTAACCGGAAACATAATACATGTGTGAATACATAGACAAACAGAGTGTCACTAGTATGCCCCTACGTGACTAGCTTGTTGGTCAAAGACGGTTATGTTTCCTAACCATAGGCATGAGTTGTCATTTGATAAACGGGATCACATCATTAGGAGAATGATGTGATTGACTTGACCCATTCCGTTAGCTTAGCACTTGATCATTTTAGTTTACTGCTATTGCTTTCTTCATGACTTATACATGTTCCTATGACTATGAGATTATGCAACTCCCGATTATTGGAGGAACACTTTGTGTGCTACTAGACGTCACAACGTAACTAGGTGATTATAAAGGTTCTCTACAGGTGTCTCCGATGGTACTTGTTGAGTTGGCATAGATCGAGATTAGGATTTGTCCCTCCGATTGTCAGAGAGGTATCTCTGGGCCCTCTCGATAATGCAGATCACCATAAGCCTTGCAAGCAATGCAACTAATGAGTTAGTTGCGGGATGATGCATTACAGAACGAGTAAAGAGACTTGCCGGTAACGAGATTGAGCTAGGTATTGAGATACCGACGATCGAATCTCGGGAAAGTAACATACCGATGACAAAGGGAAGAACGTATGTTGTTATGCAGTTTGACCGATAAAGATCTTCGTAGAATATGTAGGAGACAATATGAGCATCCAGGTTCCGCTATTGGTTATTGACCGGAAACGTGTCTTGGTCATGTCTACATAGTTCTCAAAACCGTAGGGTCCGCACGCTTAACGTTAGGTGACGATCGATATTATGAGTTTATGTGATTTGATGTACCGAAGGTAGTTCGGAGTCCCGGATGTGATAACGGACTTGACGAGGAGTCTCGAAATGGTCGAGCCATAAATATTAATATATTGGACGACTATATTCGGGTACCGGAAGTGTTCCGGGTGATTTCAGAGAAAACCGGAGTGCCGGGGGGTTACCGGAACCCCCCGGGAGAAGTAATGGGCCACATGGGCCTTAGTGGAGAGAGAGAGGGCCGGCTAGGGCAGGTTGCGTGCCCCCTCCCCCTATGGTCCGAATTGGACTAGGGAAGGGGGGGCGGTGCCCCCCTTTCCTTCTCCCTCTCCTCCTTCCTTTCCCCCTCCTAGTAGGAGTAGGAAAGGGGAGTCCTACTCCCACTAGGAGGAGGACTCCTCCTCCTGGCGCGCCCTGCAAGGGCCGGCCGGCCTCCCCCTTGCTCCTTTATATATGGGGGCAGGGGGCACCCTAGGACACACAAGTTGATTGTTCCAAGCCGTGTGTAGTGCCCCCCTCCACCATAATCCACCTCGATCATGTCGTAGCAGTGCTTAGGCGAAGCCCTGCGTGGGTAGCAACATCATCATCGTCATCATACTGTCGTGCTGACGGAACTCTCCTGTGAAGCTCTGCTGGATCATAGTTCGTGGGACGTCATCGAGCTGAACGTGTGCTAAACACGGAGGTGCCATACGTTCGGTACTTGGATCGGTCGGATCGTGAAGATGTACGACTACATCAAACGTGTTCTCATAATGCTTCCGCTTACGGTCTACGAGGGTACGTGGACGATACTCTCCTCTGTCATTGCTATGCATCACCATGATCTTGCCTGTGCCTAGGAATTTTTTTGAAATTACTACTTTCCCCAACAGGTAGTCATTGAGGAAGTCGTCGCTCGCAGTAGTCGCGCGACTATGCTCCCTGAAACCTGATTGCCCCTCTCCGCACAGGATCACGGAAGGCAGGGTTCCGGAGGACCGCTGTCCCTTTTCGTGGTGCACGCTTGAAGGAGGGATGGAGAAGACTTGTGTGGCGATGCTGTGATCTAGAACGCTGTCAAACCATATGATACAGCGGCGGCTAGGGTAGAGCCTATCAGGCCAGTCGTGCGAGTAAACCCCACGTCCAAGTCAATAATAGCCCCACTATCCAAAAGAATCGAAAATGGCTGAGTAATTAAGGCATCCATTAAGTATTAATTAATGACTGGATTTGTGCCATTTTTGTTCTTGTAAGTGACCTTTTACTATGTGACCACAGGAAATCTAGACGTGCTCATTCTCAGTTGCATTGTCAACCCAACACTCCGTCACTTCCTTTCCTTTTTCGACCAAGAGCCCGGTCAGGCCTGCCCCAACGCCACTTTATTTCCCTTCTCAACCAAGAGATCAGTTCATTATCCAGCCTTTGTAGTACCTTTTTTCCTCTATTAGTAAAAATGTACTCAAGGTGGTATTCCGGTGTTCAACAAGCCGACGCAGCTAGCTACAGTGGCAGAGACAGGGGGAGTAGCAGGGGTCCTATCCCCCTATCATATGAGATTTACACCACCTAGGAGCGTGTACTATATAGTGCACCCCATCTCTATCCTTCTCTTGGAGCATGTCAAGTACTGCTTCCCATGTGTCCTAAGTCATCACATGATTTTATTAACAAATTGAACTTTGCACGTGCTATGCACGTACCCACATACTAGTAGTAGGTAGATAGAGAAGAGAAGAGATGTAGATAAAACTTGATCAATAACTGCGCGATAGCGTTCAGGTCGCTCTTTGTATGACTCACATGTGGTTGTAGACCCTACATTAAGTGGACAACTAGATGTGTCAAATTATCACGTTAGATGCCGCTTCGTGTGCAAATGCGCTCCACAGTGGGTGTACGCATGCGTGTGTGGCAGGGTACGAGTACGTGCGTGCACCTCTTCTCTTCGTCTCTCTCCCTCTCTCTCTCTCTCGTTTAGTACTCTTGACTAGGCCTTATTAGACTGGCTCTAAAGTTACTCTCCACTGTGAGTAGTCTAATGATGGGCATGCAGCGGGAGACGCCCTCAGCTGGCACTCTGCTTCAATGGCAGACGCAGTGAGAGGTCGCATCGCCCTGACTTGCCATCAATGTGTAGCGGCGGGCTCAGCTGGCACCGAACGGGAAGCGCGCGCAGGAGGGGAGGGGTTTTTGCTGGGCCAGGAAGGTGAGAAGCCAGCTTCGGATCGGTCCGGATGGGGAAATATCAGGTGCCCCCATCCTTTCGGTGCTCCCATACTCCAACTGCTAGTACTACTGTAGTACAATAGTGTGGGCTACGTGTCGGGCTATGTAGAGGGCATAGTAAGCAAGCTTCTCATCGTTGTGCGAGTTGATAGGACACATCAAAGTCGTAATTTTTTTAATGTACATTAAAGTAGTTGTCATCGTATACAAAGAGGGCCGGCCATGTTCATGGCTACGATCCCATCCCGTGCTCCGTCATTGAGTGCGTGCATGATTCACATGCCATTGAAGAAACAAATTGCGGACGAGCCATTGAAGAAAAAAATATTTAAATAAAACACGCCAACGTGTCATGGTCGAACTTTGATTCGTTCATGCGTGGTTCCTGACCCTCCACTAAGTGAACAACTACTACACACGTCAAATTATCACGTGAGCTACCTATTGATCTAGAAATGATCTCCACCGTGTACCGGCGCGTGTGTGTTAGGAAAAGAAGCAAAAGAGTACGTGCGTCCGTGCATGGGATTCTTCTCTTCGTGCACGTACTCCTTTTTTGCGGGTGACTCGTGCACGTACTCGGCCTACGTTGGTGACCGTTGGTGAGTCTCACTTATCTCTACTTATCTACATGTACATGTACATCTACATCTATACTACATCTACATCTACTATAGCACAACAAGTTTTAAACATGAGACCAACCATTTTCTTGCATGACATGACCTGGATGCTGGATGTGCCACGTGTCGGCAAAAGGAGGAAGAACAATTTCTGATGACCGAGAAGGACCAAGGAACCGAGCAATGGAGTGTCTGCACTCGGCCCCTCCCCAATGCTAAGTAATTAAATGAAGGATGCTTAGCTACAACAACTTAAGAACCTATGCATTGGAGGCTTTAGTCGCTAAACTTTTTAATGTGCTTAGCACCTCATGTTATCACCGGTGCATTGGAGGCTTTAGTTCCTAAACTTCTTAATGTACTTAGCACCTCATGTTAGCACCGGTGCATTGGAGGCTTTAGTTGCTAGACTTTTTAGTACTACTATAGAATCAACCAAATCTTCAACACATTTAGACCAGAGGAGTAGGAAACACGGCAAGCCTTGTGTAGTAAAATCATACGTAGATGACCACCACACGCTATCACCATATTTCTCGGCCTCCGTGCGACACCTAGCTCTAGTAATTCACCAGCCCGTATCGCTTCTCGCTCCTCGTCTCTCTCAAAGTGCGTCCAGCAGGCGATTTTGCCGTCGATTGAGAATGGTTCACTCACACTCGCTCCCACATGTTAGAGAGATGCCAATAGCATTCTAAATCTAAAAAGAATAGTGATATGACAATAGGAAGCGCTTTGACTGGCGAACCAAACGCGACAGGCGTGCCGTGAGTGGGTCCTGTTTCTCGTAAGGTGACTTTAGAGAATCCACAGTGTGTTGATTTGTTGCCTCTAAGGCTGCCTCTAAGTCCTTAGAGGCTGGCGCTATACACTGCTAGCATCGACACTTAGTATAGAGGTTGCCTAACATTTTGGTTTGAATAGAATAATCTGCTTGGCCTACTTGTCATTGGTCCTGTTTGGATAGTCTAACTTAGCTAGAGGTTACAGTTAGTTTCTAACAAAATGTTCTTGCATGCCACAAAATATTATATCATTGAAAACAATGTTCAAATACGAATCCAACGATATAATTTTTGTTGACGTGCATTAATATTTTATTAGTTAAATCTTTGGTCAAAATTTGACACAAATCACAAAGGGGACTAAGAAACCAGGACGGAGGCAGTATGTCATGACTAACCCTGAACTAACTTACCCAGAGGAAATAGTTCTGGCCATGCAAAGCACATGTGAAGGATTTGGCTAGGGAAATAGTTGTTTATTAAACATGGGTCCACCTTAGAGGCTTGAAGCCATTTGCTATACACTATGACAGTTTTGCAGTGAGCTTAGGCTGTACGTGGTCCCAGCTTGGAGGCCATCCCGCCTTCAAGCACTATCGATGCCCTTATGCACCTCGACGGGGGAAGTAACTTGTTCAAATTTGGCAACTTTCTGGTCTCATTATGTGCATTCTCTAGACATTTATTAGCCCAGATACATAAAAACCCAGCTACAGCTACACGGGTGTGATGAGAGGGATGTGGATTGCCGTTCGATCGCGGTGCATCCTACGGTGCACATGCGCGATCCGCGTGCCTAGGGTTCCATCCAATTACAATGCAACCCAGCTGGGTGAGCGCACACAGTTTCCAGAGGTGGCGGAAATGAAGTGTATGCCATAGTAAATGACCAAGATTTTAGGGGAATCCTATAGGATTGAAAGTATGTCTAGAGGGGGGTGATTAGACTACTTGACCAAATCAAAATCTAGCCTTTTCCCAATTTTAAGTCTTGGTAGATTTTAGCAACTTATCACAAGTCAAGCAATCAACCTACACATGCAAGTCTAGGAGTATAGTAGCGGAATGTAAAAAACATTGCACATGAAGGTAAAGGGACGAGTTTGGAGGGAGCGAACGCAATGTAGACACGGAGATTTTTCGCATGGTTCTGATAGGTGGTGCTATCTTACATCCACGTTGATGGAGACTTCAACCCATGAAGGCTAACAGCTGCATGAGTCTATGGAGGGCTCCACCCACGAAGGGTCCACGAAGAAGCAACCTTGTCTATCCCACCATGGCCATCGCCCATGAAGAACTTGCCTCACTAAGGTAGATCTTCATGAAGTAGGCGATCTCCATGCCTGTACAAACTCCTTGGTTCAATTCCACAATCTTGTCGGAGGCTCCCAAGTGACACCTAACCAATCTAGGAGACACCACTCTCTAAAAGGTAATAGATGGTGTGTCGATGATGAACTCCTTGCTCTTGTGCTTCAAATGATAGTCTCCCAAACACTCAACTCTCTCTCATAGATTTGGATTTGATAGAAAGATGATTTAAGTGGAAAGCAACTTGGGGAAGGCTCGAGATCAAGATTCTTGTGGTTGGAATAGAATATCTTGGTCTCAACACATGAGTATGTGGTTCCCACTCAGAAAATGTATGTTGGAAGTGTAGGCATGTTCTGATGGCTCTATCCATGAATGAAGAGTGGGTGGAGGGGTATATATAGCCTCCACACAAAATCTAATCATTACACACAATTTACCAAACTCGGTGGGACCGAATCATGAAACTCGGTCAGACCGATTCAGTCCAAAATGTGAACGTTAGGATTTTCGGTGGGACCGACATGTCAACTCGGTGGGACCGATTTCATTATGGTTAGGGCATAACATAATCTCGGTGAGGCCGATCACATAAACTCGGTAAGACCGATTTCTGTAATAGGCAAACAGAGAGTTGGTCAGGAAAACTTGGTGGGACCGAATCGCTCATTTCGGTGAGACCGAAACGTTACGAAAACGAAATAGAGAGTTTGCATTGCGAACTCGGTGGGACCGATTGCTCATCTCGGTTAGACCGAAACGTTATGAAGGGAAACAGAGAGTTTGCAATCCCATCTCGGTGAGACCGAGATTCCTATTCGTGAGACCGAACTGATTAGGGTTTATGGCTATGGCTATGTCAAGTGAACTCGGTGGCGCCGGATAGATCAAATCGGTGGGGCCAAGTTTGAATTTTAGTTTGGGATATATGTGGAAATGAGAAAGTGGTTGAGGGATTTTGGAGCATATCACTAAGCATTTTGAGCAAGCAAGCCATTAAGCAACACTTCATCCCCTTTTAATAGTATTGGCTTTCCTATGGACTCAATGTGATCTTGGATCACTAAAACAAAAATGTAGAGTCTTGATCTTGAGCCAATGTGTGTCCTTAGCATTTTGAGGGGTCCACATTCCTAGTATAGGCCATGCCAATCATTAAAATTTCCGAAACGATCATCTTGAAAGAGCATTAGTTCAATGAGCTATATGTTGTTAGAAATTACCAAAACCACCTAGGGTTAGTGGCACTTTCAATCCCCCCCTTTTTGGTAATTGACGACAACATATAGATAAAAGCTTCGACAAATGATAATAAGATTTAAATGCATCATCGCTTTGAGAAGTATGTGATAAGTAAGAGCTCCCCCTAAATTTGTGCATTATTTAAAATTTTCTTTTGAATGCAAATGCACATTCGATTAGGATCATGGGTTACTCTTCCATGTCACATATATCTTGGTGGAGCGCTGAAAATGATAAAAGGTAAAAACATGCACTCATCACCAAGGCAATGTGAATGATCATACAAGAGATATAACAGATCACATCATTCAAGCAGAAGCATTAATGTACGATATGATCAAACACATTATCAAATAAGTATCTCACACACATATAGTATCAAGCAAGCACACAAAAGTATCAACCAAACAACAAAGAAGGCAAAAGAAGCAAAGATCTCTCTCTCTCTCGAAGCCTATGATCTATACATTTCTCCCCCTTTGGCAAAAAGTTACCAAAAAGTTTGAAAATGCATAGTGCTATGCGTCTCTCTAGGCTTTATCGTCGGGAGGTGGTGTTGAGAGGACTCCAAGGACGAATGCATCTGTTGAAGTTGTTGGAGTTGGTGGAGTGGCAACTAGAGGTGGCACTAATGCTGTGGCTGCAGGTGCTGATGTTGTATCTCTAGTGTCAGTCACTGGCATTGCAGTAGATATCTGCCTCTTGGCACTCTCTGAAAGGCATCTATGGTAGTCTACCCTTTCCTCTCCTCAGCTTCTTCCTGGAGCTGCTCAACAGCTGTCTGCATCTCTGCCACTTTTAAATCAAGATCGTAGAACTTAGTCTCAATGATCCTTTCCAGGCTCTCTTGGTTCTGAGTCAGGGTGGCCAATCCTTTCTAAATCCTCAAGGTTGCTTGAATCAGATATCCAGTTGATCTTGTTTGCTTTTGAGAAACACTTGAGATGCCTCCTCGGCACTTGGCATCTTTGCAGCTTTGGCTTTCTCTCTTTTCTCTTGTGCCTGTGTAGATGTAGGATCTTCTTCAGTCATGAAAACAATGTTGTCCTCAAAATCTGGTCTCAAGGGTAGATGCTCCTTATCTAACAAGTAGGTGCATGTGCCCATCTTGGAGTTGATGAGCATCTGAATATGTGGAGCATACCCACATGATCTCTTCTGATCTGTAACTGTCCTCTTGATTGTTTCCACAATCAGGCTCATGACTTTGAATTTCTAGGGCACATCAAACAATTGCAGCAAATTGATGGAATGGCCTCTGACCATCTTGTGATCTCCAGATTTGGGCAACAATGTATGCCTCAATATAGTGTTGATTGAGGCCAAACCAGATAGCAGATAATGAACAGAGCCCAGCTTATGAGTTTCCAAGGCTTTGTCAGGAATCTCCTTGTACATGTTGGCCATTGAGTTGTGGTCTTTATTCTTCTTGGCATAGACATCCAAGTCATCCTCATGCTCTTCAGGGGCATTGATCAATTTTGCCCACTCAACAACTGTTGATTGGTACCTTGTACCCTCAAACATCCAAACAATTCTACCATCAGGATAGAAGTGTGCTATGGACTAGAATTGCATAATAAGCTCGTCATTCCACTTAGTGAGTTTCTGACCCACAAAGTCATCTACTCCATAAGATCTAAAACTTTCATGCACTCCTGGAAAATGATCTTCATTGTCATCAATGTATTCCCAATCTGCCCACTTCATATCACACACAATGGGCTTCTTATCAAGTAAGATGGTCTCATAGAAATCTTGCTGCTCCATGGTGTGGAACCTTTAGCCCAGAGCAGTCCTTCTCCTTGCAGCATATGGATCACTTTATCTCCAAAGTCTAAGACTTGCATCCTTCCTGATGTTCATGTCTTCTACCACTGGATGGCTGTCATCATGATCTAGAATCTTAGGTTTGAGCTTCCTAAGCACTTGGGCTTCAGCATCTTATTCATCAATCTCATGCACTGGGGCCTTGTTCTTCTCAGTGGCAGAAATATTTCTTGTGCTCCTCTTGGGTGCAGTCTTTGGAGCTAGAGCAGAAGCTTTGGGGACAGTCTTGGTCTTAGAAGGGGCAGCCCCAGACTTGATGGCATCCCCATCAGCTTTTGTGACTCGGGTGCAGGTGCATCATCCTCTTCCTCTTCTTCTGGATCTTCCATCATGGAGGATCTTCCAATGACTTTTGCTATGGTCTTCTTGACCCTTTCTTTCCTTTTCTTACCCTCTCCAGCAGTCTCTTCAATATTTGACTTGGAAGATTCAACAGTTGAGGCGCTGGCCTTTAAGGTTGGCACCCTCTTTGCAGGGGCCTTCTTGTGCATGCCAGGCTTTGTTGCAGCAGCATATTCCTTTTTCAGCACCTTTTTCTTGGAGCTTACTTCCTCCTCAGTAGCCACATAATCCTCATCTTCTGAGTCTGAGTTTCTCTTCTTCCTTGTCCTTGTGGCTGCCTTGGGCAAATTGCTTGGAGTGCTCCTGCAGCCCTCATCATAGCTGCTAGAGGGACTAGTGCCCTCACTCAAGTTTATCTGCTCTTCTGACTTGTTTTGGCTATCACTCTGATCTGACATACTGACAAAGCAAACTGACTGTTAACCCTGTGAATAGATATAGATGAGGCAGAGTGGATGAGCATCACAAAGTGTAGAGTTTTTGCAAAACTAATGATTCAAAAACTTAATTTTAGTTTTCCACAGAAAGCATTTCGGAGCTACCGATTTGTTAAACTCGGTGACACCGAAGCAACTTTTGGAGTCTAAACTAGTGAAATCGGTAAGACCGAGACACAGTTCGGTGACTCCGAGATTGCTAGGGTTTCACAGAGAGTTGAACTCGGTCACATCGATTTGCAACTTTCGGTCAAACCAAAAAGTGCAAGTGCAATGGCCTAGGCCAAATCAGTGAAACCGATTTCCACAACTCGGTCGGTACAAGATGAGTTCGGCGGAAACCTAACCCTAAATTTTTGAATCAAAACTAATCTAAGGGATGTTCTTGCTGGACAGGATGATCTCATGCATGGTAAAGAACATGGCATGTGCTTTGTGCTAAGAATCAGAGTAAGGAACAACACAAAGTTTCGAACTCATACCCTAGTTCGGCGGTGAGTTTGCTATGGCGGCAACGGCGGGGTTGAATTCTATTGATGGCGACGGAGACCATCGGAGGGAGGTCGCTGGCGATGAGAGGACGATCCGGAGACCCGATGAGGCAGAGCAGGACACGCGCGGGCTGAGGGGTTTGGGAGAAATTTCAAAAAATTGACCCGACGGTATATATATCCTGACACCCTCGGTGTGACCGAGTGGAACAAATCGGTGGCACCAAGATGCAGAATTGCAAGCGGTTCCTACAACTCGGTGTGACCAAAAAGTTCTAATCGGTTGCACCGAGATTGAAAACCTAGATCAACTCAATGAACTCGGTCATACCGAAAAGGATGAATCGGTCAGACCGAAATGCACAGAGAGGTTTTCGAAGTTTAAGTCTATGACAAATCGGGGACTCCGAGCGCTCCTCACACAGAGTGTTCGAATCTGACTTGATCAAACTTTGTGATGTAGAATGAATAGAGTTTGAGACGAGTAAAGCATAGATAGCTAGAGGAGGTTCTTAGGCATTCTTGTCCATCCATTTGGCAAAAGAAAAAGAGCCAAACAGTCAAAGCACAAAATGGATGTCCTTGAATGAGTAAAATATGCAATCAACATGATCACACAATAAAATGGCAAATGAAATATGTGACAAAGCATGCATAAACACTCTAGCATCTATCAAGCAATTGGCGACGACTAGGTCATCTATATATGAGTATATTGACTTAGGAGTCAAATGAGAACATTTGATTATAGGTCATACTCATCGTTTAAGCACAAGTGGTGTTACCACTTTTACATAAAGCATTGTTGTGTTCACACCATTAGAGTTGCTTTAGCTCAATATTTAGAGTAAAGCTCCCCCTAGATGTGATATCCCCCCTAAGAGGGATGAACTAACCTTGGTTTTTGTCGATGATGACTTGATGTAGATGTTGAAGATGTGGATGCTCATTGTTGATGTAGATCATTCGGAGAAATCCTTTGGAGTGAGTTGCACTTTCAATACCTACACATGTTAGTCCCACAAGGAACAAACAAGGATATCCATACACATAGAGTGAAGTTCACACAAGATGATGTCCATGAACGCATTAGGTTACCTTGTCTCTTGTCTTACCAACAAGAGGGTTTGTGACTCCTTGAACTAGTGCAAGATGTGGAAGTTGTCTGAACTTTTTCTCGCCAAACTGATATGAGTGAAGTATGTTGGCAGAGTCACCCTCAAGAACACTCTAGTTCTTCTTCTTCGGGATCCACATAAATTTGATGGGAATCATTGGAGTTGTAGTCATACTTGGTGAAGTAGAACTTGATGTAGTCTAGGGAACCCACTTGACCAAGGCCTTGGGAGCTTCTTCAAATACATCAATCTCCTCTTAAAGCTTGTCGTTGCCCTTTGCTTGTGGTCTTGAGGTGGAAGATCATCTTGAGCTTGTGTCCCTTGGAAAGAAGTAGGATCATACTTCTCTTGTTGAGGAACAAACTTCGTCTTGGGGATTGATATTCTTCCCACTCAACTCCATTGGCATTGAACTTTCTTTCAAAACCAACACCTTGATTCTTCCGGCGCCTTCCTTGCTTGCATACAATTTCCTCAAATTGCTTACTTCCGGCAAGGCTCTTGTAAACACCTTTCTCTATAATTCCCTTCAATAAGCTATTTTCATGCTCAAGTCTAACTTGGCTAAGAGAATCATTAGTGGAATCAAGAGAACTACTAGAAGCAACAATGTTGGATTTAACATGATCATTGTTACTACTAGAAGAAGAATCTTTTGTTACTCTTATTGCTAGATTTTACTTGTGGCATGTAAGTAGACAAGAGTAAACGCTTGGCAATGTAAGAAGAACTTTTCTTGCGAAGATCATCATTGATTGCTTTTAAGAACCCATGCTCTTGCTCAAGGTTGAGCTTTTCAAAGTGTAGCTTCTCATGAGTCTTTAAAAGCTCTCGATGATCTTCCAAGGTAGTTTCATGAGCTAACTTAAGATTATTTAGTTCTTTAGTTAGATGCTCAATCTCCTTCTTACCATCGTCATTCGTTTTATCTTGATTAGCATGATTAATAGCAATTTCATCATAGTTTTCATCACTAGAGTTGTCAACAAGTAAATCATCATCACCTAGGAAATCATCTTCATCACTATTGAAATCAACATACTTGGGGTGTGATACCTTTGGGCCTTTAGCGATGAATCATCTTCCAATTCCTTCATTTGGTGAGTCAAATATGTCGTAGGAGTTGGTTGACACAAGTGCTAGACCGGCAACACCTTCATCTTGAGTATATTCGGAGTCGGAGTGATAACTTCTCTCGAAGTGATTGTCGGAGTCAGAACCGGACACCCATTCACCAACAAGAGCTTGATGTCTTTGTTTTATGTAGCTCCTTGATGACTTGGCCTTCCTTTCCGAATCCTTGCTTCTCCAGGATGTTCTTCGTTCATAACGATCATCTGTACTCCTTCTCTCTCTTGGAGGTGATTCTTCTCTTCTACTTCTCCTTTTGGGTGTATCTTCTCTTCTTTTGTAGGGAGACGTACACTCATTGGAGTAGTGTCCAGGTCTTCCAAAATTGTAGCAATTATGCTCACGACTCGAAGATCTTTTTTCATTATAGGACCTTATCTTGGAACTTCTTTCTTTGCTTCTACTCTTGTAGAACTTGTTGAAATTCTTCACCATTAGGTTCAATTCCTCATTGAAGGTTTGTTTCTCACTTGATGATGTGGAAACATCACATGAGGCTTTGTAAGCACCTCTAGACTTGTTGTGAAACTCTTCTCTATCTTTGAGTGACATATCATGAGCAACAATTTTTCCAATCACTTTCGTTGGCTTGAGATCTTTGTAATTGGGAATCATTTGGATCAATGTGCACAATGTTTCATATTTTCCATCCAAGGCTCTTAGGATCTTCTTGATGATGGATCTATCGGTCATCTCTTCACTTCCTAAGCCGACAATCTCATTTGCGATGAGAGCAAGCCTAGAGTAGATTTCAGCGACACCTTCACCATCCTTCATTTTGAACTTATCAAGTTGACTTTAAAGCACATCCAATTTCGATTCTTTGATGGAGTCGGTACCCTCGTGCATATCAATCAAAGTATCCCAAATTTCCTTTGCATTCTCAAGACGGCTGACTTTGTTGAATTCTTCGGGGGACAATCCGTTGAAGAGGATATTGCAATCTTGAGCATTGTATTGCAGCATCTTCAACTCTTCCGCTCTAGCTTCATGGTTCGGTTCTCTCCCATCAAAGAATTCACCTTGCAAGCCAATACACACAATAGCCCAAATGGTGGGGTTATGTCCAAGAATATGCATTTTTATCTTATGCTTCCAACTAGCATAATTAGTACCATCAAAGTAAGGACCTCTACGGTGGTAATTTCCCTCGCTAGATGCCATACTCTCCTAGGTTGTGAAACCAAGGCTATGATCACCAAAGCAATGGAATCAAGGCAAATGGAGACCAAAGCTCTGATACCACTTGTAGGATGGAAAGTATGTCTAGAGGGGGGGTGATTAGACTACTTGACCAAATAAAAATCTAGCCTTTTCCAATTTTAAGTCTTGGCAGATTTTAGCAACTTATCACAAGTCAAGCAATCAACCTACACATGCAAGTCTAAGAGTATAGCAGCTGAATGTAAAAACATTGCACATGAAGGTAAAGGGAGGAGTTTTTAGGGAGCAAACACAATGTAGACACGGAGATTTTTGGTGTGGTTCCGATAGGTGGTGCTATCGTACATCCACGTTGATGGAGACTTCAACCCACGAAGGGTAATGGATGCGCGAGTCCACAGAGGGATCCACCCACGAAGGGTCCACGAAGAAGCAACCTTGTCTATCCCACCATGGCCATCGCCCATGAAGGAATTGCCTCACTAAGGTAGATCTTCACGAAGTAGGCAATCTCCTTGCCCGTACAAACTCCTTGGTTCAACTCCACAATCTTGTCGGAGGCTCCCAAGTGACACCTAACCAATCTAGGAGACACCACTCTCCAAAAGGTAATAGATGGTGTGTCGATGATGAACTCCTTGCTCTTGTGCTTCAAATGATAGTCTCCCCAACACTCAACTCTCTCTCAGAGATTTGGATTTGATGGAAAGATGATTTGAGTGGAAAGGAACTTGGGGAAGGCTAGAGATAAAAATTCTGGTTGGAATGGAATATCTTGGTCTCAACACATGAGTAGGTGGTTCTCACTCAGAAAATGTATGTTGGAAGTGTAGGCACGTTTTGATGGCTCTCTCCATGAATGAAGAGCGGGTGGAGGGGTATATATAGCCTCCACACAAAATCTAACCGTTACACACAATTTACCAAACTTGGTGGGACCGAATCATGAAACCCGGTCAGACCGATTCAGTTCAAAATGTGAATGTTAGGCTTTTCGGTGGGACCAACATGTCAACTCGGTGGGACCGATTTCATTAGGGTTAGGACATAACGTAATCTCGGTGAGACCGATCACATAAACTCGGTAAGACCGATTTCTCTAATAGGCAAATAGGGAGTTTCTTAGGCAAACTTGGTGGGACTGAATCACTCATTTCGGTGAGACTGAAACGTTACGAAAAGGAAATAGAGAGTTTGTTTGCGAACTCGGTGGGACCAATCGCTCATCTCTGTTAGACCGAAACGTTACGAAGGGAAATAAAGAGTTTGCCATCCCATCTCGGTAAGACCGAGATCCGTATCGGTAAGACCGAACTAATTAGGGTTTCTGGCTATGGCTATGTCAAATGAACTCGGTGACGCCGGATAGATCAAATTGGTGGGGCTGAGTTTGACTTTTGGTTTGGAACATATGTGGAAATGAGAAAGTGGTTGATGGCTTTTGGAGCATATCACTAAGCATTTTGAGCAAGCAAGCCATTAAGAAACACCTCATCCCCTTTTAATAGTATTGGCTTTTCCTATGGACTCAATGTGATCTCGGATCACTAAAATGAAAATGTAGAGTCTTGAGCTTGAGCCAATGTGTGTCCTTAGCATTTTGAGGGGTCCACATTCCTAGTCCATGCCATGCCAATCATTGAACTTTCTGAAATGATCATCTTGAAAGAGCATTAGTTCAATGAGTTATATGTTGTTAGGAATTACCAAAACTAGCCAGGGATAGTTGCACTTTCAAATCTGAATTTCCTGCAACGTTTGTCCAAAAAAACACCTCACTGTATGATTGTCCTGCCACTCCACCCCAGAGCACACTACTAAGGAAGCGATGGTGTCCTGCTGCGCTGAGTTCATCGCCGCATGCGGCCGCACACCCACGTGAGCGGACCAAGAAGCATTACATGTATCGATGAGTTTTATCTTAATTCTTGCAAGCAGAGATTTAATGCACCTTGAAATATGAGCATGTGATGGGAATTAATAAAAATATGAGTTATAAAATGGAAAAACTTAAATTTTGGTACTAGTACAATACTCCCTGATTTCCGATTTATAGGGCTCATCTAAAAAATTGTTTTCCTGTTTTATAAGTCTTAATTCTACTAGTACTTACCATCACATGTTTGGATTTCGAGGTGCATTAAATCACCCGATGCAAGTATCAAGAGAAAACACCAATGCATGTAGAAGTTCATGGAAATTTAGTGGTCATGCATGCATGCATTGTAGGAGTAATTAATGCATTAGTAAACATAACTTTTAGAGAAAAATGAGCGTACTAGTTAAGTACTTGTGCAAACTACAAAATTTATTCCACCACTCACCGTCTACCTTGGTTGGAGAGATTTTGAAACTGAGCCTTATAAACCGGAAAAGGAGGGAGTACTTATAGTCTTACAACCTGCCTACATCATTCCTATTGTACTTGCTCTAAACGCTCACCATCTAGTACTTCATTGGTTGGTTTCAATATTTGAATTGAGCCTCGTAAACCCATACACTTGATGTTGTGCGGCTACTGTTCAAATTTGAATTATGCACATGAAATGCGTAGAAACTCAATTAATGTATAACAAAGCCAAACGAACCCGGAATAATTCCAAAATCTAGCACGTTTCTTCTATTTGGTCTAATTTGCCTATGTAAAAAAATTAAGGCGGGAGAAGGCAGTGTACGTATGTCGTTTCACACACGGAGGTGACACGTTCCCTCTTGGTACCACGAGCCTTCTTGAGGGAAGCTCCGGTTTGCAACAAGCTTACACCAAAGCTTGTCCCAATTCAGCCAAAAGAATTACCGCAGCATGTTGGTGCCATGTCATGACACCATGCCAAGTTTCATGATTTTCAGGCATGTTTTGGAATTACAGGAATTAAAAAACCAAGTTTCTCAATCTTTCCAGCCGAGCCACCACACCCAGATGTTTGAATTTCACTCCCATCTCTTGCATGGGACCTATAAATTCACCCAATGACACACATGTGATTTTTCAAACAACTTTGGTGCACTGGAGCCTGTGTTTGTAGTTCAAATTCGAATTATGCACATGAAATGTGTAGAAACTCAATTAATGCATAAAAAGGCCAAACGAACCCGGAATAATTCCATAATTTAGCACATTTCTTCTATTTGGTCTAATCTGCCTATGTTAAAAAAATTAAGGCGGGAGAAGGC
This sequence comes from Triticum urartu, assembly GCF_056163025.1. NCBI lineage: Eukaryota > Viridiplantae > Streptophyta > Magnoliopsida > Poales > Poaceae > Triticum > Triticum urartu. The sequence goes on from NC_141878.1 coordinate 235,853,577, forward strand.
AGTGTACGTATGTTGTTTCGCACATGGAGATGACACGTTCCCTCTCGGAAGCACAAGCCATCTTGAGGGAAGCTCCGGTTTGCAAGAAGCTTACACCAAAGCTTGTCCCAATTCAGCCAAAAGAATTGCCGCAGCATGTTGGTGCCATGTCATGACACCACGCCAAGTTTCATGATTTTCAGGCATGTTTTGGAATTACAGGAATTAAAAAACCAAGTTTCTCAATCTTTCCAACCGAGCCACCACGCCCAGATGTTTGAATTTCACTCCCATCTCTTGCATGGGACCTAGAAATTCACCCAATGACACACATGTGATTTTTCAAACTACTTTGGTGCACTGGAGCCTGTGCTTGTAGTTCAAATGCATAACAAATGACAAACAAACCCGGAATAATTCCAAAATTTAGCACGGCTTGCTTCATCCGAGCAACTTTACTCTTGGAATTTTGGAATACGAGCACACTCAACGCGGAGTGAAATGATGGTTGCTTCGCCCGAGCAACTTTTACTAGTACTGCGGTAAAGGTGGGGATCTGTTATTTGACTGCTCATTAGTCATTATTACTACAGCACAATGAGCGGGGTGAATCTTGCCAGCGGTACATGCCACTTGGACCTGGATTCTGGATGTTCCACATGTGGGCGAATGGAAGTTTGAATGATTTGTGGCATTGCTATCAAGCTTCTGGGATATGTTTATATGTACACATAATTTTCCAGCAGAATGAAACTGTGATGTAATGCTATGAAGCTTTCAACTTTGGTTTCATGTGTCCTCTTGCCTCCAAAGTTGTCTCATTACAACATTCCATGAAATACAAAGGAAATTAACATGCATGCTAATCATCTAAAAAAGCGTCAATATTTACATCACAGCTGAATACAGAGTTGTGAGAATGTGTAAAAATAAAGAAAAATAAAAAATTGAAGGATGATGTTCGTAGGCATGGTTCAATTTCCTATTGTTCATTGGTTGGCAGGTAGTTTCACACAGCTCTGTGGAAGTGAACAAGACATGTTAGCAAAGAAAGGATTCTATGGAGGACATGGATCATCCTACCATTTTGTGCAGTTCCATGAAAATCGAGCTGAGCATCCTTGTTTGCAAAGATATTGAACAAGTGTGATTACATTAATACCGGCACCAGTAGTAGTTGATGAAACACACACACACAAGTAGAAGCTGGTCACCTTTGCAATATCTCATAAAACTAACCACTTATTGGAGAAGATTAGGCTCGGAGTTGGATGGGGAGGATGGCAAAACCAAACTCCCTTTGTGCAGTCGCACTGAAATGTAGAGACGTTGCCCGTTTGACATTTTAGTAAACTGCACAAGACACTCTTAAGAAAAAAGTGATTTGTGCAGTTCACCAAAAGGTCGCAGTATGGATAGCCTTGTTTGCAAAAAATATGTAGATAGAAAATAATTACTTCCCAATAACAGTTTAAGACACATATGCCAACAAAAAGAAGCATATTTCATCATGTCATAAGGGAAAGATAGCAGTATGGTGGTTTATCTAAAATGGTGTGAGGATGAGATTGCAAGATAGAAAGTACGCCGGCTGACATACGTTTTAGGCAAAGAACTAAAGAAGATCCACATGCAGTAACATGGGAAGATGGGCAATGGATCAAGTCCGGAGGAAGTTGTACCTAAGAGTTGTCAGGATGTAACTAGGAGGGCGCTGGCTGCCGGGATCTGCCCATACTGCGGCAGCGAGCAGGTGGCGAAGGCTCTACCTAGCTGGAGCTTGGTCATAGATAATGGAGGGTACCGCAGATCGGGACGTGCTGCCTCCACTACAAAAAAGACACATCCGTGACATTTCAGGCCGAACGAAAAAAAATTTCCGTCATGCTTATGACACTTCTATGACGATAATTGTGACAAAACTCGGTATCATCATAGATGTGGTGGGCTCCTACTTCTATGACCAAAAAATCATGACAGAAAATGGGCTTTTCATCCAGGGCGGGCCGGAGACGCAGCTGCATGACATTCTTTGGGCCATCCATGATGGAAAAAATTGTGGTAGAAGCGAGGGCGGGGAAAATGTTAGGGAGTTCCCGGTTACGGTGGGTGGTCAGGGCCGAGCAATGCATGGAGGTTTGCGCGTTTCTCTCGTACATGTACGCGCATGTGTGTGAGGTGTTGCGCTCTAGTTGAACCTGTGCGAGGCGTTGGGCTCTAACTGAACCCGAATGATTGCACTAGCTACGTTACTAAACCCCGATCGATGCCTTGTTGTTAACTGAACCCGAGTGATTCCTTCGCTGCTGCTGCTAACTGAAGCCGATCGAAGTTGCCTCTTGATGAACAGTTCCTCGGTGGGGGTGGATGAACAGTTCCCGGTGGGGGTTGGATGAACAGGATCCGATGGTAGTAGAGGCCATTGCCACTTGATGAACAGGACCCCGACCGAGGAGGCCTGGGGGTGGATGAATAGTAGCCGGTTGAGTGACCCCGTATGTGGAGGGCTGGTTGAACAGGACCCCGTGGAGGGGCTGGTTGAACAGTACCCTGTGGAGGGCTGGTTGAACAGTAGCCGGCGGAGGGCTGGATGAACAGGACGGCCCCGTGGAAGGCTGGTTGAATAGAAGTCGGTGGAGGGCTGGATGAACAGTAGCCCGTCGAGGGGTGGTTGAACAGGACCCCGTGAAGAGGGCTGGTTGAATAGTAGCTGGTGGAGGAGCTCTGGAGGTTGGATGAACATGAGCATGTGGATGAATAGTCGCAGGTGGAGGCTGGAGGAGGTCAAGGTGGATGAACAGTAGCCCGTGGAGGCTAGAGGAGGTCGACGGTGGAGATGAACTGCATCCCGTGGAGTCCCATTTTGCGGTACGCCACACCCCTCCCGGTGAACAGGACCCCCGTTTCGACTGTAGCGCTCCAACACAAGTCTGTTTCTTCCGTTTTGCAGCATGACACATCCCTCCCAATCAACAGGACCCCATTTCGACCGTAGGAGGTCGAAGAGAAGTCCACTTCCTCCGTTTTGTGGTACACCACACCCCTTCCAGTGAACAGGATCCCGTTTCGACCGTAGGTGGTCGAACAGAAGGCCTTTTCCTCCGTTCTGCGGTACGCCAGGCCTCGTTTTGATTGGCTGTTCCGTCCAAGCCGGTTGGCTCCCGATGAACACGACGCATTCCGTTGCCTCCCAATGAACACGACGATGAAGTTTCTCCATTCCGACCCAGCCGGTTGGCTGCCGATGAACAGGACATCGTCGCTGCCTCTCCATGTACACGATTCGTGGCCGTACATATGCACAAGTAGGCGTTCGAGACCCTGCATGTATGTATGTACGTGGCCGTATTTTTTTGGCATGTGGTTGTATGTACGTGTACACGGTTTAGATGGGATAGCCTGAACTGCTACATGTGGGGCTCTACTATGACATGTGCCGCTACTTACTCGGCCACGGTTCATCATTGCAGAGCGACCGATCGACCAGTATGTTGTACACGTTCACGACAAGATAGACACCGGTACATACGCTTCGACCGGGAGGGTCCCAGCTGTCAGGGAGGATAAGGACGCACTTCCTTGCATGCGAAGATATAGCTGCTGGGTCCCAGCTATCAGGGGGGATCATTTTTTGCCCATAATAAGGACGCACTTCCTTGTGTGCGAAGATGTAGCTGGTGGGTCCTAGCTGTTAGGGGGAGAAAACGTTATTTTTCAGGGTAAAAAGGATGCAGTTGCATGCATGCGTCCATGGGCGTGGTGCGTCCCCACTGTCAACCTCTCATGTACAATCATCTTCCGATGACTCTCGTTTGTTGACCACGTTGACCACACCGTGCCGAACGGACCAAGGCTGGTGGACGACGGCGAGTCCCCAGACTGGAACGACTCGGAGGTTGGGACGACGCGACAGTGGAGTAGCAGATGGAGACGAGTGGGAAACTTGACTGGTTCGGGTGCGCAGCAGCACTGCCGCCCATGAGAGATAGGAGCAAGGAAAGAGGTTGAAGAAGGAGCACGGCTGTTGGATTAACATCCAACGGTCCAACTACTAGAATCATTTGTTGATTAAGTTGACAAAGCCCTACGTACACGTCAGCTTAGTAGGCCCACAAGTCAGCCACCAAATCTGCCGGGCCCAACTGTCATCGGGAGGAATAGTTTTTTCCCATAACAAGGAGGCACTTCCTTCCATGTGAAGATATAGCCAGTGGGTCCCAGCTGCCAGGGGGAGGAAACATTTTTTCAGCTTAATAAGGAGGAACTTTCCTTGCGTGTGACCATGAACCTCGTGGGTCCCCGCCATCAGGTTCTCCATGTAGAGTCCTCTTCCGATGACTCGTTTGTTCACCACGCCGCCCGAGCGCAGCGAGGCGGTGGACGACGGTGATGCCCCGGATGGGAAAGACCTAGAGATGGGAAGACGCGACAGTGTAGTCGCAGATTGAGAGGAGTACAAGGGTTATAACTAGTTCTAGTGCGGCGTGGGGCTGTAGTCGGTGGAGAATAACAGGAGGTGTGGAGGGGTGGAGGGATAGCCTGGCCGGCGGTGGGGTAGCTCTTCACAGCGATGCGTGCTAAGCAGAGCCGCTAGCCACCGGAGGCCAGAGAACGCGGTCCCGGCGACGCTGGAGGAAGAAGACGAGAGATTGAAGGTGCATGCCGGCCGTTGGATATAAATCCAATCGTTGTGGATGTAATAATCATTTGTTGACCAAGTTGACAACACCTTGTGTAGGCTTCGACCCATTGGCCCACATGTCAGCCTCTAAAATGTGGCATATATTTAACCAATGTTTTCTAGAATTTAAAGTCCATTTGCTGGGCTGGGTGAACAAATAATTTCGTGTCAATGCGGCCCTAATATTTTCTAAGAAATCCCAGCCCATTTGCACTTTCTTGAAATACATGAATTAGCTGGGCTCGTTCTATATATAATCTTAGGTTAGAAGGAGCAAGTAATATCAAAAAATAAACCGGAGCGACACATTATATATAAAATTAACAAATTAGCGAGTTATTGCGCAAAGCAAAAATGAGCCCTTATTATTACATTGGTCCTTAAAATCTTCGCAAGCTTTTGTACACAATCATCTGGATTTTCCTGGCCCGTGAGTCAAAAACAACTAGGATTTTCCTTGACAACTACTGTTAAACATTTACTTTTATAAGTTAATAACATGTGGGATGTCTTTATAATGTATATATAAGTCTCTATTAAATATACGATAATAGTAATAATATAAATATATATAATGTGGTTAGAAGGGAAAACATAAATTGGACACAACATTATTATTCTTATATAATGATAAATAGAACAGTGATCTGCGTTTTATTAAAAAATACATTGGGCTGCCGATCTTTAAGAAAAAAGTAAAACCTATATTGGGAGGCCCATAGGCCGGTACGTACATGGTGGACCTCAAAAAATAAGTTGAAACCACTATCTCTGTATGTCGTGGGCTACACATGTTAAAAAACAAAACCTAGGCCTAGCTGATACTTGTTCACCCTTTGGAAAAAAATGATACCAGCTAGATCCTCGATACCCCTTTCCTGGAACAACAACAACAAAAGATCCTCGATACCCCTGGAAAAAAACTCCCTGATGACAGTCATCGTTAGTAATTTATTTCGTTTATTGACTAAGGTTGAAAAACCCGTGGGCCCCAACGTCAGTATACAATTAGGAGGAAGGTTTTTTTTCAATGGGGCACTTTCTTGCATACGGCTTGGACCTGGTGGGTCCCCACTGTCAGTCTCTCGGTGTACAGTCCTCTCCAGATTCCTCTCGTTTGTTGAGCATGTTGACAACGACATACGACGGCGCCACGACGAGCGCACACGGACGGGAAAGAACCGGAGCCGGGGTAGACGCCTTCATTCTTTCTAACATACCGCACTAGCCCGGTGGCTGCAGCCCTCTCACCCAAAAGTTGTATTGCCCGGCTTTGATTCCAACTGGTGCAGTTGGAAAATATCTAACACTTGCCAAAATTTCATCCCTAGTTTACCCATTTTTCGCACATTCAACATTGTCTTGCCATTTTGAAAGTAGCATATCTTTTTGACTTTGCATCATATGAAGATGTGCTATACATGAATGTTGATCAGCATGATGTTAACTTGTTGTTAGTTCCATTTTTTACCATGAATAAAATTTCAACATTCTGTTATCCATGTTTGAAAAGTGCATGTTGATTTAAATGCTCTGCCTCTGAAACATGCAGTTTCTTATCTGAAAATCACTTCAACAAGCAGCCATCACCGGTGTTGGATTCGATGTTGCGCTTCTTCAATCCCCCGGCAGGCACGAGGGGGAAATAAACTTCTGTCCTGTGCTGCCGGTTGGGGAATGGAGCGAACTAGATTAAAGAGGGGGTCGGCGGCGCGACTGAAGAAGCACATCAGACACGATTTTTTCAGTGGATGGCTCTCGATGGCCTTTTTTACTTGCCTCTGCACCATACAACTTGTATTTTAGCCTCCCAGTCCATGGTGGACCGGCAGCCCATTTGCTGGGCGGGCTAACCTACAGAAAGCAGCACTAGATTTTTCATCAAGCCCCAAAAACATTACAGCAGGGGTTGAGCGGGGGAGGGGGGAAGACAAAGCAAAAAGATTAAAAAGAGCTGATGTGTCGTTGCTACCCTAACAAAGCAGGTGCAATTCTTCTCAGGAAGAAGGTTTGCCGTTGACGCCCACACGTCACAAATCCCACTGTAGACATAATAACAAGTTCACACACAAGTACAACAGAAAAGGTAAACATTCGTATCAAACTCAGGTTCACAAGACACGTTCATATTCATAGTCGACATTCAGAATCAACAACTCAAAAGATTCATAATACAGAAGTTCAGCATGTCTATGCATCAAAATGATTAATAGATCACAAGACAATATTCATAGATAATTCAGAAAAAGATTCAGATATACACATGTTCAGTATGTTTATGCATCCAAATAATTGAGATCACAGCCAATATCATCCCTGGACAAACTTTAATTACCTAGGGTATAGACTGGTAAATGGTGTTCGGTCAGAGGTACTTCTTGCTAAAATTAATGCTTGTATGAGTAAACATTCGAGTACATAAGAGGCAACACAGACAATCTGAACTTTGCTTGTAGGTTTATCCTTGAAATAGTGGCCTCGTGCCAAGGGAGGTTTGAGAAACTTGGCCACTACTTTCATCCAACTAGTTTACTGGCTCATCTTGGTCCTGTAGCTCACCAAAATTCTACATTGCAGACAAGAAAGGAGGGGGTTGAGAAAATGAACCACTCAAATTTTTTGTGCAGTTCAACTGAAATGGAGCATCCTTAGCGTACAGACTGATTAAGTGCCAGATGAATATACGCGTCAACCAACTTGTTTGGAATCTTTAGACTCCATGCCATATAGTTCGCTACCATATGTGTCGATAACCAAAAGGCACAAGTTGGGACCAAAGACTGGACTGCGTTTTTCTGGGCTATGCGCTAAGCAATATTTTTGGCATTCACTCTCCTAATACTTGGAGTTTGACAACTGGTTGACGTCGGTTGATACTCGAATGAATATAGGCACTTCTTCTTGTTAACATCGATGCTTGTCTGAGTGAACTTTGGGGTACATAGCAGCAGCATAAGTATCTTTCCATATGATCTTTTTGTGCAGTTCTACTGAAATCGCCCAATGTAATGATTTGCCTGCGAGTTCAGGCTCCAAGTTACTCCTTTATGAAATCGGCAAATAGTAGCACAATACCAAATTACCAATACATATGACAAGCACAATAATCAGGATAAAGACCGGTACCAACCTGTGTGAGGTAGCATATCAAATACTATTTCCTTTGACTGGAAGCTAAGATAAGCGAAGCGACTAACAAGAAAGGAAGGAAGCAAGCCAAGATAAGCGACTGACAGGAAAGGAAGGAAGCAGTTGAGGCAATGAAGCACCCAAAGTTTTTGTGCGGTTCAACCAAAATCGAGCATCCCTGTTGGCACATATATTGAGAAAGTGAGATTACTGTAATAGTGGGACTAGTTGATGAAACATACACTAACAAATAGAAGCACCCTCATTATCTTAGTGGGTAAAGTTAGCAACATAGTAGTCTTGCTTGAGAGGTATTAGTTTATTTAATCAGTGCCAATTAGCTCAACACTCAAAGCATTGCCATGTATCATAGGTTGCAAAACTTTAACATGCAAAGATAAATGAGTTTCTCATGACAGTAGCACGATACAAATAGAGATGACAACAAACTAATATGGATGAAGGCCTTAGGCCGGTACCAACCTGAGCAAAAAAGCTTATTCATGTAGTCCCACAAGAGATGATAAAGAACTCACTGGAATCACTCAATAGTATATATTTTTGTGCACTTCAAATGTATGATTGAAATCACTCTTGTTTACCAGTGATGAGATTATATCGAAACATTATCAATAACTTCCAGCAGAGTTAAAGCACTAGCTGGGATACAGTTCATTGTATTGTCTTGTGTAGTTCCACTAAAATGTATGATTGTCACAACATGATCCCTGTTTGCACAAGTAGGAACAAGGTGAAACCTTTATTAGCTTAGTGAGAAAGGATAGAAAGACATTAGCATATTACTCTAACAGTAGCATCAAATTCATGATGGATAATACGCAAAACATTGCGTCATTGAACCAATGGCAATAAATTGACATGCAAAACAATAGCACTATTATGTCATGACACTACCAAGATTCCCTCCCTGCTCCACCACATGATTCACCTCCGCAGACACACACACACACGTACATGATTCAACATAGGGTGCTACTAAAGATTTGTTTAACTCTGACAGGAAAATTAGCAGCAATAAATTAGTGCTACTTAAGTACTCCTAATTAATTAAGTGGCCTTATAGGAGAGACAACAGAAGTGGAAGGGCTCCCTGGAGGATCGTCGCACATGTAAGGTAGACGTTGCCGGAGCCCTTGAATGGCCTCGACTGAGGCCTCGGCTTCAGCAAGATCACCTTGGCACTGTTGATCGTGTAGAGCTGGGTCACAAATGCATCCAGAATCCAGTTAATTAGTATGATGTGTCGTCAACTCAAGTACAACTCTACTGTATTTCTCTATCTATCTCTACTCTACTCTTATCTACTCTACTCTTATAAAAAAACAGAGTTGGTCATGATGGTTTGCCTGCCATCCTGCAATATAGGCCATCTGATTTATATCTAATGGATAGGAAGGAAACTATGGCAATTTTGGAAAAAGATACCCACACCCTCTCCATATTTGCAAATAAGGCCTTCCCTCGTTCATCCTTTTCTCTCACAAGATAAACCACTCATACAAATGCATATTGATGTTACGTGTAACGCACGGGCATCTTGCTAGTCTTCCAAGTAAATTAAGACTAGTAGCAACACAGCAATACAATACCACAAGCAAGATGTCAGGATAACATAGGACGGTACCATCGTGTGATCTTCATTTCCTCTTTATTCTTCTTCTTCCTCCTCTTCATGCTTTGTTTCTCTTTCTCCTCACCAGTTGGTGAAACCAAGTACATGATTGGCCTTCTATTTCAGAATTGGTTTTCTTAGTGAGGGAGTACAAGTGTACTAGTAAAAAATATCATTATTTTCTCATGGCAGTCGCAAAATAGAGATGAACACATGCATTTAATATCATTCTTACCTAAAGGAAGGTTATGGTGCCAATATGGATGATGAGGATTGGAACACATATCTCCCTTTGTGCAGTTCCACCAAAATCGAGCATCCCTGTTGGCACATATATTGAGAAAGTGAGATTACTGTAATAGTGGGACTAGTTCATGAAACATACACTAACAAATAGAAGCACCCTCATTATATTAGTGGGTAAAGTTAGCAACATAGTAATCTTGCTTCAAGAGAGGTATTAGTTTATTTAATCAGTGCCAATTAGCTCAACACTCAAAGCATTGCCATGTATCATAGGTTGCAAAACTTTAACATGCAAAGATAAAGGAGTTTCTCATGACACTAGCATGATACAAATAGAGATGACAACAAACTAATATGGATGAAGGCCTTAGGCCGGTACCAACCTGAGCAAAAAAGCTTATTCATGTAGTCCCACAAGAGATGATAAAGAACTCACTGGAATCACTCAATAGTATATATTTTTGTGCACTTCAAATGTATGCTTGAAATCACTCTTGTTTACCAGTGATGAGATTATATCGAAACATTATCAATAACTTCCTGCAGAGTTAAAGCACTAGCTGGGATACAGTTCATTGTATTGTCTTGTGTAGTTCCACTAAAATGTATGATTGTCACAACATGATCCCTATTTGCACAAGTAGGAACGAGGTGAAACATTTATTAGCTTAGTGAGAAAGGATAGAAAGACATTAGCATATTACTCTAATAGTAGCATCAAATTCATGATGGACAATACGCAAAACATTGCCTCATTGAACCAATGGCAATAAATTGACATGCAAAACAATAGCACTATTATGTCATGACACTACCAAGATTCCCTCCCTGCTCCACCACATGATTCACCTCCGCAGACACACATACACACGTACATGATTCAACATAGGGTGCTACTAAAGATTTGTTTAACTCTAACAGGAAAATTAGGAAGCAATAAATTAGTGCTACTTAAGTACTCCTAATTAATTAAGTGGCCTTATAGGAGAGACAACAGAAGTGGAAGGGCTCCCTGGAGGATCGTCGCACATGTAAGGTAGACGTTGCCGGAGCCCTTGAATGGCCTCGACTGAGGCCTCGGCTTCAGCAAAATCACCTTGGCACTGTTGATCATGTAGAGCTGGGTCACAAATGCATCCAGAATCAAGTTAATTAGTATGATGTGTCGTCAACTCAAGTACAACTCTGCTGTATTTCTCTATCTATCTCTACTCTACTCTTATCTACTCTACTCTTATAAAAAAAACAGAGTTGGTCATGATGGTGTGCCTGCCATCCTGCAATATAGGCCATCTGATTTATATCTAACGGATAGGAAGGAAACTATGGCAATTTTGCAAAAAGGTACCCACACCCCTCTCCACATTTGCAAATAAGGCCTTCCCTCGTTCATCCTTTTCTCTCACAAGATAAACCACTCATACAAAGCATATTGATGTTACGTGTAACGCACGGGCATCTTGCTAGTCTTCCAAGTAAATTAAGACTAGTAGCAACACAGCAATACAATACCACAAGCAAGATGTCAGGATAACATAGGACGGTACCATCGTGTGATCTCCATTTCCTCTTTATTCTTCTTCTTCCTCCTCTTCATGCTTTGTTTCTCTTTCTCCTCACCAGTTGGTGAAACCAAGTACATGATTGGCCTTCTATTTCAAAATTGGTTTTGTTAGTGAGGGAGTACAAGTGTACTAGTAAACAATATCATTATTTTCTCATGGCAGTCGCAAAATAGAGATGAACACATGCATTTAATATCATTCTTACCTAAAGGAAGGTTATGGTGCCAATATGGATGAGGAGGATTGGAACAGATATCTCCCTTTGTGCAGTTCCACCAAAATCGAGCATCCCTGTTGGCACATATATTGAGAAAGTGAGATTACTGTAATAGTGGGACTAGTTGATGAAACATACACTAACAAATAGAAGCACCCTCGTTATCTTAGTGGGTAAAGTTAGCAACATAGTAGTCTTGCTTAAAGAGAGGTATTAGTTTATTTAATCAGTGCCAATTAGCTCAACACTCAAAGCGTTGCCATGTATCATAGGTTGCAAAACTTTAACATGCAAAGATAAATGAGTTTCTCATGACAGTAGCACGATACAAATAGAGATGACAACAAACTAATATGGATGAAGGCCTTAGGCCGGTACCAACCTGAGCAAAAAAGCTTATTCATGTAGTCCCACAAGAGATGATAAAGAACTCACTGGAATCACTCAATAGTATATATTTTTGTGCACTTCAAATGTATTCTTGAAATCACGCTTGTTTACCAGTGATGAGATTATATCGAAACATTATCAATAACTTCCAGCAGAGTTAAAGCACTAGCTGGGATACAGTTCATTGTATTGTCTTGTGTAGTTCCACTAAAATGTATGATTGTCACAACATGATCCCTGTTTGCACAAGTAGGAACAAGGTGAAACCTTTATTAGCTTAGTGAGAAAGGATAGAAGGACATTAGCATAGTACTCTAACAGTAGCATCAAATTCATGATGGAAATTACGCAAAACATTGCCTCATTGAACCAATGGCAATAAATTGACATGCAAAACAATAGCACTATTATGTCATGACACTACCAAGATTCCCTCCCTGCTCCACCACATGATTCACCTCTGCAGACACACATACACACGTACATGATTCAACATAGGGTGCTACTAAAGATTTGTTTAACTCTGACAGGAAAATTAGGCAGCAATAAATTAGTGCTACTTAAGTACTCCTAATTAATTAAGTGGCCTTATAGGAGAGACAACAGAAGTGGAAGGGCTCCCTGAAGGATCGTCGCACATGTAAGGTAGGCGTTGTCGGAGCCCTTGAATGCCCTTGACTGAGGCCTCGGCTTCAGCAAGATCACCTTGGCACTGTTGATCGTGTAGAGCTGGGTCACTAATGCATCCAGAATCCAGTTAGTTAGTATGATGTGTCGTCAACTCAAGTACAACTCTGCTGTATTTCGCTATCTATCTCTACTCTACTCTTATCTACTCTACTCTTATAAAAAAACAGAGTTGGTCATGATGGTGTGCCTGCCATCCTGCAATATAGGCCATCTGATTTATATCTAACAGATAGGAAGGAAACTATGGCAATGTTGCAAGAAGGTACCCACACCCCTCTCCACATTTGCAAATAAGGCCTTCCCTCATTCATCCGTTTCTCTCACAAGATAAACCACTCATACAAATGCATATTGATGTTACATGTAACGCACGGGCATCTTGCTAGTCTTCCAAGTAAATTAAGACTAGTAGCAACATAGTAATACAATACCACAAGCAAGATGTCAGGATAACATAGGACGGTACCATCGTTTGATCTCCATTTCCTCTTTATTCTTCTTTTTCCTCCTCCTCTTCATGCTTTGTTTCTCTTTCTCCTCACCAGTTGGTGAAACCATGTACATGATTGGCCTTCTATTTCAGAATTGGTTTTGTTAGTGAGGGAGTACAAGTGTACTAGTAAACAATATCATTATTTTCTCATGGCAGTCGCAAAATAGAGATGAACACATGCATTTAATATCATTCTTACCTAAAGGAAGGTTATGGTGCCAATATGGATGATGAGGATTGGAACAGATATCTCCCTTTGTGCAGTTCCACCAAAATCAAGCATCCCTGTTGGCACATATATTGAGAAAGTGAGATTACTGTAATAGTGGGACTAGTTGATGAAACATACACTAACAAATAGAAGCACCCTCATTATCTTAGTGGGTAAAGTTAGCAACATAGTAAATGAGTTCAACCTGAGCAAAAAAGCTTATTCATGTAGTCCCACAAGAGATGATAAAGAACTCACTGGAATCACTCAATAGTATATATTTTTGTGCACTTCAAATGTATGCTTGAAATCACTCTTGTTTACCAGTGATGAGATTATAACGAAACATTATCAATAACTTCCAGCAGAGTTAAAGCGCTAGCTGGGATATAGTTCATTGTATTGTCTTGTGTAGTTCCACTAAAATGTATGATTGTCACAACATGATCCCTGTTTGCACAAGTAGGAACAAGGTGAAACCTTTATTAGCTTAGTGAGAAAGGATAGAAAGACATTAGCATATTACTCTAACAGTAGCATCAAATTCATGATGGATAATACACAAAACATTGCGTCATTGAACCAATGGAAATAAATTGACATGCAAAACAATAGCACTATTATGTCATGACACTACCAAGATTCCCTCTCTGCTCCACCACATGATTCACCTCCGCAGACACACACACACACACGTACATGATTCAACATAGGGTGCTACTAAAGATTTGTTTAACTCTGACAGGAAAATTAGCAGCAATAAATTAGTGCTACTTAAGTACTCCTAATTAATTAAGTGGCCTTATAGGAGAGACAACAGAAGTGGAAGGGCTCCCTGGAGGATCGTCGCACATGTAAGGTAGACGTTGCCGGAGCCCTTGAATGGCCTCGACTGAGGCCTCGGCTTCAGCAAGATCACCTTGGCACTGTTGATCGTGTAGAGCTGGGTCACTAATGCATCCAGAATCCAGTTAATTAGTATGATGTGTCGTCAACTCAAGTACAACTCTGCTGTATTTCGCTATCTATCTCTACTCTACTCTTATCTACGCTACTCTTATAAAAAAACAGAGTTGGTCATGATGGTGTGCCTGCCATCCTGCAATATAGGCCATCTAATTTATATCTAATGGATAGGAAGGAAACTATGGCAATTTTGCAAAAAGGTACCCACACCCCTCTCCACATTTGCAAATAAGGCCTTCCCTCATTCATCCTTTTCTCTCACAAGATAAACCACTCATATAAATGCATATTGATGTTACGTGTAACGCACGGGCATCTTGCTAGTCTTCCAAGTAAATTAAGACTAGTAGCAACACAGCAATACAATACCACAAGCAAGATGTCAGGATAACATAGGACGGTACCATCGTGTGATCTCCATTTCCTCTTTATTCTTCTTCTTCCTCCTCCTCTTCATGCTTTGTTTCTCTTTCTCCTCACCAGTTGGTGAAACCAAGTACATGATTGGCCTTCTATTTCAGAATTGGTTTTGTTAGTGAGGGAGTACAAGTGTACTAGTAAACAATATCATTATTTTCTCATGGCAGTCCCAAAATAGAGATGAACACATGCATTTAATATCATTCTTACCTAAAGGAAGGTTATGGTGCTAATATGGATGATGAGAATTGGAACAGATATCTCCCTTTGTGCAGTTCCACCAAAATCGAGCATCCCTGTTGGCACATATATTGAGAAAGTGAGATTACTGTAATAGTGGGACTAGTTGATGAAACATACACTAACAAATAGAAGCACCCTCATTATCTTACTGGGTAAAGTTAGCAACATAGTAAATGAGTTCAACCTGAGCAAAAAAGCTTATTCATGTAGTCCCACAAGGGGTTATAAAGAACTCACTGGAATCACTCAATAGTATATATTTTTGTGCACTTCAAATGTATGCTTAAAATCACTCTTGTTTACCAGTGATGAGATTATGTCGAAACATTATCAATAACTTCCTGCAGAGTTAAAGCACTAGCTGGTATATAGTTCATTGTATTGTCTTGTGTAGTTCCACTAAAATGTATGATTGTCACAACATGATCCCTGTTTGCACAAGTAGGAACAAGGTGAAACCTTTATTAGCTTAGTGAGAAAGGATAGAAAGACATTAGCATATTACTCTAACAGTAGCATCAAATTCATGATGGACAATACGCAAAACATTGCGTCATTGAACCAATGGAAATAAATTGACATGCAAAACAATAGCACTATTATGTCATGACACTACCAAGATTCCCTCCCTGCACCACCACATGATTCACCTCCGCAGACACACACACACACGTACATGATTCAATATAGGGTGCTACTAAAGATTTGTTTAACTCTGACAGGAAAATTAGGCAGCAATAAATTAGTGCTACTTAAGTACTCCTAATTAATTAAGTGGCCTTATAGGAGAGACAACAGAAGTGGAAGGGCTCCCTGGAGGATCGTCGCACATGTAAGGTAGACGTTGCCGGAGCCCTTGAATGGCCTCGACTGAGGCCTCGGCTTCAGCAAGATCACCTTGGCACTGTTGATCGTGTAGAGCTGGGTCACAAATGCATCCAGAATCCAGTTAATTAGTATGATGTATCGTCAACTCAAGTACATCTCTGATGTATTTCTCTATCTATCTCTACTCTACTCTTATCTACTCTACTCTTATAAAAAAACAGAGTTGGTCATGATGGTGTGCCTGCCATCCTGCAATATAGGCCATCTGATTTATATCTAACGGATAGGAAGGAAACTATGGCAATTTTGCAAAAAGGTACCCACACCCCTCTCCACATTTGCAAATAAGCCTTCCCTCGTTCATCCTTTTCTCTCACAAGATAAACCACTCATACAAATGCATATTGATGTTACGTGTAACGCACGGGCATCTTCCTAGTCTTCCAAGTAAATTAAGACTAGTAGCAACACAGCAATACAATACCACAAGCAAGATGTCAGGATAACATAGGACGGTACCATCGTGTGATCTCCATTTCCTCTTTATTCTTCTTCTTCCTCCTCTTCATGCTTTGTTTCTCTTTCTCCTCACCAGTTGGTGAAACCAAGTACATGATTGGCCTTCTATTTCAGAATTGGTTTTGTTAGTGAGGGAGTACAAGTGTACTAGTAAACAATATCATTATTTTCTCATGGCAGTCGCAAAATAGAGATGAACACATGCATTTAATATCATTCTTACCTAAAGGAAGGTTATGGTGCCAATATGGATGATGAGGATTGGAACAGATATCTCCCTTTGTGCAGTTCCACCAAAATCGAGCATCCCTGTTGGCACATATATTGAGAAAGTGAGATTACTGTAATAGTGGGACTAGTTGATGAAACATACACTAACAAATGGAAGCACCCTGGTTATCTTAGTGGGTAAAGATGGCAACATAGTAGTCTTTCTTAAAGAGAGGTATTAGTTTATTTAATCAGTGCCAATTAGATCAACACTCAAAGCATTGCCATGTATCATAGGTTGCAAAACTTTAACATGCAAAGATAAAGGAGTTTCTCATAACAGTAGCACGATACAAATAGACATGGCAACAAACTGATATGGATGAAGGCCTTGGGCTGGTACCAACCTGAGCAAAAAAGCTTATTCATGTAGTCCCACAAGAGATGATAAAGAACTCACTGGAATCACTCAATAGTATATATTTTTGTGCACTTCAAATGTATGCTTGAAATCACTCTTGTTTACCAGTGATGAGATTATATCGAAACATTATCAATAACTTCCAACAGAGTTAAAGCACTAGCTGGGATACAGTTCATTGTATTTTCTTGTGTAGTTCCACTAAAATGTAATATTGTCACAACATGATCCCTGTTTGCACAAGTAGGAACAAGGTGAAACATTTATTAGCTTAGTGAGAAAGGATAGAAAGACATTAGCATATTACTCTAACAGTAGCATCAAATTCATGATGGACAATACGCAAAACATTGCCTCATTGAACCAATGGCAATAAATTGACATGCAAAACAATAGCACTATTATGTCATGACACTACCAAGATTCCCTCCCTGCTCCACCACATGATTCACCTCCGCAGACACACATACACACGTACATGATTCAACATAGGGTGCTACTAAAGATTTGTTTAACTCTGACAGGAAAATTAGGCAGCAATAAATTAGTGCTACTTAAGTACTCCTAATTAATTAAGTGGCCTTATAGGAGAGACAACAGAAGTGGAAGGGCTCCCTGGAGGATCGTCGCACATGTAAGGTAGACGTTGCCGGAGCCCTTGAATGGCCTCGACTGAGGCCTCAGCTTCAGCAAGATCACGTTGGCACTGTTGATCATGTAGAGCTGGGTCACAAATGCATCCAGAATCAAGTTAATTAGTATGATGTGTCGTCAACTCAAGTACAACTCTGCTGTATTTCTCTATCTATCTCTACTCTACTCTTATCTACTCTACTCTTATAAAAAAAACAGAGTTGGTCATGATGGTGTGCCTGCCATCCTGCAATATAGGCCATCTGATTTATATCTAATGGATAGGAAGGAAACTATGGCAATTTTGCAAAAAGGTACCCACACCCCTCTCCACATTTGCAAATAAGGCCTTCCCTCGTTCATCCTTTTCTCTCACAAGATAAACCACTCATACAAAGCATATTGATGTTACGTGTAACGCACGGGCATCTTGCTAGTCTTCCAAGTAAATTAAGACTAGTAGCAACACAGCAATACAATACCACAAGCAAGATGTCAGGATAACATAGGACGGTACCATCGTGTGATCTCCATTTCCTCTTTATTCTTCTTCTTCCTCCTCTTCATGCTTTGTTTCTCTTTCTCCTCACCAGTTGGTGAAACCAAGTACATGATTGGCCTTCTATTTCAAAATTGGTTTTGTTAGTGAGGGAGTACAAGTGTACTAGTAAACAATATCATTATTTTCTCATGGCAGTCGCAAAATAGAGATGAACACATGCATTTAATATCATTCTTACCTAAAGGAAGGTTATGGTGCCAATATGGATGATGAGGATTGGAACAGATATCTCCCTTTGTGCAGTTCCACCAAAATCGAGCATCCCTGTTGGCACATATATTGAGAAAGTGAGATTACTGTAATAGTGGGACTAGTTGATGAAACATACACTAACAAATAGAAGCACCCTCGTTATCTTAGTGGGTAAAATTAGCAACATAGTAGTCTTGCTTAAAGAGAGGTATTAGTTTATTTAATCAGTGCCAATTAGCTCAACACTCAAAGCGTTGCCATGTATCATAGGTTGCAAAACTTTAACATGCAAAGATAAATGAGTTTCTCATGACAGTAGCACGATACAAATAGAGATGACAACAAACTAATATGGATGAAGGCCTTAGGCCGGTACCAACCTGAGCAAAAAAGCTTATTCATGTAGTCCCACAAGAGATGATAAAGAACTCACTGGAATCACTCAATAGTATATATTTTTGTGCACTTCAAATGTATTCTTGAAATCACGCTTGTTTACCAGTGATGAGATTATATCGAAACATTATCAATAACTTCCAGCAGAGTTAAAGCACTAGCTGGGATACAGTTCATTGTATTGTCTTGTGTAGTTCCACTAAAATGTATGATTGTCACAACATGATCCCTGTTTGCACAAGTAGGAACAAGGTGAAACCTTTATTAGCTTAGTGAGAAAGGATAGAAGGACATTAGCATAGTACTCTAACAGTAGCATCAAATTCATGATGGAAATTACGCAAAACATTGCCTCATTGAACCAATGGCAATAAATTGACATGCAAAACAATAGCACTATTATGTCATGACACTACCAAGATTCCCTCCCTGCTCCACCACATGATTCACCTCTGCAGACACACATACACACGTACATGATTCAACATAGGGTGCTACTAAAGATTTGTTTAACTCTGACAGGAAAATTAGGCAGCAATAAATTAGTGCTACTTAAGTACTCCTAATTAATTAAGTGGCCTTATAGGAGAGACAACAGAAGTGGAAGGGCTCCCTGAACGATCGTCGCACATGTAAGGTAGGCGTTGTCGGAGCCCTTGAATGCCCTCGACTGAGGCCTCGGCTTCAGCAAGATCACCTTGGCACTGTTGATCGTGTAGAGCTGGGTCACTAATGCATCCAGAATCCAGTTAGTTAGTATGATGTGTCGTCAACTCAAGTACAACTCTGCTGTATTTCGCTATCTATCTCTACTCTACTCTTATCTACTCTACTCTTATAAAAAAACAGAGTTGGTCATGATGGTGTGCCTGCCATCCTGCAATATAGGCCATCTGATTTATATCTAACAGATAGGAAGGAAACTATGGCAATGTTGCAAGAAGGTACCCACACCCCTCTCCACATTTGCAAATAAGGCCTTCCCTCATTCATCCGTTTCTCTCACAAGATAAACCACTCATACAAATGCATATTGATGTTAGATGTAACGCACGGGCATCTTGCTAGTCTTCCAAGTAAATTAAGACTAGTAGCAACATAGTAATACAATACCACAAGCAAGATGTCAGGATAACATAGGACGGTACCATCGTTTGATCTCCATTTCCTCTTTATTCTTCTTTTTCCTCCTCCTCTTCATGCTTTGTTTCTCTTTCTCCTCACCAGTTGGTGAAACCATGTACATGATTGGCCTTCTATTTCAGAATTGGTTTTGTTAGTGAGGGAGTACAAGTGTACTAGTAAACAATATCATTATTTTCTCATGGCAGTCGCAAAATAGAGATGAACACATGCATTTAATATCATTCTTACCTAAAGGAAGGTTATGGTGCCAATATGGATGATGAGGATTGGAACAGATATCTCCCTTTGTGCAGTTCCACCAAAATCAAGCATCCCTGTTGGCACATATATTGAGAAAGTGAGATTACTGTAATAGTGGGACTAGTTGATGAAACATACACTAACAAATAGAAGCACCCTCATTATCTTAGTGGGTAAAGTTAGCAACATAGTAAATGAGTTCAACCTGAGCAAAAAAGCTTATTCATGTAGTCCCACAAGAGATGATAAAGAACTCACTGGAATCACTCAATAGTATATATTTTTGTGCACTTCAAATGTATGCTTGAAATCACTCTTGTTTACCAGTGATGAGATTATAACGAAACATTATCAATAACTTCCAGCAGAGTTAAAGCGCTAGCTGGGATATAGTTCATTGTATTGTCTTGTGTAGTTCCACTAAAATGTATGATTGTCACAACATGATCCCTGTTTGCACAAGTAGGAACAAGGTGAAACCTTTATTAGCTTAGTGAGAAAGGATAGAAAGACATTAGCATATTACTCTAACAGTAGCATCAAATTCATGATGGATAATACACAAAACATTGCGTCATTGAACCAATGGAAATAAATTGACATGCAAAACAATAGCACTATTATGTCATGACACTACCAAGATTCCCTCTCTGCTCCACCACATGATTCACCTCCGCAGACACACACACACACACACGTACATGATTCAACATAGGGTGCTACTAAAGATTTGTTTAACTCTGACAGGAAAATGAGCAGCAATAAATTAGTGCTACTTAAGTACTCCTAATTAATTAAGTGGCCTTATAGGAGAGACAACAGAAGTGGAAGGGCTCCCTGGAGGATCGTCGCACATGTAAGGTAGACGTTGCCGGAGCCCTTGAATGGCCTCGACTGAGGCCTCGGCTTCAGCAAGATCACCTTGGCACTGTTGATCGTGTAGAGCTGGGTCACTAATGCATCCAGAATCCAGTTAATTAGTATGATGTGTCGTCAACTCAAGTACAACTCTGCTGTATTTCGCTATCTATCTCTACTCTACTCTTATCTACGCTACTCTTATAAAAAAACAGAGTTGGTCATGATGGTGTGCCTGCCATCCTGCAATATAGGCCATCTAATTTATATCTAATGGATAGGAAGGAAACTATGGCAATTTTGCAAAAAGGTACCCACACCCCTCTCCACATTTGCAAATAAGGCCTTCCCTCATTCATCCTTTTCTCTCACAAGATAAACCACTCATATAAATGCATATTGATGTTACGTGTAACGCACGGGCATCTTGCTAGTCTTCCAAGTAAATTAAGACTAGTAGCAACACAGCAATACAATACCACAAGCAAGATGTCAGGATAACATAGGACGGTACCATCGTGTGATATCCATTTCCTCTTTATTCTTCTTCTTCCTCCTCCTCTTCATGCTTTGTTTCTATTTCTCCTCACCAGTTGGTGAAACCAAGTACATGATTGGCCTTCTATTTCAGAATTGGTTTTGTTAGTGAGGGAGTACAAGTGTACTAGTAAACAATATCATTATTTTCTCATGGCAGTCCCAAAATAGAGATGAACACATGCATTTAATATCATTCTTACCTAAAGGAAGGTTATGGTGCTAATATGGATGATGAGAATTGGAACAGATATCTCCCTTTGTGCAGTTCCACCAAAATCGAGCATCCCTGTTGGCACATATATTGAGAAAGTGAGATTACTGTAATAGTGGGACTAGTTGATGAAACATACACTAACAAATAGAAGCACCCTCATTATCTTACTGGGTAAAGTTAGCAACATAGTAAATGAGTTCAACCTGAGCAAAAAAGCTTATTCATGTAGTCCCACAAGGGGTTATAAAGAACTCACTGGAATCACTCAATAGTATATATTTTTGTGCACTTCAAATGTATGCTTAAAATCACTCTTGTTTACCAGTGATGAGATTATGTCGAAACATTATCAATAACTTCCTGCAGAGTTAAAGCACTAGCTGGTATATAGTTCATTGTATTGTCTTGTGTAGTTCCACTAAAATGTATGATTGTCACAACATGATCCCTGTTTGCACAAGTAGGAACAAGGTGAAACCTTTATTAGCTTAGTGAGAAAGGATAGAAAGACATTAGCATATTACTCTAACAGTAGCATCAAATTCATGATGGACAATACGCAAAACATTGCGTCATTGAACCAATGGAAATAAATTGACATGCAAAACAATAGCACTATTATGTCATGACACTACCAAGATTCCCTCCCTGCACCACCACATGATTCACCTCCGCAGACACACACACACACGTACATGATTCAATATAGGGTGCTACTAAAGATTTGTTTAACTCTGACAGGAAAATTAGGCAGCAATAAATTAGTGCTACTTAAGTACTCCTAATTAATTAAGTGGCCTTATAGGAGAGACAACAGAAGTGGAAGGGCTCCCTGGAGGATTGTCGCACATGTAAGGTAGACGTTGCCGGAGCCCTTGAATGGCCTCGACTGAGGCCTCGGCTTCAGCAAGATCACCTTGGCACTGTTGATCGTGTAGAGCTGGGTCACAAATGCATCCAGAATCCAGTTAATTAGTATGATGTATCGTCAACTCAAGTACATCTCTGATGTATTTCTCTATCTATCTCTACTCTACTCTTATCTACTCTACTCTTATAAAAAACAGAGTTGGTCATGATGGTGTGCCTGCCATCCTGCAATATAGGCCATCTGATTTATATCTAACGGATAGGAAGGAAACTATGGCAATTTTGCAAAAAGGTACCCACACCCCTCTCCACATTTGCAAATAAGCCTTCCCTCGTTCATCCTTTTCTCTCACAAGATAAACCACTCATACAAATGCATATTGATGTTACGTGTAACGCACGGGCATCTTCCTAGTCTTCCAAGTAAATTAAGACTAGTAGCAACACAGCAATACAATACCACAAGCAAGATGTCAGGATAACATAGGACGGTACCATCGTGTGATCTCCATTTCCTCTTTATTCTTCTTCTTCCTCCTCTTCATGCTTTGTTTCTCTTTCTCCTCACCAGTTGGTGAAACCAAGTACATGATTGGCCTTCTATTTCAGAATTGGTTTTGTTAGTGAGGGAGTACAAGTGTACTAGTAAACAATATCATTATTTTCTCATGGCAGTCGCAAAATAGAGATGAACACATGCATTTAATATCATTCTTACCTAAAGGAAGGTTATGGTGCCAATATGGATGATGAGGATTGGAACAGATATCTCCCTTTGTGCAGTTCCACCAAAATCGAGCATCCCTGTTGGCACATATATTGAGAAAGTGAGATTACTGTAATAGTGGGACTAGTTGATGAAACATACACTAACAAATAGAAGCACCCTCGTTATCTTAGTGGGTAAAGATGGCAACATAGTAGTCTTTCTTAAAGAGAGGTATTAGTTTATTTAATCAGTGCCAATTAGATCAACACTCAAAGCATTGCCATGTATCATAGGTTGCAAAACTTTAACATGCAAAGATAAAGGAGTTTCTCATAACAGTAGCACGATACAAATAGACATGGCAACAAACTGATATGGATGAAGGCCTTGGGCTGGTACCAACCTGAGCAAAAAAGCTTATTCATGTAGTCCCACAAGAGATGATAAAGAACTCACTGGAATCACTCAATAGTATATATTTTTGTGCACTTCAAATGTATGCTTGAAATCACTCTTGTTTACCAGTGATGAGATTATATCGAAACATTATCAATAACTTCCAACAGAGTTAAAGCACTAGCTGGGATACAGTTCATTGTATTTTCTTGTGTAGTTCCACTAAAATGTAATATTGTCACAACATGATCCCTGTTTGCACAAGTAGGAACAAGGTGAAACATTTATTAGCTTAGTGAGAAAGGATAGAAAGACATTAGCATATTACTCTAACAGTAGCATCAAATTCATGATGGACAATACGCAAAACATTGCCTCATTGAACCAATGGCAATAAATTGACATGCAAAACAATAGCACTATTATGTCATGACACTACCAAGATTCCCTCCCTGCTCCACCACATGATTCACCTCCGCAGACACACATACACACGTACATGATTCAACATAGGGTGCTACTAAAGATTTGTTTAACTCTGACAGGAAAATTAGGCAGCAATAAATTAGTGCTACTTAAGTACTCCTAATTAATTAAGTGGCCTTATAGGAGAGACAACAGAAGTGGAAGGGCTCCCTGGAGGATCGTCGCACATGTAAGGTAGACGTTGCCGGAGCCCTTGAATGGCCTCGACTGAGGCCTCAGCTTCAGCAAGATCACCTTGGCACTGTTGATCATGTAGAGCTGGGTCACAAATGCATCCAGAATCAAGTTAATTAGTATGATGTGTCGTCAACTCAAGTACAACTCTGCTGTATTTCTCTATCTATCTCTACTCTACTCTTATCTACTCTACTCTTATAAAAAAAACAGAGTTGGTCATGATGGTGTGCCTGCCATCCTGCAATATAGGCCATCTGATTTATATCTAACGGATAGGAAGGAAACTATGGCAATTTTGCAAAAAGGTACCCACACCCCTCTCCACATTTGCAAATAAGGCCTTCCCTCGTTCATCCTTTTCTCTCACAAGATAAACCACTCATACAAAGCATATTGATGTTACGTGTAACGCACGGGCATCTTGCTAGTCTTCCAAGTAAATTAAGACTAGTAGCAACACAGCAATACAATACCACAAGCAAGATGTCAGGATAACATAGGACGGTACCATCGTGTGATCTCCATTTCCTCTTTATTCTTGTTCTTCCTCCTCTTCATGCTTTGTTTCTCTTTCTCCTCACCAGTTGGTGAAACCAAGTACATGATTGGCCTTCTATTTCAGAATTGGTTTTGTTAGTGAGGGAGTACAAGTGTACTAGTAAACAATATCATTATTTTCTCATGGCAGTCGCAAAATAGAGATGAACACATGCATTTAATATCATTCTTACTTAAAGGAAGGTTATGGTGCCAATATGGATGATGAGGATTGGAACACATATCTCCCTTTGTGCAGTTCCACCAAAATCGAGCATCCCTGTTGGCACATATATTGAGAAAGTGAGATTACTGTAATAGTGGGACTAGTTGATGAAACATACACTAACAAATAGAAGCACCCTCATTATCTTAGTGGGTAAAGTTAGCAACATAGTAGTCTTGCTTAAAGAGAGGTATTAGTTTATTTAATCAGTGCCAATTAGCTCAACACTCAAAGCATTGCCATGTATCATAGGTTGCAAAACATTAACATGCAAAGATAAATGAGTTTCTCATGACAGTAGCACGATACAAATAGAGATGACAACAAACTAATATGGATGAAGGCCTTAGGCCGGTACCAACCTGAGCAAAAAAGCTTATTCATGTAGTCCCACAAGAGATGATAAAGAACTCACTGGAATCACTCAATAGTATATATTTTTGTGCACTTCAAATGTATGCTTGAAATCACTTGTTTACCAGTGATGAGATTATATCGAAACATTGTCAATAACTTCCAGCAGAGTTAAAGCACTAGCTGGGATACAGTTCATTGTATTGTCTTGTGTAGTTCCACTAAAATGTATGATTGTCACAACATGATCCCTGTTTGCACAAGTAGGAACGAGGTGAAATCTTTATTAGCTTAGTGAGAAAGGATAGAAAGACATTAGCATATTACTCTAACAGTAGCATCAAATTCATGATGGATAATACGCAAAACATTGCCTCATTGAACCAATGGCAATAAATTGACATGCAAAACAATAGCACTATTATGTCATGACACTACCAAGATTCCCTCCCTGCTCCACCACATGATTCACCTCCGCAAACACACATACACACGTACATGATTCAACATAGGGTGCTACTAAAGATTTGTTTAACTCTGACAGGAAAATTAGGCAGTAATAAATTAGTGCTACTTAAGTACTCCTAATTAATTAAGTGGCCTTATAGGAGAGACAACAGAAGTGGAAGGGCTCCCTGGAGGATCGTCGCACATGTAAGGTAGACGTTGCCGGAGCCCTTGAATGGCCTCGACTGAGGCCTCGGCTTCAGCAAGATCACCTTGGCACTGTTGATCGTGTAGAGCTGGGTCACAAATGCATCCAGAATCCAGTTAATTAGTATGATGTGTCGTCAACTCAAGTACAACTCTACTGTATTTCTCTATCTATCTCTACTCTACTCTTATCTACTCTACTCTTATAAAAAACAGAGTTGGTCATGATGGTGTGCCTGCCATCCTGCAATAGAGGCCACCTAATTTATATCTAATGGATAGGAAGGAAACTATGGCAATTTTGCAAAAAGGTACCCACACCCCTCTCCACATTTGCAAATAAGGCCTTCCCTCGTTCATCCTTTTCTCTCACAAGATAAACCACTCATACAAATGCATATTGATGTTACGTGTAACGCACGGGCATCTTGCTAGTCTTCCAAGTAAATTAAGACTAGTAGCAACACAGCAATACAATACCACAAGCAAGATGTCAGGATAACATAGGACGGTACCATCGTGTGATCTCCATTTCCTATTTATTCTTCTTCTTCCTCCTCTTCATGCTTTGTTTCTCTTTCTCCTCACCAGTTGGTGAAACCAAGTACATGATTGGCCTTCTATTTTAGAATTGGTTTTGTTAGTGAGGGAGTACAAGTGTACTAGTAAACAATATCATTATTTTCTCATGGTAGTCGCAAAATAGAGATGAACACATGCATTTAATATCATTCTTACCTAAAGGAAGGTTATGGTGCCAATATGGATGATGAGGATTGGAACACATATCTCCCTTTGTGCAGTTCCACCGAAATGAACCAACGGTTCCATTCTGACATTCCAGTTAAACAACACAAAATTTACTTCTTTGAAGAAGTGTTTTGTGCAGTGCACCAAAAGGTCACAATAGCAACGAGGTGAAATGGATATCCCTGTTTGCACAAAACTCTACAAGGAAACAGTTAGAGTCTCAAACAATTACTGGCAAAAACATTTGGCTAAACTTATCATGGCTTATAACAGTGGCATGGCTTCATTTTACTAGGGGCATTAGATTAAGAATAGCTAAATATTTGGTATAAGGGCATGGGACAGTGGGTGCACCAGCAGTCCAGCACCATGTACCTAAACCGGGGCATAAAGTGGTGATTCAGAGTTTGTTGCCCCGAGAAACAAACATCCAAGAAACATATCTGGGTTGGTCCCATTTTGTTCACTCTAGCCACCTACTCCTATGTGTGGATAGAAAATCTAGTCCTGGTCATACCACTATGTACAGTGTTTCCCCTATATTTCCCTTTTCGACCAAGAGACTGGTTGGATGACCAGTCTGTACTACTTTCACCCCCTTTCCTTCCTGTTCGTACCAAGTCCGATGTACATACTAAATTCCCCCACCTTTATTTCTTGTTTGAACCAAGTACAAGATTCGACTCCATGAAGTAGCTTTACCTCTTACAATAGAAAAAAATAGGTGACATTGGACCATCCAATCGAGAGGGCTGAGAGGTAGAAAATGATGCACATGCAGCGACCTAGCGAGCTGGGGAAGGAAGATATACCTAAAGGTCGTCAGGATGTGGATAGGTGGGCGGCGGGATGTCGGATCCGCCCACACTAGGGAAACAATGAAGGGATCGGAGGACCTCCCACGTCGGCGCTCGGCCAGAGATAACGGGGCGGCCGACAGTGGGTCTCCTCCCTCGCTGTCGACGACGGCCTAAACGCTGCCCCTCCTCCCCTTCATCGGCAGAGGCGGATATGTCCGGATCCGTAACCAGCGGTGAGGATAGAAAGACAGTGTTACCACCGCTATCTTGTTTAGATCTGGAGAGGACGAGAGTGTGTGAATAGAGCAACCCTAGCAAGCAAGCATGGAGGCTCTGGCCTATATATATACGTATAGTGGGGTAGTTTTCTTTTTTCACTCCATCAAAATAATCGTTTAAAATTGTGTACGTGCCAGTTCGCTGCTTTTTATTTTTTTGAGTTGTTGATTGTTTTTTGAGATAGCTACCCGCTTATTCCAAGTGGTGTTACGATGTGCCAGGTCGCACTTTGTATCGTTCAAGTCTGGTACTAGACCCTCCATTAAATCAACAACCACCGCCTCATAAAATTTGTGAACAAGCCCACGACTAAAATTATTGGAAACATGGGCTGCCGCAACATGCATTATTATTTATATTTTCTATGTGGGAGAATCCTCAAAACAAAATGCTTGATTTTTACTACTACACGCCTTCTCCCTAGCCCATACGCGCGGTGGCTCGCAGACGAGGACATGCTTTTGCTTACTACAACAAGCTATCCCTCCCGCACGCGGTGGATAGACATGCAGCAGTTGATTCAATACTGTAGAAGTAGTAACATCATTGTTCGTCTTCTCAAAGAGGCAAAGAGCCAAGTGCAACCCGAACGTGGTCGTTGCGAACGCTCGTGTGCCAGTCTTTGTGTAGGGGTGGGGCGTGGTGCGGAGCCTTGGAGCACGCATATAGCCAGGCTCTTGCATGAGACAAAATTGTTATGTAAGCAGGCTATAAGCCCACTATTGTAGTACTTGCTAGTATAGCCCTGTAAACTGGAAAGGAGTATTTGCCTTTCTAGAGATTTCAACAAGTGACTACAGCCCATATGAGTACATATGGAACAAAATGAGTGAATCTAGACCGTAAATAAATACGTAGTTCTCTCGTTTTCCTCTCCGCCTTGGTCGCGGTGCACAATATTGAGTATATGACTAGCCGCTCTATCTACATGCGGGACATCAAAGCATCCGGGCCCGCATGCCATCCAACAAATCACAGCGAGGTGCTACAATCGAGACTCACCGGTCACCCCGGTGTGGCCGTCATGACCCGTCATATCACAAAACCCACACCTTTACCAGAAGTGGTAAAGTAGCCCTGAAGTGGCCTCAAAGTTGGACTGGATGAAGCAACCATCATTTCATTGGAACACTCGTTGAAGCCCTTTCTCCCCTTTCTTGAAGAAAACCTCACTCCAGGCTACTCACTTCTGCCATTTTTCTTCTGTACCGACGAAGGAAAGGTGGGCGAATCAGTGATGCTACTATATTTTCATTCCAAGAATCTTCTTTTTGCGAAGCACCGACCGATTCTCACAGCCTATTATTTTCCTGTTTTTAGTGCGATTGTGGTTTCCCTTCGATTGCTTTTTGTTTGTCAGTTCATTGATGGATCCAGGAGCACTAGGCAAAGAGTTGCAGATGGACAATCCACTTGAGACAGAGATCTCCAGGAAGCGAGCACCAACGAACGAGTTGACCATGTTGGCGGGCCAACCCATGGATACGAAGAACTCCAAGAAACAAGCACTGGCCAAAGAGTTGACGATGTTGGTGGACGAACTCCTCAAATAAAGCTAGAAGAACAGCAAGGGCCCCACCGTGCCTACCCCAAAAACTCTAATGGCCACCTATGAGAGGCTCAAGGCCAAGTTTGAGGAGATAGTTGCCGTTGAGAAGAAGTATTCCCCTGACAAGGCGATGGCCCCCATCGAGGACGAGGAGATGGCCCTCGGAGGGACGGGATCCCCCAATGAGCTGCACAAGGTAAAAAATAATGGCTTACCATAGTTGTCGGTTTTGATTATTTGCAATGTGCTTGCTAATATTTTAGGGTTGTGCCATTGGAGGTCCTTGATGATTTCGATGTCGCGGTCCGTCTTGTGGACAATGCCCTAGAGATCGTTTTCGATGCCGTGGTCTGTCCTGTGGACATCACCTTGGAGATCAATTCTGATGCCGCTGTCCATCCTGTGGACTTCGCCCCAGAGATTAATTCCGACATCGCAGTCCATCCTATGGACATCACCCCACAGATTGATTCCCATGTCACTTTCCATGCTGTGGTCATTGCCTGAGAGATCGATGACAAGAAATAGTTGGTCGCGCTAATCCTTCAGGGTAGTTTGCATTGTGTTTAATTACCAGAACGATGCATGTTATGAAACCATCTTAGGGCTAGTGCACTGTCTTGTGTGGGCGGTACATGCTACTTTTGTTTGATACTGCATCATGCAAACCCTCTCCGAGTTATGGAAACAGATGTATCCTCTCCAGCTTTTGATGTAATATATGGCATGCTTAGATGTAAGTTTGACCTGTTTATCATATCAGCAGGGCTTGTCTGATGATTCTTGGTGTTAGTAGGCTAGCTAGCTACTGCGCGAGCTATTGTACTTGCATAACACTCACTGAAGAGAAATGTTGGGGCTGATGAGCTCGTGGTACGCTTATAGGTCTGATCCATCGTCGATCGGCCAATAGCCCAAGATCCTAAAATTGTAGGCTTAGCATCGATCAGACAATAGTTAGCACAGATACATTCAGGCCTCATTTGGTTCATAGGGTAGAAAATTCATAGCAATAGGAAAGTCATAGGAAATGAGATGACATGTATCTTAAATCCTATGAGTAGGAATAGGAAAGGAGATGCCCTTTGATTCACATCATAGGATTTTTTCCATTGAGTCTAGGCTAATGTTTATTTTCCTATGAAATGCGGAGGATAGGAAGAATTCCTCCATAGGAATATGATTGCATTCCTATAGAAATCCTATCCTATGAAATTCCTACAAGATTCCTCTAAACCAATGGAGGCCTCACATTAATAGCCATCAAAATTGGCACGTACTTGTAACATGCGTGAATGTGTAATTTTTTTGTTGGAAGCGTGAATGTGTAGTGGCGTCGTACTTTCAGAGTGGCTACAGAGAGTGTGTACGTGTCCTAGAGGGGTTGTGAGATGGAGAGAGATCTAGAGAGAGAAAGACCCTCTTTCTACTCCTAATCGTTAGATTGACAAAGGATATTATTTGAGAACACAAAATCATAGCAGTACAGAGACGTACTCCCTCCGTTCCAAAATAGATGACTCAACTTTGTATTGCTAACTTTGAAACGGAGGGAGTACAAATCCTAGGCAGGCTAGTTTGGCCTAGTGGGTTCAGTGATATGACGTGGTATAGTGACGTCCGGTCTTCGCGTGTGGTAGCAGTATTGCAGGTACAATAAGTTTTCTTGAAGAAGCGGAATTCAATGAAGTCATGATGGTTCCTTCGTCTGACCAACTTATAGTGGGAAAGGTTGGGCCTGTGCTAAGACCGGGGTGGACCAGGATAATTTTGTGCATGGCAGGTGGACCGGGATGGTCGACGTCCCACATGTCGGCGAATGAAAGTATTATTTCCGATATAGAGGACGAGCAATGAGTATTTGTTGTTTACTTTTTACGAAAGCTATTGTCTCCACTGTTACAATAGAGGAGTGTGAAACACGGCAGCCCAACGAACTTGGCATGTGCACAACTCCCTCCTTCCCCATGTAATACTACCATAGTGTTGACTATAAGGTTACAATTTTTTCTCACTTTCTCTCTATCTATTTCCTCTCAAATGTTATTTACCTTTCTTTTTTAGACACAATTGTTTTTTATACCTCCTTTTTAGAATTAGTTTTTTATACCTAGGAGCACGTGTAGATACGGGCTCTTGCAGAGCCCACTCCTTGACTTTGTTAATGCCTCTCTCTCCTCCACATAAGCGGGCTTATAGCCCAGTATTTTACAAGTACTACTTTCTATGAATGTGGGCAGCTAGCATCTGAGGGGGAACGCACATGGGAGGGGGGGTTTCTGGTGGGCCAGGGCAGTCAGAAGCGGGCTTGGAAGTGGTCCGGACTCCCGCATGGCCCACCTCACATTGTCACCATATATTTCTTGGACTCCATGCGCGGCGGGCGGATGATCTCTTCTCCCTCCCCCGTCTCTCTCTTCTCAGTCGACGCTCGCCGAGTGATTATATTTTGGCTATCGATGGTTTATTCAATTGCAGTCCCATGTCTCAGTGAAAATGCAAGACAACTTATGTCCCCGCTAGTGAGCGGCGTGCGACCCGGACTGTCGGGGGTGCGACGCGAACGTGACGCGTACGAGTCATAAGTGTGTTGCCTTTTCGTTTTGAACTTGCAAAGCATAACATTTTTGTGCCATCAATCGATATAAATCTAGAACAAAATGACGAGGGTGGGGCTTTCCCACGCATTAGCCGGGCTAGTTTGAGTGATATGACATGCTACAGTGCCGTCCACTTGCTCCATTTTTATGTAAGTAAGAGTCTACACTCTTACGTGGGAGGAGTGCGAAACATAGCGGATCTGATTTTGATCAAGGGATAACTGTTCCCTGCGAAATAATGGAGCACTGTTAGCGATTATAGCATGATAGTTAGGGCATCTCCAGCGTCGCCCCACAAATTTACATCGGCATCTGTCCGAGGACACTGATGCCAGAGGATGCCATCCAATGTTGCCCGCATACCGGACGAAATTTGTGCAAACAAAGCAAATTTCAAATTAACCGGATGAAATTCATTACATTTCGAAAACTTTTACTATAAACTGGACGAAATTCATTACATATTTCGCACAAACCGTACTAAAACCTACTGTAAACCTAATCTAAACGATCACTGGCGCCCAACCACCATGTCCGGCCATGAGCCTTGAGAACACCGGCCATTGCCTTTGCCTCCTCCTCATCCACCTCGGCTTTGTCCAGCTCCGCCTCGATAACCTCCTCCTCCGAAGCACAAGGTTCTGAAGAATTCTGCCTCCACGTCGCTGTCAAGCGGCTAATCGGCCGCCGATGTTTACCCCACCAAGCTTGGCGTCGACTGAGTGGAGGAGCAGTGGCCTTCCTGGGACTAGAGTGACGACGACCTACCATGTACTACTCTTCCTCGTTGTCAGCTACGCCCGCGCGCGCATGCCGGCTTCGTGGTCATGGAGGCGGAGGGCGGCCAGGGTGTGCCGATGATCTCCTTCGTCTGCTCCTACGACAGTATGTCCAAGAGAGCTTTGGAACGCGCCCAAAGCGGAGCCGCCGATGTCCTTCGTCTGCTCCTGCGACAGTACGTCCAACAGAGCTTTGGAGTGCCAGGGGTCCATGGTTGGAGTGGTGCCGACAGAAGAAGGGGACCGAAGGAGAATTAGTGTGGGTCTTTGGCTATGGCTGGGAGCTGGGGCTCAAGTTAATATAGCGGGCGAATGGCAATGAGCCGCGACAGGCGGATGGACGGCTAGCGCCGGAGTAGGTTCATCGGTAGCCGCGTGTCATTAATGTGGGCGGCGGATGGAAGGATGATCGTGGTGTCGTTAAAACACGGAGTAGTCGCTTGCACCGGGATGCCGCGCGGGTGGCGCTCTCTCGGCCGTCGCGCTGCTGCAATGCCGGCGCCAGTGAGATCGCGTCGGGTGTGAATGCGGACGCTGCTTCAGTGACTTAACTGCAGGTGGATTGTGTCACTAACATGTGGGCCCAATAGGCATCTGGCCCGCATGTCAGTGACACAACGACTGCACCTGCAGTTAAGTCCGGTGAATGCGGCACTGACTTTTTGGAGAGACAGTGACCGTTTCAGGAGGGAAGCACGCGCTAGCGATGGAAGGGGTTTCGGTAGGCCATGGCAGTCAGACACTGGCGTGGTGGTAAAATGTGAACTCATGGATGACGAGCCTTTGAAGTGTATGTGGCACGTATTGACAACTAGGCGTCCATGCAATGGCTCTTGTCGCCAGCTAGCCTTCGACGACCACCATTAGACACCACACAACCATGCATAACTTACGAATAATGGACGAATCGATTAGACACACACTCATGTGCAGTGGTACTATGTTTGGTCGCTCACGATAGTACATAATCCGTACCATAGTACCCTCTCTAGCTAGGCTGTTTTATAGATTGTCGTTGTCATGGACGATATACATGAGCAAGGCGCCGAGTCACGAGTATGACCGTTGGGTTTGAGCCAGGTGAATACATGCTCGGTGTTCGCGGAGGCCTCCAGCAAACATCTAAACAGTAATGCTAGGCCCCGCCAGGGCGCGCAGGTGACGGGTTCGCCGTTTGTGTTGCGTCGTGAGCAGAACTTTGATTGAGAGGGCGACGTGCATGCATTAGCATGGTTTGATAGCGTGAGCATGAGTGTCTTCACACATACATGCTACTTGCATCTATGTCCGGTGTGCACTAATGTGTGCATCGCGTATAATATAAAAAATACGTTTGTGAATTTAACACAAAGTATTTCATTTTCATTTGGCTGACGAGTGTGCGTTGCAGCGACGAGTCCGTGGTTTGATTCCTCACATACGCATAATTTTGGTTTTTATTTCTTTCTCCACTGACAGGTACTCCCGCATAGATAGATAGATAAAGAACACGAGCTGATGAGGCGCATGCGGACTGTTTGACTGGTCAACCAGACAAATATGGAGCTATACACTGAGCCAGTGACCATATAATCACCATATCTCCTATACAATGATCAAAGTGAGCTATCAAGACAAGTTCGATGACCGCTAAAGCATTTTACTCTGTAATAAATGACCAGGATTGAAGGGGAATCCAAATTTCCTTCGTCTTCTGTCCTTGAGCTCTTGACAAACCAATGCACTATACGGTTGTCCGGCCACTCCACCCCAGAGCTCTCTTCAAGCGTCGTTCATGCCACCGCGCTGCACACTAATTGGTAAGGAAGCGATCGCATCCCACCGCACCGAGTTCCTCGCCCCCCAACCGCACACAAAATGGAGGGAAGCGATGGCATCCCACCATGCCGAGTTCATCGCTGCTCGCGCCCTCACACCTACGTGGGCGGAATTTGAAGCTGCGAAGGCCAAATGGGCGGTAGATCAAGAGGCGGCCAAAACTGCACAGAGGGAGCAGAAAAGTCAGAAAGCATTCAAGAAAAGAGAGGCCCACCACCACAAGAAAGAAGAGGATGCACGCGCTGCTGCGGAGAGGTTGGCGGAGATCCAAGCACGGTGGGGTGTCGCCGACAAAGCCGGGAAGGAGAACGACGTCGTCTGGCCAGCATGTGAGAAGTAGTAGTAGTAGTAGTTAGTGTGTGTGTATGTGTCGCCCGTATGTTTGTTTAATTAATTACGAGCATGTACTAGTACTAGTTACTACTGTAGTTTTTAGAGGAAATTACCAGTACATTAGCCTAGACGCAATGGAAAAATTCCTATCCTATGCATCAAATGGCATCTCTTTCTCTATAGGAATTGAGATGCATGTCATCTCACTTCCTATGATTTTCTCTAGAGTACTTAGGCATGTACATCATAACATCATCGTGCATTGCGCGTACAACATTTAGGGGCTATTTGGTTTCCAGCCACATATTGCCACACTTTGCTACACCTCACCTTAGGCAAGTTTGACTAAGTTAGGTGGGTGTTTGGTTCTAGCCACACCTAAGGCAAGAAATTTTTTATGAGTAGTGAACCCCATATGGCATAGACACAAAAAGTGTGGCAAGATTCCCTTAGGCAAGACAAAGTGTGGCTAACAATTTGAGCAACTCAAGTTAGGCATGTGTGGCAAGTGTGGCAAAAATAATGTGGCAACATAAGGCAAATATAGTCACAATCCAAACAACCCCTTAGTGGTATTAAGAGACTGTCGGATTTCGGGTTCCGGCAGACCCTTGAGGTTCGAACACCGGGGTGCGTGCAGAGATTTCGCCTCCTACCTACCTGCACTCCTCCGCCTTGCTGGGATCTAAACTATGGAAAGAACAACACAAGAGACACAGGGTTTATACTGGTTCGGGCCACCGTTGTGGTGTAATACCCTACTCCAGTGTGTGGTGTGGTGGATTGCCTCTTGGGCTGATGATGATGAACAATACAAGGAAGGACAGCCTCGCGAGGGTCTGTTCTTGGCTGGGGCGATGAACTGCTGGGAGGAGTTCAGTCACCTTTCTCTCTCTCTCTCTTTCTGATCGAAACCCCTCTCTTTTCTCCCTTTGCTCTGTGGGTGGCTGGTCCTATTTATAGAAGCCCTGGTCCTCTTCCCAAATATCGAGCGGGAAGGGAGCCAACAATGGCGGGCTAATTTGAAGGGGGACAGCTAGTATCAGCTATCCTGACAAAAGTAGTCTTCGCCTGCACAAAGCTCTAGTGATGACGCCGTCTTTGGGCCCCACGGTGACCTCCGTCTCGTAGTCCTCCTGGTCTTGGTCTCGTTGCACCGAAATGGCAACCTTTGCCTGACGCCTCGGTACTCCGCGGCTGCGCTTGTCCCCTTTGCACCAAAGAGGAAGGGAGGACACTGCGCGGGCTGGCACCCGCCTGGCGCCCCCGGTCGTCATGGCTTGCGTCACGGGCACCTCGTGAGGTACCCCGCCTTGATCTCTCCGCCTCCTCGTGAGCCAGCCTGACGAGGGCGCGCCTGAGGAAGCTCCGCATCGTCCGCCCCGCGAGGCTTGGCCCCTTGCGAGGGTCTTGGGTTTGTGTTGGTGAAGATGGGCCGCGCTGGGTCCCCCTTTGAGCCACGCCGCAGGCCGCAGGCAGGCAAGTCTGGGGACCCCCGTTCCCAGAACGCCGACAGTAGCCCCCGGGCCCAAGGCATGCCCGGACTTGGCCGTGCAGGGAGGCGGAAGGGCAAGAGCGAAGCGCCGCGGGCCCTAACAGCCTACGGCCTTGGGCGTCGCATGGCGGTTGGTTGGACGTGGGCGTCTCCACTTCCCCATGGCGCCTCGGCAACTGCACGGATTGGACAAGTCCCTGCATGCAAAGTGGGTCATGATTACCTGCAATCGTGGAGGTAGGCGGTTGGCCTTCGCCGGCTATAAGTACGGACCGGCGCACGCCCTTCCAGTTCATCCCCCCTTGCTTCTCGTTTTTCTTCATGGCCCCGTCGAGGAGGTTCTCGGCCGCAGAGAAGGGGAAGGCTCGCCAGGTTGAGCCCGCCTCTCCCCCGCCCAAGCGCGGCCGAGGGCGTCCTCGCAAACATCCTGTGGCCACCACGGTGGCTCCCCGCGGCCGTGGAGGCGATCTTCAGCACAGCGACGGGCGGATTGCTGCGGCCGGGGGGAGCGCTCCGGCTACGCGTCCCCCCAGGCCGCGCTTTCGCACTGTTGAAGTGCTGCCGGAGTTCGTCGTGTGGTCGGCGGAGCCGACTAGCGCCCGGCTTCCACTTCCTTGCTTCCTCCTCGGCGAGCTCCCGGCCGGCGCCCCGGGCGGCCTCTGGCTCCAGGCCGACGGCTGCTGCAGCCGGGCCTCATGGGTCTCACTGGAGGTCTCCACGGCCGGGAGACTGTCCCTGGCCCGCGGTTGGCAGACGTTTGCCCGCGCGCGTGGCCTGAGCCGTCGGTGAACCCTACACTTCAAGTTCGACGGCAATGCCACCCTCTACGTGAGGGTGTTTGGGGAAGATGGTCGCCGCGCAGGGTGTAGCCCCGAGGGTGACGACCGCGGCTGGGAACCCAGCTCCGGCGATGATGGAGAGGGCAGCGCTCGCGCGGCTGGCAGCGCTCAGGGTTCCTCAAGCTTCTCCGGTTCTTCTTCAGGCGGCAACTCTTCTAGCGGTGGCCGCGGTCAGCCTCCACGCCATCGTATCTGCTTGGGAGGTGGCAACGTGTCCGCCCTCCGTCGCGCCCTGGTGAAGCGCGAGAGGGAGTCCGCCTGAGCTCCGGAGGTAGCTCGGGCCTTCCCTGCGGGCCGGTGTGAGGAGAGCTGCACCAGATTTGTTCTTTCTTTTCCTTTTTCCTGCATAACAAAGACTGTGTGGAGCCCCGTGGGGGCGTGTTTGGGTTATTGTTGTTAATCATCGTTTTGCTTTTGTTATCATACCTTCCGGCTACGTGCCCGAGCATGGATAGTTCCCGGCCCCGGCCATGGGGGGCGACCGACCCAGGCCCTTTGTTTGTGTCGCGGTGCCTGTGGGGCACGGACTGGAGGGGTGCTCCTGTAATGGGCCCAGGTCGCGAACTCTTTGAATGACTAGGATAGGAACACTTGCGAGGGCGCTCAGCTGCCCCCCTCGCGAGGCCTTGCACAAGAGAAATCGAGGCAGGAGAGTGAAAAGTCGAAGAACCACAAGCCAAAGACGGCAACAACTTCAATAAAACTTCGAACGAGAAGGAACAAGCCAACTACGGAAAGCAAATGAAAAGCCGCGTCTGGCACCTAATCTAGTCTTCGACGTCTTCTCACCAGCGCGGAGCTAAGTGCTGCCACTAGGAGTGGGAGGGAGCCCCAGGGCCTGAGGCCGGCGCTCCTGAGACTCTGGGGAGTGTACAGCCCCAACTCATTATTACGTGAGAGTGTCACGGGCGGCGAGCTTCACAGGCGTTGGCCTTCTTCACAGGCTCTGGGCCTTTTCCAAAATGCGATAGCTTCACAGGCATTCGCCTTCTTCACAGGCTCTGGGCCTTTTCCAAAACACGATAGCTTCACAGGCATTCGCCTTCTTCACAGGCTCTGGGCCTTTTCCAGAACGCGATAGCTTTATAGGCGTTCGCCTTCTTCACAGGCTCTGGGCCTTTTCCAAAACGCGACAGCTTCACAGGCATTCGCCTTCTTCACAGGCTCTGGGCCTTTTCCAAAACGCGATAGCTTCACAGGCATTTGGCTTCTTCACAGGCTCTGGGCCTTTTCTAAACTATGGAAAGAACAACACAAGAGACACAGGGTTTATACTGGTTCGGGCCACCGTTGTGGTGTAATACCCTACTCCAGTGTGTGGTGTGGTGGATTGCCTCTTGGGCTGATGATGATGAACAATACAAGGAAGAACAGCCTCGCGAGGGTCTATTCTTGGCTGGGGCGATGAACTGCTGGGAGGAGTTCAGTCACCTTTCTCTCTCTCTCTCTCTTTCTGATCGAAACCCCTCTCTTTTATCCCTTTGCTCTGTGGGTGGCTGGTCCTATTTATAGAAGCCCTGGTCCTCTTCCCAAATATCGAGCGGGAAGGGAGCCAACAATGGCGGGCTAATTTGAAGGGGGACAGCTAGTATCAGCTATCCTGACAAAAGTAGTCTTCGCCTGCACAAAGCTCTGGTGATGACGCTGTCTTTGGGCCCCACGGTGACCTCCGTCTCGTAGTCCTCCTGGTCTTGGTCTCGTTGCACCAAAATGGTAACCTTTGCCTGACGCCTCGGTACTCCGCGGCTGCGCTTGCCCCCTTTGCACCAAAGAGGAAGGGAGGACACTGCGCGGGCTGGCACCCGCCTGGCGCCCCAGGTCGTCATGGCTTGCGTCACGGGCACCTCGTGAGGTACCCCGCCTTGATCTCTCCGCCTCCTCGTGAGCCAGCCTGATGAGGCCGCGCCTGAGGAAGCTCCGCGTCGTCCGCCCCGCGAGGCTTGGCCCCTCGCAAGGGTCTTGGGTTTGTGTTGGTGAAGATGGGCTATGCTGGGCCCCCCTTTGAGCCACGCCGCAGGCCGCAGGCAGGCAAGTCTGGGGACCCCCGTTCCCAGAACGCCGACAGAGACAAATGCCTATATGCCACACATGTTCATACTATTTGTGCCTTTCTACTTCACTTACTGCGCTACATTACTCAGGTTCGTACGTCCACTCCTGGGTACATGTCTGTCTCGTAGTTCCAGTCCCACGTGTTCTTCATAGATGAAACAATCCATAACTGTGGGCAACAAGAGTCCATATCATCGTAGCTAGTGTGGCTCCCCACGATGGAGACTCATCCAAACTATGGAAAGCCTTGATGCGGAGCAGTCGCGTGCACCAGGAACCGGCGCTCTCTCGGCCATCGCGCTGCTTCAAAGCCATCGCCAGTGAGAGGTCGCCTCCGCTCTGGCTGGGCATTAATGCGGCACGGACGCTCCGGGGCGACGCTGACCGTTTCACGCGGGAAGTGCACGCCGGCAAGGGAGGTGGGTTGGGTCGGCCAGGGCGGTCAGACGTGGGCGTGGTGGTGGTATTGGTTTTGAACCGTTTCAGGTGTAGTACTAGTAGTTTACAAAATTAGTCAATTATTGCGCTCAGTTTCCTAAGAAATTGTGATAAAAACATTACTCCACATCCTACTTCCCTCACTACAAAAAAAGACACATCCGTGACATTTTGGGCCGAACGAAATTTTTTTCTATGATACTTATGACACTTCTATGACGATAATTGTGACAAAACCCGGTATCATCATAGATGTGGTGGGGTCCTACTTCTATGACAAAAAATCATGACAAAAATGGGCTTTTCGTCCTGGGCGGGCCGGAGACGCAGCTGCATCACATTCTTTGGGCCATCCATGACGGAAAAAACCATGGTAGAAGCGAGAGCGAGGAAAATATCGGGGTGTTCCCGGTTACGGTGGGTGGTCTGGGCCGAGCGATGTGCTTTTCTCTCATACACGCACGCGCGTGGGTGCGAGGCGTTGGGCTCTAACCGAACCCGAGCGAGGAGTTAGGCTCTAACTGAACCCGAGGGATTGCACTGCAGGCTTCATGTTACTGAACCCGAGCGATCGATCGATGGCTGTTAACTGAACCCGATCGAGCGATTCCTTCACTACTGCTGCTAACTAAAGCCGATCAATGCTACCTCTGGATGAACAGTGAGCATTGCTGGGGGGGTTTGGATGAAAAGTTCCCGGTGGGGGTGGATGAACAGGACCCCATGGTGTTGCCTCTGGATGAACATGACCCCGCTCGATCGAGCCAGTTGGGGCTGGATGAACAGGACCCCGTGGAGGGCAGGATGAACAGGACAACCCCGTGGAGGGCTGGATGGATAGTAGATGGTGGAGGGCTGGATGAACAGTAGCCCGTGGAGGGGTGGTTGAACAGGAGCCCATGGAGAGGGCTGGTTGAATAGTAGGCGGTGGAGTAGTGCGCGGTGGAGGATGGATGAACAGGAGCCCGTGGATGAACAGTCGCAGGTGGAGGTTGGAGGACGTCGACGGTGGATGAACAGTAGCCCGTGGAGGCTGGAGGGGGTCGACGGTGGAGATGAACAGTATCTCGTGGAGTCCCGTTTTGCGGTACACCACACCCCTCCCGATGAACAGGACCCCCGTTTCGACCGTAGCGCTCCAACACAAGTCTGTTTCCTCCATTTTGCGGTACACCACACCCCTCCCAATGAACAGGACCCCCATTTTGACCATAGGAGGTCCGTTTCCTCCATTTTGTGGTACGCCAGACCCCTCCCGATGAACAAGATCCCGTTTCGACCATGGCCGGTCGAACACAAGGCTATTTCCTCCATTCTGCGGTACACCAGGCCTCGTTTCTATCGGATGTTCCGTCCAAGCCCTCCCGATGAACACGACAATGCATTCCGTTCCGACCCAGCTAGTTGGCTCCCCATGAACACGATGATGAGTTGTTTCTCCGTTCTGAGCCAGCCATGTACACGAGCCCTGGCCGTACGTATGTGCGAGTAGGCGTTCGAGACCCTGCCCGTATGTATGTACGTGGCCGTATTTTCTTTCATGCAGACTGGCCGCTGTACGTACATGTACATGCTACGTGCACGCCTCTACTATGACACGTGCGCACCTCTACATCGACCAGTATGTACATACACATTCGCGGCCAGAAATACAACGCTACATACGCTTTGACCAGGTGAGTCCCGACCGTCAGGCACTTCCTTGCGTGCGAAGATGTAGCTGGTGGGTCCCAGTAGTCAGGGGGTGAATCGTTTTTTTTGCCCGGACGCACTTCCTTGCGTGCAAAGATGTAGCTGGTGGGTCCCAGCAGTCAGGGGGGAATGTTTTTTCACGAAATACGGTGGCCCATCCAGTGGGTCCCCGCTGTTAGGTGGAGGAATAATTATTTTGTGCGTAATAAGGAGGTACTTCCTTGGTGCGGCCGTGGACCCAGCTGTCGGCCTCTCCACATACAGTCCACGTCCGATGGAAGCCATTCCTTGACCACGTTGACTGCCGAGAGCACCAGGGCGGTGGACGACGGCGAGGCCTAGGAAGGGGACAACACGGAGCCGGGGAAGACACGGCAGTGGAAGCCCGTGCGGAGAGGAGTACGAGGGTTCACTGGTTCGGCTGCGTTGTGAGACTGTTGTCGCCGCAGGGCCTGGCCAGCGGTGGGAGTAGTAGAGGGCGGTGAGGCCTCCGCGGCAGCACAGCCGGCCACGGGAGGCAGGAGCATGCGACACGACCAGCACTGCTTTGGGTGGCTGGAGCAAGAATACCAAAGGTTGAAGAAGCACTATGGCTGTTGCATGGACATCATACGGTCACTTGAGCTAGAATCGTGCATATTGACTAAGTTGACAAAGCACTCCGTCCCCGTCAACTTAGTAGGCCCACAAGTCAGCCACCCACCAAGGTGGGTCCCAACTAGCAGGGAGTATTCATTTTTTTGTGTAATAAGGAGGCACTTCCGGTCAGTCCTAGCTAACAGCGGGGGGAACGGTTTTTTCAAGAAATACGATGACCCGTCCGGTGGGTCCCAGTTGTCAGGGGTAAAGGTTTTTTCGCCAAATACGGTGGGTCCTTTCTATCAGGTGGAGGAATAATTATTTTCCGCGTAATAAGGAGGCACTTCCTTGCGGCTACCGTGGACCCAGCTGTCAGCCTCTCCACGTACAGTACTCTTCCGAGGGAAGTTGTTCCTTGACCACGTTGACCACGCCGCACCGAGAGCACCAGGGCGGTGGACGATGTCTAGGCCTAGGAAGGGGATGACGCAGAGCCGGGGAAGACGCTCAGGGTTCCTCAAGCTTCTCCGGTTCTTCTCCAGGCTGCGACTCTTCTAGCGGTGGCCGCGGTCAGCCTCCACGCCGTCGTATCTGCTTGGGAGGTGGCAACGTGTCCGCCCGCCGTCGCGCCCTGGTGAAGCGCGAGAGGGAGTCCGCCTGAGCTCCGGAGGCAGCTCGGGACTTCCTTGCGGGCCGGTGTGAGGCGAGCTGCACCAGATTTGTTCTTTCTTTTCCTTTTTCCTGCATAACAAGGACAGTAGTGTGGAGCCCCGCGGGGGCATGTTTGGGTTATTGTTGTTAATCATTGTTTTTGCTTTTGTTATCGTACCTTCCGGCTACGTGCCCGAGCGTGGATAGTTCCCAGCCCCGGCCATGGGGGGCGACCGACCCAGGCCCTTTGTTTGTGTCGCGGTGCCCGTGGGGCACGGACTGGAGGGGTGCTCCTGTAATGGGCCCAGGTCGCGAACTCTTTGAATGACTAGGATAGGAACACTCACGAGGGCGCTCAGCTGCCCCCCTCATGAGGCCTTGCACAAGAGAAATTGAGGCAGGAGAGTGAAAAGTCGAAGAACCACAAGCCAAAGACGGCAACAACTTCAATAAAACTTCGAACGAGAAGGAACAAGCCAACTGCGGAAAGCCAATGAAAAGTCGGGTCCGGCACCTAATCTAGTCTTCGACGTCTTCTCACCCGCACGGAGCTAAGTGCTGCCACTGGGCATGGGAGGGAGCCCCAGGGCCTGAGGCCGGCGCTCCTGAGACTCCGGGGCGTGTACAGCCCCAACTCATTATTACGTGAGAGTGTCATGGGCGGCGAGCTTCACAGGCGTTGGCCTTCTTCACAGGCTCTGGGCCTTTTCCAAAACGTGATAGCTTCACAGGCATTCGCCTTCTTCACAGGCTCTGGGACTTTTCCAAAACACGATAGCTTCACAGGCATTCGCCTTCTTCGCAGGCTCTGGGCCTTTTCCAAAACGTGATAGCTTCACAGGCGTTCGCCTTCTTCACAGGCTCTGGGCCTTTTCCAAAACGCGATAGCTTCACAGGCATTCGCCTTCTTCACAGGCTCTGGTCCTTTTCCAAAACGCGATAGCTTCACAGGCGTTCGCCTTCTTCACAGGCTCTGGGCCTTTTCAGGGGTAGAACCTCTGGAGC
Organism: Triticum urartu; assembly: GCF_056163025.1. Taxonomy (NCBI): domain Eukaryota; kingdom Viridiplantae; phylum Streptophyta; class Magnoliopsida; order Poales; family Poaceae; genus Triticum; species Triticum urartu. The sequence goes on from NC_141878.1 coordinate 235,897,267, forward strand.
TGCTGGATGTTCCATGCATTCTGGACTGGCACCCCCTCCTGAGTCTCCAAGCGCGCGGAGCCGGGCCTGGAAACATGAACAACTTTGAATGGGCCCTCCCACATGGGAGAGAGCTTGTGCAGCCCCTCCCTGGAGAGAACCCGCCTGAGCACGAGGTCTCCTACCTCGAGAGTTTTGGGGCGGATGTTGCGGCAGTGATATCGCCATAGTGCTTGTTGGTACCTCGCCGCTCGTAGCGCGGCTTCTCGGCGATGTTCCTCCCCCAGCACGAGGTCCATCCCCCGCATGGCGTCCTGTTGCGCCTCGTCGAACGCCAGGACCCGCGTGGAGCGACGTCTGACCTCGTGAGGGAGGACCGCTTCGGCTCCGTAGACCAGGAAGAATGGGGTCTCTCCAGTCGGCTTGGTCGCGGTTGTGCGGATGGACCACAACACGGACTGAAGCTCGTCGTACCAACCCCTGCCGCAGGCCTCCAGCTTCTTCTTGAACGTCCTGGTCTTGAGGCCCCTCAGGACCTCCGCGTTGGCTCGCTCGGCCAGGCCGTTGCTTTGGGGGTGCGCCACCGAAGCGTAGCATATCTGCGTTCCAAGGTTAGCATAGTATGTTTTGAGGAGGTTACTGGTGAACTGCGAACCGTTGTCCGTGATGATGCGATTCGGCACCCCGAACCGGCTCACGATGCCCTTGATGAACTTGACCGCGGAACCCGCGGGAATGGTGCGGACAGCCTCTACTTCAGCCCACTTGGTGAACTTGTCCACGGTGACATAGAGGTAGCGGTAGCCCCCGGGCGCCCGAGGAAACGGGCCCAAGATGTCCAGCCCCCAGACCGCGAATGGCCACGAAAGGGGTATAGTCTGCAAGCCTCCTGCTGGCTGATGGATCTGCTTGGCGTGGAACTGGCAGGCCTCACAAGCTTTCACTAGTTCGACGGCGTCATTGAGTGTGGTGGCCCAATAAAACCCACTGCGGAACGCCTTGCCGACGAGGGTCCGTGATGATGAATGATGTCCACAGTCTCCGCCGTGTATATCTTCCAGCAGTTCCTTCCCTTGCTCCTTGGAGATGCGGCGCAGGGATACATCGTTTGGCCGCTTCCGGTAGACCTCTCCATCCTTGATGCAGTATGCCGTGGCCTGGCGTGCCACTCGCTCCGCTTCCTCCTCCTTCTCCGACAGGGTCCCTTGCGTTAGGTAACTTCGGAGCTCCACGATCCAACATCCCTCTTGAGGTTCCATCGTCAGGAGCAGGCGTGCTCCTGAGGCCGGGCCACAGGCCGGAGCCCCTGAGGCAGGTGGCTGGGGGAGCTCCTCCCGGGGCTGAGCCGTGTTCGAGAATGACGGCAGGGCTGATGGCTTGAAGAGCCGTTCCTCGAAAACGCCAGGCTCCTGAGGTAACCGCCTGGACGCCCGTTTGGTGATGTCGTCGGCCTCCTGATTGGTGCCACGGGGCACATGCTGCAACTCCAACCCCCAAAACTGCTTCTCCATCCTGCGGACCTCCGCTAGGTAGGCTTCCATGTGCTCATCCTTCGGCTCGTACACCTTTTTGGAGAAATTGACAAGGAGCTGCAAATCGCCCTTGATGGTGAGGCTTTTCACCCCCAGGGCAGCCGCAGCCTTCAAGCCCGCCATTAAACCTTCATACTCCGCTATGTTGTTGGAGACATTTTCACCTTGCTGGAAACAGAGCTGCACGGCGTAATAGAGCTTGTCCTGAGTGGGCGATATAAGCACCGCCCCAGCCCCAGCGCCATGCCTGGAGAACGCCCCATCAAAGTACATGACCCAGCCTTCTGGCGCCTCGCTTCCCGGGGACAGGGACCGATCCTCGTCGGCCTTGAGGCCTGGCGCCTCCGTCCATTCTGCCACAAAATCCGCCAACGCTGCTCCCTTGATGACTCTGGTCGTGCTGAATTCGAGCTGGAACGCTTGCAGTTCTATGTTCCACTCAGCGACCCTTCCAGCTGAATTAGGGCTCCTGAGCACTCTCTCCAGGGGGTATGATGAGACGACCTTGATGGGGTGACCCTGAAAATAGTGCCGCAGCTTGCGCGAGGCCACCAGTAACGCGAGGAGGAGTTTCTGAGGCATGGGGTACCATGCCCTTGCATCCCGCAACACCATGCTGACGAAGTACACTGGGTGCTCAACAAGGTGGAGTGCATCAGCGCTGGTGGCTCCCTTTGGAGACCATGGCGCCTATTGAGGCAATGAGGCCTCCTGAGACTGGCCATCTGGAAGAGGGGCCCCTTCCGCCTCCGGTGCGCCCCTCTGCGGCGGCTGATCCTCCTCAGCCGCGGTGGCAGTTTCTGTGGGCCTTCCTTGTCCCTGTTCTGCCTTGTCCCGGGCTGCTGCCGTGGTTTTGATTCGGCACTCCTCTTTGACTGCCACCAAGGCTGCACTGGCGGAGTAGGGAGTGGTGGCGAGGTAAAGCACCAGGGGCTCTTGAGGGCGCGGAGCCACCATGACCGGTGGGCTAGTCAGGTATCTCTTGAGATCCTAGAACGCCTTGTCGGCCTCTTCAATCCACTCAAAGGGCCCCTTTTTCTTCATTAGCTGGAAGAAGGGCAGTGCTCGTTCCCCCAACTTGGAGATGAAGTGCCCTAGCGCGGTCACGCGCCCCGTGAGCTTCTGCATTTCTCTGAGGGTCTTTGGTGGGCTCATGTCTTCCACCGCCTTGACCTTCTCCGGGTTAACCTTGATGCCTCGGTGGGACATGAGGAAACCCAAGAGCTTGCCCGAGGGGACTCCGAACACACACTTCTCTGGGTTGAGCCATAGGTTCACTGCGTTGAGGCTCGTGAAGGTTTCCTCCAAGTCTTGTATCAAGGTCCTAGCCTCCCGATACTTTACCACAATGTCATCAACATAAGCTTCAACATTCCTCCCGAGCTGCGGGCCGAAGGTGATGTGCATCAGCCGCTGGAATGTCGCCCCTGCGTTACGCAGCCCGAATGGCATGCATGTGTAGTAGTACACCCCACACGGGGTTAGGAAGGCTGTCTTCTCGACGTCTTCTACCGCCATCTTGATCTGGTGATACCCAGAGAAGGCATCTAAGAAGCATAACAGGTCGCATTCCGCAGTGGAATCGACGATCTGGTCGATGCGGGGGAGCGGGAACGGATCTTGCGGGCATGCTTTGTTGAGGTTGGTGAAGTCGACACACATGCGCTCCTTCCCTCCCTTCTTTGGCACAACGACAGGGTTGGCCAACCAATCCGGGTATCGGACCTCGCGAATGACCCCAGCGGCTTATAATTTGTGGGTCTCTTGGACAATGAAGGCCTGCTTTTCTGTGGACTGCCGCCTGGCCTTCTGCTTCACAGGGCGCACGTTGAGGCACACGTTGAGGTGATGCTCGATTACACTCCTAGGCATCCCTGCCAACTGGTCAGGCTCCCAAGCGGATACCTTCTTGTTTGCACGCAGGAACCCGACCAGGGCCTTCTCCTGCTCGGGTTTGAGGTGGGCGCCTATGGTGAAAGTGGCGTTGGTGGACCCGTCCTCATCGACGGGTATTTGCTTGGTTTCTACCTTGTCTTGGGTGAACAACTGTTTCTTCTTGGCGGGTGCAGCCCCCTTGGGCCCGGGGGTCTCCAAGTCGGCGGGCTGTGCCGACGCCGCCGTCTTGAAGGTGAGCTTGACCACCCGCAGCACGTCCCCGGTGTCCCCGTGCATAGTGAGGACACCGCTGCTCCCGGGCATCTTCATGAGGTTGTACGCCTGGTGCGTCGCGGCCATGAACTGGGCCAGCGCTGGGTAGCCGAGGATGGCGTTGTAGGGGAGGCCGATGGGGGCGATGTCGAAGTCGACAAGCTCCGTGCGGAAGTTGTCGTAGGTGCCGAAGGTTACTGGGAGCCAGATCTGTCCCAAGGAGCTGGACGACTCGCCCCCAATGCCTGAGAAGGGCCGGCTGGGTTGCAGTCGTTCCAGGGGTATGCACAGGAGGTTGAAGGCCTCGACCGAGAGCATGCTGAGGCCCGCGCCGCCATCAATGAGGGTTCTGGTGACGGCCACCTGGCAGATGGTGGGGGTGCACAGCATGGGGAGCGCACCTGAGTAGGCCGAGTTGGAGGGGTGGTCCTCCGAGCTGAAGGTCAGGCCGGTCTCGGGTGCCGCCCGGTCCAGGGGAGCCCCTGCCGCGTGGAAGCGGTGCTGACCCGGCGGATGAACGGCTTGACGTGGTGACTTGTAGGTGGCGCCTGCAAGCCGCCCAAGAGGGCCGCGACGACCGGGGGTGTTGGTGCAGCGCGATGGATGGGGGAGAGGTCGCGGGGCTCCATGGGCGCGCAGAGCGTGCGGGACGAAGAACTAGCTGGGGTGAGCGAGGGAGTTGCGGTGTGGCCGTCTTGCCGCACGGACAGATGCTGGGACGATGCTTGCTACTCGTCCCCTGCCGGGCTGGTGGTGGCGTTGACGGCAGGTGACGGGGAATGGCAAGGACGCCCGCCGACAGGGGCCGTCTGGGCGATGTGGGAAGCGAGTGCGGCCCGGCGCTCGGCACGGGCCCGACGAGCGTCAGACATGGGCGTGATGGTCGCAGGAGAACGGGGTGGTGGAAGACGAATCCCGGCGCACCCCTACCTGGCGCGCCAAATGTCGGATTTCGGGTTCCGGCAGACCCTTGAGGTTCGAACACTAGGGTGCACGCGGAGATTTCGCCTCCTACCTACCTGCACTCCTCCGCCTTGCTGGGATCAAAACTATGGAAAGAACAACACAAGAGACACAGGGTTTATACTGGTTCGGGCCACCGTTGTGGTGTAATACCCTACTCTAGTGTGTGGTGTGGTGGATTGCCTCTTGGGCTGATGATGATGAACAATACAAGGAAGAACAGCCTCGCGAGGGTCTGTTCTTGGCTGGGGCGATGAACTACTGGGAGGAGTTCAGTCACCTTTCTCTCTCTCTCTCTCTCTCTCTCTCTCTCTTTCTGATCGAAACCCCTCTCTTTTCTCCCTTTGCTCTGTTGGTGGCTAGTCCTATTTATAGAAGCCCTGGTCCTCTTCCCAAATATCGAGCAGGAAGGGAGCCAACAATGGCGAGCTAATTTGAAGGGGGACAGCTAGTATCAGCTATCCTGACAAAAGTAGTCTTCGCCTGCACAAAGCTCTGGTGATGACGCCGTCTTTGGGCCCCACAGTGACCTCCGTCTCGTAGTCCTCCTGGTCTTGGTCTCGTTGCACCGAAATGGCAACCTTTGCCTGACGCCTCGGTACTCCGCGGCTGCGCTTGCCCCCTTTGCACCAAAGAGCAAGGGAGGACACTGCGCGGGCTGGCACCCGCCTGGCGCCCCCGGTCGTCATGGCTTGCGTCACGGGCACCTCGTGAGGTACCCTGCCTTGATCTCTCCGCCTCCTCGTGAGCCAGCCTGGCGAGGCCGCGCCTGAGGAAGCTCCGCGTCATCCGCCCCGCGAGGCTTGGCCCCTCGCGAGGGTCTTGGGTTTGTGTTGGTGAAGATGGGCCACGCTGGGCCCCCCTTTGAGCCACGCCGCAGGCCGCAGGCAGGCAAGTCTGGGGACCCCCGTTCCCAGAACGCCGACAGAGACAAATGCCTATATGCCACACATGTTCATACTATTTGTGCCTTTCTACTTCACTTACTGCGCTACATTACTCAGGTTCGTACGTCCACTCCTGGGTACATGTCTGTCTCGTAGTTCCAGTCCCACGTGTTCTTCATAGATGAAACAATCCATAACTGTGGGCAACAAGATTCCATATCATCGTAGCTAGTGTGGCTCCCCACGATGGAGACTCATCCAAACTATGGAAAGCCTTGACGCGGAGCAGTCGCGTGCACCAGGAAGCGGCACTCTCTCGGCCGTTGCGCTGCTTCAAAGCCGGCGCCAGTGAGAGGTCGCCTCCGCTCTGGCTGGGCATTAATGCAGCACGGACGCTCCGGGGCGACGCTGACCGTTTCACGCGGGAAGTGCACGCCGGCAAGGGAGGTGGGTTGGGTCGGCCAGGGCGGTCAGACGTGGGCGTGGTGGTGGTATTGGTTTTGAACCGTTTCAGGTGTAGTACTGGTAGTTTACAAAACTAGTCAATTATTGCACTCAGTTTCCTAAGAAATTGTGATAAAAACATTACTCCACATCCTACTTCCCTCACTACCAAAAAAAGACACATCCGTGACATTTTGGGCCGAACGAAATTTTTTCTATCATACTTATGACACTTCTATGACGATAATTGTGACAAGATGTGGTGGGGTCCTACTTGTATGACAAAAAATCATGACAAAAAATGGGCTTTTCGTCCTGGGCAGGCCGGAGACGCGGCTGCATCACATTCTTTGGGCCATCCATGACGGAAAAAACCATTGTAGAAGCGAGAGCGAGGAAAATATCGGGGTGTTCCCGGTTACGGTGGGTGGTCTGGGCCGAGCGATGCGCGTTTCTCTCGTACACGCACGCGCGTGGGTGCGAGGCGTTGGGCTCTAACCGAACCCGAGCGAGGAGTTAGGCTCTAACTGAACCCGAGGGATTGCACTGCAGGCTTCGCGTTACTGAACCCGAGCGATCGATCGATGGCTGTTAACTGAACCTGATCGAGCGATTCCTTCACTACTGCTGCTAACTGAAGCCGATCGATGCTGCCTCTGGATGAACAGTGAGCATTGCTGGGGGGTTTGGATGAAAAGTTCCCGGTGGGGGTGGATGAACAGGACCCCATGGTGTTGCCTCTGGATGAACATGACCCCGATCGATCGAGCCGGTTGGGGCTGGATGAACAGGACCCCGTGGAGGGCTGGATGAACAGTAGATGGTGGAGGGCTGGATGAATAGTAGCCCATGGAGGGGTGGTTGAACAGGAGCCCGTGGAGAGGGCTGGTTGAACAGTAGGCGGTGGAGTAGCGCGCGGTGGAGGCTGGATGAACAGGAGCCTGTGGATGAACAGTCGTAGGTGGAGGTTGGAGGACGTCGATGGTGGATGAACAGTAGCCCGTGGAGGCTGGAGGGGGTCGACGGTGGAGATGAACAGTATCCCGTGGAGTCCCGTTTTGCGGTACGCCACACCCCTCCCGATGAATAGGACCCCCGTTTCGACCGTAGCGCTCCAACACAAGTCTGTTTCCTCCGTTTTGCGGTACACCACACCCCTCCCAATGAACAGGACCCCCATTTTGACCGTAGGAGGTCCGTTTCCTCCATTTTGTGGTACGCCAGACCCCTCCCGATGAACAAGATCCCGTTTCGACCATGGCCGGTCGAACACAAGGCTATTTCCTCCATTCTGCGGTACACCAGGCCTCGTTTCTATCGGATGTTCCGTCCAAGCCCTCCCGATGAACACGACAACGCATTCCGTTCACGGGGAAACAACTCATCATCGTGTTCACGGGGAGCCAACCGGCTGGGTCGCTGTACGTTTGAGACCCTGCCCGTATGTACGTACGTGGCCGTATTTTCTTTCATGCAGACTGGCCGCTGTACGTACGTGTACATGCTACGTGCACGCCTCTACTATGACACGTGCGCGCCTCTACATCGACCAATATGTACATACACATTCACGGCCAGAAATACAACACTACGTACTCTTCGACCAGGTGAGTCCCGACTGTCAGGCACTTCCTTGCGTGCGAAGATGTAGCTGGTGGGTCCCAGCAGTCAGGGGGCGAATCGTTTTTTTGCCCGAACGCACTTCCTTGCGTGCAAAGATGTAGCTGGTGGGTCCCAGCAGTCAGGGGGGAATGCTTTTCACGAAATACGGTGGCCCATCCGGTGGGTCCCCGCTGTTAGGTGGAGGAATAATTATTTTGTGCGTAATAAGGAGGTACTTCCTTGCTGCGGCCGTGGACCCAGCTGTCAGCCTCTCCATGTACAGTCCACGTCCGATGGAAGTCGTTCCTTGACCACGTTGACCGCCGAGAGCACCAGGGCGGTGGACGACGGCGAGGCCTAGGAAGGAGACGACACGGAGACGAGGAAGACACGGCAGTGGAAGCCCGCGCGGAGAGGAGTACGAGGGTTCACTAGTTCGGTTGCGGTGTGAGACTGTCGTCGCCATAGGGCTTGGCCAGCAGTGGGAGTAGTAGGAGGCGGTGAGGCCTCCGCGGCAGCACAGCCGTCCACGGGAGGTAGGAGCATGCGGCACGACCAGTGCTGCTTCGGGTGGCTGGAGCAAGAATACCAGAGGTTGAAGAAGCACTACGGCTGTTGCATGGACATCATACGGTCACTTGAGATAGAATCATGCATATTGACTAAGTTGACAAAGCACTCCGTCCCCGTCAACTTAGTAGGCCCACAAGTCGGCCACCCACCAAGGTGGGTCCCAACTAGCAGGGGTATTCATTTTTTTGTGTAATAAGGAGGCACTTCCGGTCGGTCCGAGCTAACAGCGGGGGGAAGGTTTTTTTTTCCAGAAATACGATGACCCATCCGGTGGGTCCCAGTAGTCAGGGGGAAAGGTTTTTTCGCCAAATACGGTGGGTCCTTGCTATCAGGTGGAGGAATAATTATTTTCCGTGTAATAAGGAGGCACTTCCTTGCGGCTGCCGTGGACCCAGCTGTCAGCCTCTCCATGTACAGTACTCTTCCGAGGGAAGTTGTTCCTTGACCATGTTGACCACGCCGCGCCAAGAGCACCAGGGCGGTGAACGACGGCTAGGCCTAGGAAGGGGACGACGCGGAGCCAGGGAAGACGCGGCAGTGGATGCCCATGCGTAGAGGATTATGAGGGTTCACTGCGGTGTGAAGCTGGAGTCGCCGCAGAATAATAGGGGGTGTGGGCGAGTAGAGGGATGGCCTGGCCAGCGGTGGGAGTAGTAGGGGGCGGTGAGGCCTCTGCCGCATCACAGCCGACCACGGGAGGAAGGAGCATGAGGCACGACCGACGCTGGTTTGGGCGACTGGAGCAAGAAGACCAAAGGTTGAAGAAGCACTACGGCCGTTGGATGGACAACATACGGTCACTTGAGCTAGAATCGTGCATATTGACTAAGTTGACAAAGCCCTCCATCCCTGTCAACTTAGTAGGCCCATAAGTCAGCCTGCCACTATACTTGGTCCCAGCTAGCAGGTGGAGTATTCAGTTTTTGTGCGTAATAAGGAGGCACTTCCTTGCGTGCGAAGATATAGCTGGTAGGTCCAAGCTGTCAATGGTGGTAAAGTTTTTTTGTGAAATATAGAGGCCCTTTCGGTGGGTCCCAGATGTCAGGTGGAGGAATCATTATTTTGCGCGTAATAAGGAGGCATTGCCTTGCGTGCGGCCGTGGACCCAGCTATCATCCTCTCCATGTACAATCCACTTCATATGCATGTCGGTCGTTGACCACGTTGACCAGGCCGCGCCGAGAGCACCAGGGCGGTGGATGACGGCGAGGCCTAGGAAGGGAACGACACAGAGGCAGGGAAGACTCAACAGTTGTTTCCCACGCGGAGGGGAGTACGACTATCGGTGTCAAAACCGGCGGATCTCGGGTAGGGGGTCCCGAACTGTGCGTCTAGGCCGGATGGTAACAAGAGGCAAGGGACACGAAGTTTAACCCAGGTTCGCGCCCTCTCGATGGAGGTAAAACCCTATGTCCTGCTTGATTAATATTGATGATATGGGTAGTACAAGAGTAGATCTACCACGAGATCGAAGAGGCTAAACCCTAGAAGCTAGCCTATGGTATGATCGTTGATGTGTACATTGTCCTACGGACTAAAACCCTCCAGTTTATATAGACACCGGAGAGGGTTAGGGTTACACAAAGTCGGTTACGATGGTAGGAGATCTTCATATCCGTATCGCCAAGCTTGCCCTCCACGCCAAGGAAAGTCCCTTCCGGACACGGGACGTATTCTTCAATCTTGTATCTTCATAGTCCAGGAGTCTGGCTGAAGGTATAGTCCGGCCATCCGAACACCCCCTAATCCAGGACTCCCTCAATGACTGTACGAGGGTTTACTGGCTCGTCTGCCGTCGCCGGAGAATAACAACATATGTGGGTGAGTAGAGGGATGGCTAGGCCAGCGATGGGAGTACGGTGGGGCGGTGAGGCGTGCGCGGCAGCACAGCCGGCCGCAGGGAGGAGAGAGCAGGCAGTCCCGCCTGCGCTTGGTTGAGCGGCTGAAGCAGGAAGAGCAGTGATTGAAGAAGCACGACGGCCGTTAGATGGACATCCAATAGTCACTGCTTGTGCGTCAACCTTTTTTTAGGAAAGCCTCAAATATGTGGAAAACATCATACAGCCCATCTGCCATTATTTCTAATAATTTACAGCCCATTTGCTAATTCTTAAGGTTTTTTTGGAGCCCATATTCTTTTTGTTAGCATTACAGCCCATATTGTGGCCACGGTTAAAAAATTATACGAAATTTTGCATATTTCGGTGCGGTCCGAACAGTTTTTAATCCCAAAATTTCGAGTAACATTCAAATTGATTTTAAAAATAAATATATATCAATATAAAATCCAACAAATTGTCCACGCATAAAAATCAATGCAATTTAAAATCTCGAAATGAAAAAAATAAATTTGAAACTAATTGCCGGTTTGATCTGTTCTAAAAATGTACAACCCATTTCTCATTACTGATAGGCCATTTTCACGGCCAGCCGAATGAGGCTCTCCTCGTCTTGAAAGATTTGCAGCCCAATAGGCCTGACAAAGTGACTTACTTGGCAAATCACAAAAAAACTGGGCTATGGCCGTGGACCCAGCTGTGGCCGTGGACCCAGTTGTCAGTCTCTCCACGTACAGTACTCTTCCGATGGAAGTCGGTCGTTAACCACATTGACCACGCCGCGCTGAGAGCACCAAGGCGGTGGACGATGGCGAGGCCTAGGAAGGGGACGACGCGGAGCCGGGGAAGACACAACAGTGGATGCCCACGCGGAGAGGAGTACGAGGGTTCACTGGTTCGACTGCGGTGTGAGGTTGCCGTCGCCGCAGAATAATAGGGGGTGTGGGTGAGTAGAGGGATGCCCTGGCCAGCGATGGGAGTAGTAGGGGGCGGTGAGGCCTCCGCGACATCATAGCCAGCCACGTGTGGTAGGAGCACGCGGCACGACTGGCGCTAGTTTGGGCGGCTAGAGCAAGAAGACCAGAGGTTGAAGAAGCACTACTACCGTTGGATGAACATCGTATAGTAGCTGGAGCTAGAATCGTTCATATTGACTAAGTTGACAAAGCCTTCCGTCCCCGTCAACTTGGTAGGCCCTCAAGTCAGCCTCCCACGATGCTGGGTTCCAGCTGGCAGGGGCAGTACTCATTTTTTTTGTGCGTAATAAGGAGGCACTTCCTTGCGTGCGAAGATAGCTGGTGGGTCCGACCTGTTAGCGGGGGGCACGTTTTTTTCGCGAAATACAGAGGCCCTTCTGGTGGGTCCCGGATGTTAGGTGGAGGAATCAAAGACTTGAGAAGGAGTACAGAACAAGCTAGTGTACCAGTAAAGAGGCATTGCTGAGTTTTAGAAACAAGAGAGACGTGCTCCTGTAGCTGGTTCGAATCGAAACCTAGACTATGACTATATATGGTGCTATGCTACTCTGCAAGTAATGAAACTGACATATCCAACGTTCGCTTCTCCTCTCTTCTACTTACTCTACCTAGCATCAGAAGCTCTGGCCGCAGCAACCATGTCCGCTGGCTGCTCGTCCACCTGCTCTTCAGCAGGCAACAACCAAATATGCGCCAAGTCGCCACAAGTACCATCGCCTGTGAGTCTCATCACACCCCCGCCGGCACGCGCACCGCAGCCAGTTGCTCATCGCAACCCGCTGTCGTTGGTGTGGTGTCACTGCTGCAAATCACGTAGAGTCATCCGTCACGTCTCAACCACAATCCTCAACCCTGGCCGAGTCTTCTACAAATGCCCAAATCATGGGTTATAATGTGTTTAAGTGTTGTTCTGCTATTTTCAGTTGCTGATTTTTGTAATAGTTTGGTTGATGATCTTCCAATTTGATTCATGCAGAAAAGGGAAGATTCGTGTGATTTGTATTTCTGGGAAGTTGCTGATGTGGGGGGGTGCAACTACGCTGATTATTTGGTTAGCCGAGGAATCCCAATACCAGCAGGTTGGGGTGTTGGACAAGTAACTGAAGGAACGACAGAAGAGGAAGATGCAGAGTAGAAGGTTAAAGATGCAGTTACTCTGATCATGGTCAAGCAACAGCTGCTGAACGGCCTTGACATTAGTGAGGAGATGAAAGATCTTGTGAATATAATGGGCAAAATCGATGTGCTCTGTAGGATGATTGTCTCTTTATTTGCAATGTATGTAGCACTCGTGATGTATTCAGTGGCTATGACATGAACACTTTACTGAAACTAGTAATGAATGAAACCTGTGTAGCAGGCTGGGCGTAGTGTTGTGAACATATAATGAGTTCTATTAACGGAAATCAGGGGGTATCCCCTTTTTCTCATAAATAAATAAATAGAAAAGGCCCTTTTGGTAATAAATAAATAAATTAGCAGAGGCCCAGTCGGGTCAGCTTTGTTCTCATTCAAAGACGTCGAGCAAATTGCAGTCCAACAACAAACTATGTCATCAAATTCAAGTTTCACAGCCAAATATGAGTACAACTAAACAACAATGTCATCATGTTTTAGTCGTCATACAATCACCAAACACAAATCAACGTACATAACAAGTGATGTTCTCACAGGAAAATACTAAACAACATGTTCATCAGGTTTCAGTTGTCATAGCAAACACAATTTCACATAGTAGATAAAAAATGTCTTCTGACAGGCAAATATGACAAAAGCAATGTAATCATCATCCGCAGCAGCAGCGTCAACATGTTCGCCATGTGTATCAGTCTGAATCGTAATTTCCCACGGTGTCATCTTCTTCTTCGTCCTCAACGTCCTCAAACATTGGCTTCTTATTGATCAACTCTTGTATGTCCACAGCACGACAGGCAATCTTTTCGCCGGCATCATTGACGTGATGGTTCTCAAAGATATTAGGAACATATGTGTTATCTTGTACATTAGGTGCAGTGTAAGCATCATCTTGTTGTGCAACTTCATTACCTTTGCAATACTCTCCAGTCATCGCTACGTGCACATGTGTCTTCCAAGAAAAATATCGATGTTGCTTGATTTGCTGAAATAAAAGGCTCGTTGGTCTAGTACACCGCCTTGACATTGATCGATTTGAAATAATCATTAGCTCTGGGTTTTGTGATCCTGGAAAACAGGTTATACCAACGACAGCACAATAGAACCGCACACCGATGATCCTCGAAACTGGAGATATAGTGCAACTGAACAATGTCTGTTATGTTAGCATACATTTCAGTTGTCTATTTGTCATACGTATCCGTGCTCATGATGGCACTATTTTGTGTCTTCCTGCCTTCGTCTCATGCAAGGGTGTTGTAGCGCACATCTCCAACAACGCAAGATTCATAATGTCTTACCCGAGTATCAGGACCCATTGCTAGTGAGTAAAGGGCATCATCAACTGCCTACCCATCCTCCCGCATCTTCTTAACCTATGGTTATAAAATAGACAAGCCGATCATCTTATGTACTCAATATATTAAAAAAACTGACAGTGCAATTCAAAAGCTTACATGGCTCTTGAACCATTTCGCAAATCCCGCCATAACTAGTTTGTCAATGTTTCTTGGATTTTGCGGTAGTAACTCCTTTTTGTAGATGCTGCACAACATAGTGATCGCGTCAAACATCTAAATATATAAGAATGTGCTACAAGTTTAGTAGATTACGATGTATAAGCTGAAGTACTTAGCACTTACTTGATATAAGGTAGTATCTCAGGACAGTTATTCAACAAATACCAAGCCATTTTGTTGAAATCTTTAGGTTTGTCCTCTTGTCGACTCTTCCCTGTAACTCAAACAGAATAATCGAAAACATTGAGCCCGGGATTTTCTTCATCCACCTCTTTACTAAGCTGATCAGCTGTTTCACTTTATTTTGAGCAGAATGTTAACGCTTATGTAGCAATGTAGGCCTCTACAATGGAACCCTCGGGTCTAGCTCTGTTCCTAACATAGCCCTTGAAACTACCTAGCCGCCTTTCAATAGGGTACATCCATCCTTACTATACTGGACCTCTAAGTAGTGCCTCATCAGGTAGATGAACAGCCAAATGTACCATCACATCAAAGAAGGCTGGAGGATATATCTTCTCAAGGTCGCATAGGATAGTTGTTATCTTGTCTCTGAGACGCTCCAAAGCATCTATCCTGATATTTCTACTACAGAGTTCCCAGAAGAATTATCCCAACTCTGCAGCTGCTCTGTATAAGTCAGGGCAGCCCAATCCTCTAAGGATAACAGATAAAACCCTTTGAAGTTGGACATGGCAGTCATGAGTTTTCAACCCTTGTACCTTGTTTCCATATGCACTACTCTCCTTTCAGGGTTGGAAGCAAATCCATGTGGGAATCTCACACGTGACATAACCTCGCAGAATTATTTTCTTTTTACCCATACACAGCTGGTGCCATATCCGTGGGTTACCTTCATCTTGCACTTGCAAATCCTATCTGATACCCAGGTGTGTCAAATCAATCCTAGATTTTAAGGCATCTTTCGTCTTGCCTTCAATATTAAGAAGTGTGCCGATAATGCTGCCACATATATTTTTCTCGATGTGCATCACATCAAGATTATGCCGTAGATCCAAATCTTTCCAATACTCCAAGTCCCACAAAGTGGACCTACGGGTAAACAATAATCTCTCTTCTGCCCTGCCACGCTTCCTTTTCCCACTACCATTATCAGGATGGTTTCCTGGTGTAATATGCCTGACCTTCTCTAATTCCACTTGCAACTCATCAGCGGTGAGCCTCTTTGGCGCATCACAGATTTCATGCTTTGCATTGAACACATGTCTTCAGTATTTTCTAGGATGCGGCTTGTCCTTGGCAAGGAAACGACGCTCTCCAATGTAACAGATCTTGCTAAATATTGCGTATGACAGCAGATTCCTGTCATAGCGAACACATGCATTGTAACCATGTGTTGTTCGCCCTGACATAGTCCCCAAAGCCGGATAATCATGGATGCACCAAATTATAACAGCACGTAGAAAGAAATCAGCTGGTGGGCTGCTATATAGGTCTCGAGTGAGAACACCCCTCCATAGCTGTTGAAGTTCCTCCACAAGAGGCTCCATGAACAAATCAAAATCCTTTCCAGGACTTTTTGGACCTGGGATGAGCAAGGCCATCATGTAGTTTGATTCTTTGGTGCAGACATTTGGAGGCATGTTGTAAGGGATAACAAGCACTGGCCACATGCTATATGTGGCGCTCTGGTGGCCAAATGGGTTTAATCTATCTGAAGCTAAGCCAAGTCTAATGTTTCTCGGGTCAGCAGCAAACTTTTCATGCTTCTCATTGAAGCTTTTCCACTCACTACCATGTGATGGATGGCTCATTACATTCTGATCTCTGTACTCCTGGTTCCTAGAATGCCACAGTACATCCTCTCTTGTTTCAGCATCATGAAACAACCTCTGCAATCTTGGTGTAATCGGAAAATGTCTCAGAACATTATGAGGAATCCTCTTCACAGCATCGCCATCTTTCCATCTTGATGATTTGCATTTTGGGCATTCACTTAAGTTGGCATAATCCTTCCGAAACAGAACACAATTATTCTTACAAACACAGATCATATCATATCCAATTCCAACTGCATGAAGGAAATTATTCATTTTACTGTTGGTGTGTGGCAGCTCAGACGCATTTAGGAAAGCTTTGCGGAAAGCAGCCAACATCGCATTGAATGATTTGTTGGTCGTCCGCTCAGATGTCTTCACCTGAAGAAAGGTGACCATAGTTGAGAATATCGACAGCTTATTTCCTGGGGTGACATCCACATTGCATTTTTCCAACATGCGGGCCCACCGTTTTTCTTCTGCAGGTGAAAGTTCACGGAATGCACGAGCATTTCGTAGCATTGTTTCAATGTTGGTCAAACTCACTAGCTCCGTCACCACCTCCTCCTCCTCCTCCTCTTCCACCTGAGCATCAGGCAGATCAAGATGGTGATCTGCTGCTTCCACGTAGTCAATAACATTGACGTTCATAGCTTCACCATGATGAACCCACCTAGTATATGTGACCGACATCCCATACAAGTGTAGATGATTTTGCACAATTGATTGGGGTCTTGTAACTGAATTCATACAGCTGCTACACGGGCAGAGCACATCTGATTTCGGACAACCGTACTCAGCTCTGATAAAGTTCATGAACTTTTCAACCCCCTCGACATATGCAGCGGAGAGTCTTCGAGCAGAAGTTATCCAAGTCCTGTCCATCTGTTAGACATACAAATTAGTTCTTCTACTAGATATTACAGGAAAAGCATATATGCTTTTTTATGAAGTCCAGAAGAAAATACCTAGGTCGATGTCTAAAGCTTTGGCATGATATTTGGACGAGCAGATCTAAGTAACGAAATATATGTAAAGCTAATTCAGCAAACATATTTGAGTCCTAAATTATGGCAAGCTGTTTCAGCAGTCAATGAGGCTGAGCACATAGCCATCGGACTATCGAAGGCCATCGCAGCAACAAAGATCGAGTATAAAACAGTGTAGAGCTATTTCACCTAACAGATTGGCTACTAGACCATGGCAATCTACATCACAATAAATATATGGCAGGATATTTTAGCAACTAATCGGCCTTGGCATGCCATCTCAGCTAAGCAGATTGAGTGCAGAACAGGGCAAGGAAGCTTCTTAAGCAGAGCATATTGACTGTAAACTACTTTGGCAAACAGTGAGATTAACAGCGTTTATCAGCTAACATTTAGTGCTACACCGACATGCACGGGGCCTTAGTCTAGAATGCGCGTACCGTGGGAGAAGCTGACCGCCGCGCGTCTCCACTCGAACGTCGCCAGCGGTGGCGGCGCTGACCGTCGTGCACCTCCACAAGAATGTCGCCAGCGGTGGCGGCCCGGCTAGAGGACGACAGTCTACGAGAGCATACTGTGGGAGCAAGGGGATCGCCGTGCGTCCCCTCGACGAACCGCGGCACCGACGTATCGGCATGGCGGGGAGGGCGGCTTTGGCAGAGCGAATGGAGTGGAGGGGGACGGGGGGAGGGGGGTTTGGGGAATATTACTGGCTAGTTGACCGAAGGGCGGTTGAATCTAGGATTTGGGGGGAATTTTTGGGTGGGGGGGAGGATTTTCACGCGGTGGGTGGGGGAGTTTGGCGCATGTTTCTCCAAGTGCAGTCCCACGTGTCAGTGAAGACGCAAGCCGAAGCATGTTCCGTTTGCATGAGTCGTGTGCAGGACCGAACATGTGTGGGGAGCAATGCGACCGCGACAGGGGTGTTGTGAGTGTACCGCCTTTTTTCCTTTTAAACTAGGTGCTTCGCCCCCTCAAAAAAAACTTGATGCTTCGCGCGATCCATCAATACTACTACTAGTAATCCGGTAATCCTGACTAAAACGGCACGGCCGGGTCTTTTCCCGCGCGATATGTTGGGAGGTTGGCTTAGTTGGGTTTTTTAGGACGAGTAATGCTACACCTACGTAGTCCCAGTTACATAATTAACATAATGTGAAACGTGTGAGCTGTTGATTGTAGATTGGGGGGAGGGAGGGGCCCACCACCATGAAAATCAGGGGAGGAGAGAGAGAGAGGCAATTTACGTTAACCCTTTCGTAGGTTCCCGTAGATGTAGAAAGATGTGAAATGCGTGAATGTGCATTTGCAGATAAGGCCTTCCCTCGTTCATCCTTTTCTCCCACAAGATCTTGATCTTCCGTGCAACGCATGGGCATCTTTCTAGTACTCCTACAATATACTATATTATTGTGAAAGTTCATATACACCGGCCGAGATTAATGCAAACACGGCAGATTTTCATTACATTTCGAACTTTTATAGGACAGAAAAATAAATGCAACCCAACCCTAAACTATTCTACGGTGGCGACCGACGTCCTCCATCTGCGATCTCCATGTATGGGGGCGGGGTTCAAGACCCGTGAAGTGAAGGTGCGGTCTCTGGCGAGGAAAAGTAGAACACGGGAGACGGACCGACCAGTTGGCACACCATGCCCTGCCGCCTCCCATGCCCTACTTATCCTCGGAGGAGTCCCAGACCTCGGCAGTGCCGGACGTTGGACGGCGGCAAGTAGGACGCATGGCTGACGGTGCTCCCGTCGTCGGCCGCCAATGTGGCCACTGCTTGTGCAGCGACTTGAGCGAGGGCGGCGACCTCGAGCTCCATCCCCGAAGACAAGCTCTCCTCCAGAGCGTTCGCGCTTGTGGTAATGGTGGATGTGGTGTTAGGTAGGAGAACGATGCGCTATGGTGTGGAGTTTAGCTGGGCGTTGCCGCTTTAAGTAGCGCATTCTGGTGAGGCCAAGCGTCCTGGTGCGTAATTAAGTCGCCGGAGTTGGTTCCTCAGGCACCGAGTCTCTTAACAGCGGCATACGGACAGACGACATGAATGCGGGCAGCTGGTGCCGGCTGGGAACGCACCGCGCGACGACGCGAGGGATGAGGGTTTTTGGGGTGCCAGGGTAGTCAGCTGTGGTCGTGGAAACGTTGGAGATGCCCTTTCCTCACATGTGTTCGATCGATGTCATTGAAAAAGCAAGACTACCGTGTCTAGCGACGATGAGCGTGTCGCTCACCGCGGTCGCCGTGTCCAGAGGCGGTGCTGGAGCTGCGCCACATTATTGGCCCCCACAACCCACATGAACGGTTACCATTGGCGAGGAGGTCGTGGGCCAGCTCCTCCATTGGACTAGTTTGCGCTACGTCGTCCCGACAGGTGTGTCCCACATATCAGTTTCCCTGTTTTTCCGGCCATATTCGAGCGTCAGTGCTCCACGTTGCGCATTAGGCCTTTCACTATGTAGGCGAAGTGAGACAACTTATTGTTTATTTGAGCCGTTCAAGTATAATCATGTGGCATTTGCTTATTTCTCATTCCTCTCCAACCCTCTTCTCCATCGATCATGTCGCCCTCCGATCGAGTTCATCCTCCCGCATGCCTCATTTGAACATTCCGGCGAGTATCATTCGCATGTGGGCCTAGACCATGCTTGTATTTCCAATGTTTATTTGTAATTTGTCCGACATGCATACAAACAAACGGTTCATTTGAAGTTTCACTTTGCCTCCACTACGTGTCGCTTCGCGTCTTAGTTTTGACATCCCATTCGGTTCATGCCCCGACACATGTTGACGAGAACGATTGATGTTCAGAGATCAATTGCGTGTCGTGCAAGGAGATAAAGGTTTGGTATGTTTCTATGATAGAAATGACCCACGGGGGGGGGGGGGTCTGTGGGGATCAGAGGGAGTATATTGTACGTTCATAAGCAAAATGAACGTATTGTACCCACCCTAGTGCTCTTTCAATCGATCTCCGGACCTCGAGATGAAATCGAGAGAGAACGAGTGGGGGCATGTGTGATACCTAAGGAGGATTCAAAATTTTGAACCGGTGATCATAGCATCCGCAAATCATATATAAAGGGTGTTCAATGTTCGTTTTGTTTTTGAACGTACAATATACTCCCTCCTATCCTTTATAGTTTACATATAAGTTTTATGTGTAGTCATAGTTTCTCTACTTTGATAAAAAAAAGTATCAACATTCAACAACGCCCAATCAATATTGTTAGATTCGTACGTACTCCTAGATTTCTACTCGAGATGGTTTCCAATTTGTTTTCAACCACGTGAATGTGCTCGTTCTCGCGCATGCTCTTCCTAATAGTATTTCACCACGTATAGCCAGTCCAATAGTAACTTTTTTTAAGCTCCGTGTCCAATAGTACTAGTGGAGTACTGACAACATCTATACTAGAGTATGCAGTGCTCATAGTTGTACTCCCTCCTTCCATTTATATGGGGCCTATGTGGAGGAGAGAGATGTGAAAAAGTAAGGGGAGTGAGCTCTCATGAAAGAGCCTAGCTATATACGCATTCCTAGTTAAATATGTACAATAAATATGAAGAAAGAGATGGAGAGGAGATGGAAAAAAGTACTAATACAATAGCCAACCTTATAATTTTTTTGCAGGAAATAGCCAACCTTATAGCCCACACTACTGTATGAGTGCATATAATAGATGATGACTATAGATGACATGGCAGTTCCTTATAGCCATCGACTAGCTATATTATTAACCATGCTCTAATGCGTTTTTCAAAAACGCATTTGACTATTGACAAGATTAATAGTACATGAGATGTATAATGTGAAAATTATATCATTTGAAGCTCCTTTCACATACGTATCCCTGCCTTACCCTCCTTTTCAGTCACTTACTGGTGGACCCGATGCTTGCTCGGCCTCGCATGTCAGTTACTCAATGGGTTCGGCCACGTCAGGGGATCCTCATCCGTAGTATACTCCCTCTATTTTTATTTACTCCGCATAAAATGACGCGGACGGGGGAGGCGGAGGGACGTCGGTTTGCTCTCAACTGCGGTCCCGCAAGCGAGCGAAAATGCAAGACGAAGCGCATTCCATTCGGTGAGCGACGTGGAGGGTCCACCGTGCCGGGCTGCAACACGAACGCGACAAGAAGGATGTATAGTCAAAACCGATTGACCGGTCATCACCGGAGCTACTATTCACACCAGAGCCTTCGCTGCTCGGCCTACGCCAGCCACTGCCCTAAAACCACACCTAATCTCCAGCCCCTTCCCCCACCTTTCGATCCCCTAGCCCGCATCAAGCGTCCCCTAGTTCGCCGGAAAGACATGGTGCGCCGCAAGATCACGTACTACAAGATGCTGACACGGGAGCACCACGTAGAAATTGTGTCGGCGGTCGGCGCCAGAGACCTCCGTTCCCAAGCTCGCTTTGCGGCGGGCCAATCCACGAGTTCTCTGGAGCCAAGCTACGAGGAGGAGGAAGCCGATCCAATGTTCATGGCGGAGGTCGCGGCGCAGAAGGCCCCCGATGGGTATGAGACGATGGACGTCGACTTCGTGCCGGCGTCCGAGTCCCCCATGGTGCAGGCGGACCAGCGGTTCAACCTGGCGATACTAAAGGAGAACCGGGAGGCAGAGGCTCAACTCGACGTGGAGTGCGCGCATGCCGCTACTATCGAGGCTCTCCTGCAGCCGGAACCAGATGTCGTGGATGTGAACCGGGCGGCGGAGGCTCAACTTGAGGCAGAGCGCGCGGATGTCGCATCCATCGAGGCCCTCCTGCAGGCGGAACCGGACGTCTTGGACTTGAACCGGGCGGCAGAGGCTCAACTCGACGCGGAGCGCGCGGATGCCGCTCTCATCGAGGCCCTCCTACAGACGGAACCGGACGTCCTGGACTTGAACCGTGCGGTGGAGGCTTGACTCGATGCACAGCGCGCGGATGCCGCTGCCATCGAGGCCCTCCTGCAGGCGGAACCGGACGTCCTCGACTTGAACCGGGCGGTGCTCTCGTCCGTGCAGAGCGCCCGCACGCTCCGCGTGAACGAGTAGCTGGAGGCCGAGGACAACCACGGTGCGGAGACACACGTCGGCAGCTACGGCTGGTTCATGCCGGCAGCCAAAGACGATGAGGCCGTCTCGTTCCGCGAGCAGTGATAGTTTTTCTTTATGTTGTTGTTTTTATGAATCTTTTGCTATGTAAAAACATATATTGTTATGCAAGTCGCCTGACTTGGGTCAGTCTACCATTTCAGGCGGTTGGATGAATATCCTACGTCTCCTAACCCTTCTTCCTCACCTATTCTTCTTCCCCAACAGACCACCGCACGGGCCGTACGGATACTCCCCAACATGCGGTTGGATAAACATACTCTATGAACGAAAATTATGTGTCAGCGGTAGGATGACTGAGTTTGGTTTGTTCACATGTGACAACACGTGTCAGTGAGGGTGTGTTCCCTTGGTTGGGTTTGCGGCGTGCAGGAGCGACTGTGCATGTGAGGGTGCGGTGCGACCGCGGCGTGTAGGAGCGACCGTGTGAGGGTGCGGTGCGACCGCGACAGTCATGCGCAAGTGTACCTCCTTTTCATTTTGAAAACTTTAGGCAAGCTTGGCAAAAATGTGTGGCGAAGTATGGCAATGCAAGGCCTAGACCCAAACAGGATAAGTATGTAGTACTACGTACTAGGAGTACTAGTGTTAAAAAAGAAAGGCGGGGTTTTCCTTCACGGGATTAACCGATACAAATCCTCGTTTCACGTGACAATTAATGCATATTTTTTTCTCCAAAGCCCAAAGAGCTAACCATCTCACTCCTAATCGCTTGATTAATGCAGCATCATGCAAACCAACCTTCTCACTTCCGCATGCATGCAGGGAATATTAATGTCCTTGGTTGCTAGTACAAGGCAAACCCCATCAATTTTTCCTCGATTAGTGTTAGTGGCCTTCTGCAAATTGTAATTTTGATATACTGGCCTTGTGTACAAAAAAATGGAGGTAGTAACTATATTTGACTTCCTTCCCCACTGCGGTGACGTCGATGATATCTCCAACATTGTGGTTTGGCGAAGTGCGTTCGACGGAGAACACCATTGAGGGAGACCACAGTAAGTCATTCGCAAGTGCCACCTGCAAGCCGAGACAACCGCCTTATTTGCATCTAGTAAGTCCGTTGAACCAAAGGACACAAAAATGTACTAGTACTACTCATACACAATAGAGTCGTCCGTCCAGCTTAGTGCGGTGAGATGGTTTCTCAAAGAAGATGATGGAGAAGCGGAGTCAGTGAAGAGTGAAATGATGGTTGCTTCGTCTGTGCTTTGTGATTTGACGCCTCACTGCTTTGTGATTTTTGATAGAAGGGACAGGGGAGTAGACTATGTCCTCTATGCTGTACATGCGTCCAAGCACGGGAGAAAGAGGAGAGACGTTGCATTTTTCTATTCCTTCAATCAATCAATCAGGGAGCTTCGGTTCCATCCTTTTGGCTTTGGCAACACCGTCCACAATGGTTCCCACGATGCCAAAAGCTATTTTCACATTTGGCTACACATTGTGGATGCCCTTAACCGTACCACTTGGTTTTGCTCATGTGTGCTATCTATACAAATCTCAATTATATTGATCTACAAAATTATAGAATCAAGATTATTAAAAAGGAGGTGATTTTGCCGCGCGGATGGCGGGGGAGGTTTCTTATTTTTAGAGGACGTTGTCCTGGCGGTCCCATGTGTCAGTGCTTTACCAAGCTGATCCGCTTCCCACGTGGTTAACTTGAAGAAGATGAGGGAGAAGCGGATTCAGCAACGAGTGAAATGATGGTTGCTTCGTCCCTCCAACTTCTTTTTTTAGCATTATTACTTCATCCCTCCAACTTAATTGCGGGAAAGGTGCAACTTTGTGATTTGACGCCTCATTGCTCATTACTACGCCGGCGCCATGACTGGGTGCTTCACCCCGGCTGCTCTGCACTGTATTCCGGTATGGCACGTGGACCCGGTACCTCGATGCCCCACATGTCGGTGAAAGGGACTAGAAGATTTATGAAAGCGAGCTCTCCACTCTTACAACGGAGGAGTACACGACACGACGGCCCAGTGAACTGTCACTTGTACCGTTTCGCACGATCGCACGATACAAACCCGATTAAACACGACGGCCCAGTGAACTGTCACTTGTATTGTATATAGTACTATGATTTTTCCTGCGCGGTATATGATACTGGCCATACATTTCAAAGGCAATTTTAATGTATGCAAACTGAATAATTAAGTAACAATATGATATCTAGTAAAACTAAAAACACATACTGTGATTTATTGTGTTAGAGTGTAGTAGTAGTATTGTATTGCATAGTTGTTAGATGTAACATGCGAGAACGTGTAGAGATGTAGTTTTGGAGGGCCTACAGAGAGAAAAGCGTAATACGTTCATCGAACTTCAGAATAAGCTGATTACGGTCACTATATATGTTTTGTGGTGATTATACAGTCACTTGCTCACGGTTCAGCATCGGATTGCACTCTGTTGACCGGCCAAATAGTCTGCATGGCACCATGTTGACTAGTTAAATTGACCACGTTCCTTGTGGGTCCCACCTATCAGTTCGCATAGGGAAAAGGTCAGATAAACACAAATTTACGTAGGCACGACAAGACTCCACCCTGTTGAGGGAGTCCTGGACAAAGGGGTCCTCGTGCGTCCGGCCTATTATCTCCTTGGCGTTGAAGGCAAGCTTGGCGACCGACTATGAAGATTCCTTCTTATGTAACCGACTCTATGTAACCCTAGATTCCCCACCGGTGTCTATATAAACCGGAGGGGTTAGTCCGGAAAGGATATATTCATGACCATAGTAATACAGGCTAGGCTTCTAGGGTTTAGCCATTACGATCTCGTGGTAGATCAACTCTTGTAACACTCATATTCATCAAGATCAATCAAGCAGGACGTAGGGTATTACCTCCATAGAGAGGGCCCGAACGTGGGTAAACATCATGTCCCCCGTCTCATGTTACCATCGATCCTAGACGCACAGTTTGGGACCCCCTACCCGAGATCCGCCGGTTTTGACACCGACATTGGTGCTTTCATTGAGAGTTCCACTGTGCCGTAGATGAAAGGCTCGATGGCTCGCCTTATCCTTAAAGACGACATCACCTCCGGGGGAGTTCTGGCCCCAGGCCAAACCCTCCGGCTGGGCGGCTTTACTATGATCGCCCATTCAGCCGTTGAGCCGACGATGACCTCTCGGGCCATCGAAAACCCCCTTCGCATTAAGTCCGAGCACTCCAAGTAGATGGATCCGATAGATTTTTCGTCTTTGAACAAAGATCACATCGCCGCTTTGGGAATCGCTACAGACTACGATCGGATCGGGCCAAAACCGATCAAGGAGAAATCAAGGCCCCACCGGTCACCCACCAGATTGCGGTGGTTGTGGAGCAGGACCGTCAGTCTTCTTCTATATCGAAGATGGACTATGTTCGGATCGCCCTTCAGGAAGAGACGAATACTCACCGGCGAAAGGATGCGACCAGCCCTCTGAACATAGCATCGGACGGTGGTCCTAAACAATCAGAAGATATTCCGGAACCCGGACTGTTAAGCTCGGAAGGTCGTCAGACTCCGGATAATCGCTCAGGTCGGGGTTCGGATTTAATTCCACCCACCCACCCAGACATAGACGCTCTCATAAGCATAAAACATCAGTCTCGGGAAACGGTCCACCGCTTCCCAGCCAGATTCCCCCTTGTCAAGGACAAGGTAAAAGATTGTCATGACGAGGACACAATATCAGTGTTCTGCAACAATTACGCAGACGAAGTAATCCTCAGCACCATCAATCGCCGCCACATACTGAAATTCGTTGACTTAGCAACCATTGTACAAAAGTATAGCGCGATGGAGAGCGCTTGGAAAACCCAAGCAGCTCGCTGGGAATCGTCGGTCCCAACTCAACTCCCCCTACAGGCGAAAAGGTCGCACCCTCGTGGCACGCCCAGTCCAACAGTCAAGAAACACAAAACCGCTATGCGGCACGACACTGTTCTGGAGGGGTGGCTCGATGGCCCGTGCAAAATACATACAACACCAGATACCGTGGCAACCCACAGCCTTAGAGCATGTTGGATACTACAACAAGTAGCCAAGAGCGGCGAGGACATCCTTATCAAGGACGACCCAGAACGGTATCCCACAGAAGATGATAACTCAAGAGTATTGATGGTCTTTGAGACATTCGCTTCAACCAACAAGCGCAAAAGGGCCCTTCGCGATCTCGCCAAAGTCTACCAAGTTGCTACAATAAACCCCTGGAACGACACGACTATAACATTCAACACTAGTGACGAACCAAAGTACAAAACAGTACGAGCGCCAGCCACGTTAGTCCTGAGTCCCATCATGGACGGGTTTCGACTTACCAAGGTCCTCATGGACGGCGGCAACGGACTAAACCTCATTTGTGAGGACACACTCCATAAAATGGAAATAGACAGGAGCCCCATAGAGCAAAGTAACACAACCTTCTGAGGAATTATTCCCAACCGGGAGGCGCGGTGCGCGGGCAAAATTAAACTTGACGTAGTATTCGGCACGCCGGAGAACTATCGGTCTGAAGAAATAACTTTCCAAGTGGCCCCTTTCAGCAGTGGATATCACGCACTTTTGGGGGGATGCTTTTACATGCTTCGAGGCCATACCCCATTACGGGTATATGAAGCTCAAAATGCTCTGACCAAACGGTATAATCACTCTCGTCGGTGATCCAGACATAGCACTTCGCGCTGAAAACAAAACCGCATCACTGGCCCTGGAGGCGCTATCCGAAGCCCTCGCGCCCGAAGAATTGACCGCACTACGCTCCACGGTGGACAGGAACGACGTGATCCTCGACAAACACCCTAAATCCACCTCCTTCAAACCAGCAGAAGAAATAGTCAAATTCCAGGTCCACCCAACGGACCCCAAGAATACATCATCTATCGGAGCTCAACTGAACCCAACAGTTGACACCACACTATGAGAATTCCTGCGCGAAAACTTGGACATATTCGCCTCGCACCCTTCAGATATGCCAGAGATCCCACGCGAGCTGGCCGAACATAGCCTCAATATATTGAAGGGGTTTAAACCGGTTAAGCAAACACTGCGGCGCTTTTCCGAACCCAAGCGACAAGCCATGGGGGAGGAGCTAGCCACACTCATCGAGGCCGAATTCATTAGAGAAATCAAACATCCAGAATGGCTGGCAAACCTGGTGATGGTACAAAAAAGGAAAAATCCTGGCGGCTGTGCGTCGATTTCAAAGACCTTAACAAGGCTTGCCCCAAGGATCCCTTCCCCCTCCCCCTCATTGATCAAATCATCTACGCCACCGCAAGACACGAGTCACTGTGTTTCCTTGATGCATATTCCGGATACCATCAAATCAAAATGAAGGAGTCCGATCAAGCCGCAACAGCATTTATCACCCCATATGGGCCATTCTGCTTCAACACCATGCCCTTTGGTTTCAAGAACGCCGGCGCCACATACCAACGCATGATTCAAACATGCCTGGAGAACAGATCGGCAAAACAGTAGAATCTTACGTCGATGACGTCGTCATCAAAACTAGGCACGTCGAAACACTAATAGACGACTTGCGTCTTACATTCGACAACCTCCGGGCGTATGACATTAAGCTCAACCCAGAAAAGTGTGTCTTCAGCGTCCCCGCCAGAAAAATGCTGGGATTCATCGTTTCCAATAGAGGAATCGAAGCAAACCCAACCAAAATCAGAGCTTTGTCACAATTGGCTAAGCCAACGGACCTTAAACAAGTTCAAAAGCTTGCGGGCTGCGTAGCAGCTCTAAGCCACTTTATCTCCAGATTGGGAGAAAAGGCACTGCCACTCTATCGCCTTCTACGGCGAACCGACCACTTCGAGTGGACGGACGCTGCAACAGCCAGACTAGAGGAAATAAAAAAACCTTCTTGCGAGCAATCCAATCCTGGCTGCACCAAACGTCGGCGAACCGATGTTATTATACATATCTGCAACACATCAGGTGGTGAGCGCCGTACTCGTCATTGAACGAGAACAGGACAGACATAAATTCCTGCTCCAGAAGCCAGTATACTATGTATCCACTATCCTTACACCATGCAAATCCCGGTACCCTCATTATCAAAAAATAGGATACACGGTCTTCATGGCATCCCGAAAGCTCCGTCACTACTTCCAGGAGTGTTCGATCACGGTGGCCTCCAAAGTACCACTCAATCACATTATAAACAACCGCGATGCTACGGGCCGGATTGCCAAATGGGCCATCGAGCTCCTCCCATTTGACATTACATATAAACCACGTCGAGCTATCAAATCCCAAGTGTTGGCCGACTTCGTCGCCGAATGGACAGAGGCCGAACTCCCTAAAGAGTACGGCACATACTCCAATTGGATCATGTACTTCGACGGCTCCAAAATGCTGGCAGAGTTAGGAGCGGGCGTCGTTTTAACGTCCCCTACTGGAGACGTCATCCAATACGTTCTACAAATACTATACATAGACTCCAATAACGCAGCCGAATACGAGGCCTTATTGCATGGTCTCCGGATGGCTGTCTCCATGGGCATACAACACGTAGATGTACGCGGGGACTCAAACCTTGCAATATCTCAAATAAATGGAGATTTCGACGCTAAAGATCCGAAGATGGTAGCGTATCGTAACTCAGTCATAAAAATGTCGGCCCGGTTCGAGGGGCTCGAGTTCCATCATGTGGCTCAAGAAAGTAATCAAGCGGCAGATGTTCTTGCTCGTATCGGTGCTAAGCACGACCCCGTCCCACCTAGTATCTTCCTAGAAAGGCTCTTTAAGCCATACATGGTGTGGCAGGGGGAAAACGGCAATACTAGTCCGGATCCAAACATAACCCCAGATCCCGGAAACACCGACGTCGGGCTCAGCCACCGAAATAACACCGTCGGCGCATCTCATCATGGCAGTCATTACCCCATGGACCGAACCCTTCCTGGCCTACCTTAACAGGAAAGAGCTTCCCGAGGACCAGAATGAGGCCCGCTGTATTGTCCGGCGTTCAAAGGCCTACAAGGTTCATGATGGAGAGCTCTATAGGAAAAGCGCCACCGAAGTCCTTCAACGATGTATATCCGAGGAAGAGGGGCGGCAGCTCTTGGCTGAAATTCATGCCGGACTCGGCGGCCACCACGCCATAGCTCGCGCCCTTGTTAGCAAGGCCTTCCTACAGGGTTTTATTGGCCGACGGCCCATGCAGATGCACAGGACCTTGTCCAATGTTGCGTCGGATGCCAACTCTTTGCCAATCAAAGCCATATGCCCCCACCGCCTTACAAACAATCCCCATCACTTGGCCTTTTGCGGTCTGGGACTCGATATGGTTGGACCCCTTAAAGGGGGAAGCCATAAGAAAAAATATCTGCTGTTTATGGTGGACAAATTCACTTAGTGGATAGAGGCTAAGCCGGTCAAAACGGCTGAGTCCGGCCCGGTGATAGACTTCATATCCGGTGTTGTGCACCGTTATGGTGTCCCACACAGTATCATCACTGACAATGGCTCCAATTTCACAGCCGACGAGGTAAAACCCTGGTGTACTAATCTGGGTATTAAACTCGATTACACCTCCGTCTACCACCCACAAACCAACGGTCAAGTCAAACGAGCCAACGGTCTTGTTATGAGCGGCATTAAGCCTAGACTAGTGCGGTCTTTGAAAGAATTAGACAAGCACTGCATTGAGGAGCTCGACTCCGTACTCTGGGGGCTGCAGACCACGCCCAACCGTACTACCGGATACATACCTTTCTTCATGGTGTATGGCGCAGAGGCCGTATTGCCCTGTGATATCATTCACGACTCACCTCGAGTGTGTATGTATGAAGAGAGAGAAGTCGAGCTTGATCGGCGGGACAACCTAGATGCCCTGGAGGAGGAACGCGATGTCGCAAAAGCCCGTTCAGCATTTTATCAACAGCAGGCTCCAAGATATCAAAGCAGAGAAGTACGGGCCAAGACTTACAATGTTAGCGAACTTGTACTACGCCTACCGGAGAAGAAAAAGGACAAACTCAAGCCCAAATGGAAGGGTCCCTTCATAATTGACGAAGTTCTCACCGGAGGAGCGTACCGTCTTCGCGATGCATCAGACAATCGCCTCGAGTCAAACCCCTGGAACGCGGCCAGACTCTGAAGATTCTATGCCTAGCGCCAAACCCCTTGTTCATTTCCTCCTCCCCTGTAGTTTCCATTATTTTTTCTCTCTTTTCTGATTACTTTCTTCTTTCTCGCTTTAAAGCTTTGGTACGGCTAGAACACACACCATTGACACATACATCTTTAAATATGTACGCCACTTGTACCTGGGGGCTTCTTGGACAGATGTTCTTGTCATTCTTTGAGCATCAAGCTCCTCACATCTGAGTTTTTCCATATGTACCTTTTCTTTGCCACTATATGCATCGATATGACTTAAGTTTTGGCCAAGATGGGTTTCCAGGCTCATGTGCTTATGCCCTACGTTCCCGTTAGTTCGGCTAGGGCATAAAGGGAGCACCTGTGCGATTGTTACTGGCGGGTCATCCGGATGTGTACCTCAGACTGGGTGAAGCCGAAAGCTAGCATTCTTAAGGGAATATTCGGTCGATGAATTAAAGATGTTTTTCAAAAACTCACTCCATTGTGCACCCCAGAAGTTATACAAACTATGGTGTTCACATCACAATTCGGACATGCGCATTAAATGCATGCACACCCAGGGAAAGGAACCCTTAATGGAACTATTCTCTCTGGAAGATGTTTCTTACGATATGAATGTAATATAACATAGCTGGCCGGATACAACTTGTCTGTTCAAGCAACTATGACCCCTACGCCTAGTTTTCCAGGCATACCCCGGCATACTCGGCCGCGACGGTATTCGGAAACATTCTGCACCTTCGGGTCCGGATGTTGAAGCGAAAAGGTCTGCCATGACAAATGATATACAATTTAGCTAGATGAGGAAAGTACACAGTCAGTTGGAGTCGAACACCTCTTCCTCTACACCTTCCAACAGGCACTCTAACTTACAATCCTGTTGGGAATATTTGGCGTCCACCTCTACTTGGTCATATACTATACTAATGGGAATTTCTTCCCCATTCGGCCCTAGCGGTCCGACACGAGCCATGTGATTAGGATCCAGCTTGGTATATCGCGTCTTCACCATGGCCCAGGCCTCTCGCGCACCCTCTCGGCAGGCAGATATCTTCCACAGCCGGATACACCACCGCACTCCCTTGAACAGCTCTACCAGCTTCTCCATGCTTCCTAGAGGGGAGTCAGATGGCCATAAAGCCTTGGCTACACTCCGCATCGCCTGCCGAGCTTGTGCAACTGTGATAGCCCTTGCAGAAGATCACTTGATGATCCAGACACTTCCTCTTCGGGGCGGTTCGTCAATACACCTGCAATTACAGCTATATCAGCTATAGTTACCTCCAAACCGCTATAAGATAAAAGCGGCCACGTACTGAATATGCCGCCTCGCAGCTTCTTGTTCCCCTTCACAGAGTCGGCTAGCTGCGCTCGCACATCTTTTAGTTCTTCGCCCAGTTTGGTGTTCGAATCCTGGAGTTTCTTTTTCTCTTGAACGACTTTTGTCAATACACGCTCACCCACTGCTAGTAGCTTTTTGGCTCCGTGTTCTTCGCTTCGAGCGGCGTCCAGCTGCTCTCGTACTTTGTCTAACGACCCAACACAAAGATTAGAACCCAGATTCACACTATCGGTGTATCATTATGAATTTTCGATAGAGGAAAATATTACCGGGAGATGCCTTGTATTTCTCCAGTTCGGCATTGGCAGCAAGCAGCTGGCGCTGACACTTTTCTAGTTCCCGAGGTAGCTGGGCATTCTTCTCCGTAAGCACCTGGTTGTACATTGATCCTTAAATCAGTTGTTTCAACTCCTTTAAGTCTCGGGGGCTACTGGCATATGGTTATCATAGTCAGACAAAGCGAATTTACCTGCACATCTTTCAAATGTTGCTTTGTGGCCCTGTTAATCCCATCTCGAGCAGCCCGGATGTATGCATCGGCTGAGCTGAAGGCGTTAAATGACTCTTCTAAAAAGCATGGGTCTTGTAAAATGGCCCGGCGGACCGATGATTCATGGCACTCTCCACTTCCAAGTTGGTGACGGATACATCATCCGAGTCCTTGGCTGGAGGACACTCCGGCGTCGCCCCTACATCAGCCCCCGTCTTCACGGCAGGATTTGAATCCTAGCTATGGGAAGTATGGCCGCTCGAACCTTCGGATATAGTCCGGCGCACCTTCCTCCTGACACATGGAAAATGGGAAGGTCACAGTTGGACGTGACTGCTCAGGTGCAGGTTGGCGAATTCGTACCTCTTCGATGAAGGCACGGCCGTGTCTTCGTTTGCTTTCCTCTTGGAAGGCTTGCCCGGCGCCGGAGCCGATCTCTTCGAAATCGCCGAACGTCTCCCCTGTGAAGCACGATACAGTGCGGTGGGTGAGGCAGAATAAGAGCACTCTCTTAGAGAAGGTGTTTCTTAATTATTTACATGTGAAGCAAGAAGAAGGCCAGGGTAGTCGACGGTGATGGCCACTTATGTGTCGTCATAGCTTGTCTGAAAAAACACTCTCCCCAAAAGCACCATGAATATATCCAAATCCTCTTCAAACCCAGGATCTAGCTCCTGGTTGTGGATCTCCAGCTGTGGGGCAGGACTATGAAGTCCTTCGGTGCCCTTCCACCAGTGTTGTCATAACAAACAGACTTGAAATCTATCAAAAGTTATCCGGAAGGGGAATGAGTGGAATATAGGTGTCAAAGCTTACCCAACTGGGAGGATCATACATAGAATACCCATATCTGCACTTAATGCGAAGAAACTCCTCTTCCTCCCCTTTAAATAGTTCGGCCAATATTTTGGCCAAAGCGATGGGGGTATCCGGACACTTCCGGCCATAGCGGGAGGCGTCATCCTCTCCATTGTAGTGGCACATGGGCAGCCCTGTGTATTGTAGCAGCTGAACCCCTCGCACTATGGAGGTCGCCATTACCCCGATTATTCTGACTCCGGACTGAGCGAGCGTCTTTATCTTGCTCATAAGCTGGCAAACTTCTGCGCTGTCATCCTCTTCAAGAATCCGGGGACGCCAACTTTGGCCTTTCTTCAGCGAAACGCTCGCAAATTCAGGAAGACCCTTTCGGACTGGGTCAGGAAGCGCGGCGTCCTCAGTATAGAACCATTTGGAAGGCCATTCTTCGGCTGCCTTCCTTGGTTTGCCGGATAGATATCCAGTATCGGCGATACACCATACTTCGGCTCCGCCCACTTCAAATATTGACCCCTCGTGATTACGCGGGAGAAGACAGAACAACTTCCTCCACAGGTCGAAATGAGCCTCGATACCCAGGAATAGTTCGCATAAAGCGACGTAACCTGCAATGTGCAGAATGGAGGCAGGGGTGAAGTTGTGCAGCTGGAGGCCATAGTATTCCAAAATCCCTCAGAGGAATGGATGAATGGGAAACCCAACTCCCCTTAGCAGGTAGGGGACCAAACATACTCGCTCTCCCCCGGATGGATTGGGGAAGTCCTCTGCCTGAATCTCACCGTTGAAGGAATCTAGCCCCACTCGAACAGAAACTAGATCTGCGGGGGGAAGAAATGCATGCGTTTGTAGCTTCGTCAATTGACTGTGGGACACTGAACACCTCTCCCACTGGCCTTTCTATGGGCCGGAACGGGTGGAGGAGCTGGGGGTGCTAGCCATGATGGAATGGTTTCTCCTAAGCAGTTTCCGGGGATTTCCTCTGCGTGGTGCCGAATGGATCTAGGATCCAATCTCTTTAATAGGTGCTCTTCCTTGCATGGATGGGGTGTTATCTGCAAAAATACCCTGACCTTCCACCTTCGCTTGACACGTGGGAGGAGAAGTTATTTAACGCGCAGAAGCCGAGGAGAGCGACATTGAACCGATGGCCGAATACATCACTTGGAGATCATTAAAGGAGGAACCCGCCTTGAAATGCCGAAGACAATTTGTGTGCCAAACACCTCACTATTGAAGACTGGTTCGGGGGCTACTGAGGGAGACCTAGAATAAGGGTCGTTGGGTGTCCCGCCTGTTATCCATGGGCCGTACTGATGGGTTGTGAAGACATGAAGGCCGAAGACTGTACCTGTGTCCGGATTGGACTCTCCTTGGCGTGGAAGGCAAGCTTGGCGACCGACTATGAAGATTCCTTCTTCTGTAACCTGATGACCCACAAGTATAGGGGATCTATCGTAGTCCTTTCGATAAGTAAGAGTGTCGAACCCAACGAGGAGCAGAAGGAAATGATAAGCGGTTCTCAGCAAGGAATTCTCTGCAAGTACTGAAATAAGTGGTAACAGATAGTTTTGCGATAGGATAAATTGTAACGAGCAACAAGTAACAAAAGTTAATAAAGTGCAGCAAGGTGGCCCAATCCTTTTGTAGCAAAGTACAAGCCGGAGCAAACTCTTATAATAGGAAAAGCGCTCCCGAGGACACATGGGAATATCGTCAAGCTAGTTTTCATCACGTTCATATGATTCGCGTTCGATACTTCGATAATTTGATATGTGGGTGGACCGTGCTTGGGTGCTGTTCTTACGTGAACAACCATCCCACTTATGATTAACCTCTATTGCATGCATCCGCAACTACAACAAAAGTATTAAGGTAAACCTAACCATAGCATGAAACATATGGATCCAAATCAGCCCCTTACGAAGCAACGCATAAACTAGGGTTTAAGATTCTGTCACTCTAGCAACCCATCATCTACTTATTACTTCCCAATGCCTTCCTCTAGGCCCAAATAATGGTGAAGTGTTATGTAGTCGACGTTCACATAACACCACTAGAGGCTAGACACATACATCTTATCAAAATATCAAACGAATACCAAATTCACATAACTACTCATAGCAAGACTTCTCCCTTGTCCTTAGGAACAAACGTAATTACTCACAAAGCATATTCATGTTCATAATTAGAGGGGTAATAATATGCATATAGGATCTGAACATATGATCTTCCACCAATTAAACCAACTAGCATCAACTACAAGGAGTAATCAACACTACTACCAACCTACTAGCACCAATCCCGGACTTTGAGACAAGAATTGGATACAAGAGATGAACTAGGGTTTGGAGATGAGATGGTGCTGGTGAAGATGTTGATGGAGATTGCCCTCTCCTGATGAGAGGAGCATTGGTGATGACGATGGTGATGATTTCCCCCTCCCGGAGGGAAGTATCCCCGGCAGAACAGCTCTGCCGGAGCTCTAGATTGGATCCGCCAAGGTTCTGCCTCGTGGCGGCAGAGTCTCGTCCCGAAAAGTTCTTGCCTATTTTTTTCTCATCGGAAGACCTCATATAGGAGGAGATGGACGTCGGAGAGCCACCAGGGGGCCCACGAGGTAGGGGGCGCGCCCTAGGGGGTGGGGCGCCCCCACCCTCGTGAGCAGGGTGTGGGCCCCCTGGCCTTCATCTTTGGCGTGGATTTTTCTTTATTTCTTTTAAGACATTCCATGGAGTTTCAAGACTTTTGGAGTTGCGCAGAATAGGTCTCTAATATTTGCTCCTTTTCTAGACCATAATTCCAGCTACTGGCATTCTCCCTCCTTATGTAAACCTTGTAAAATAAGAGAGAATAGCCATTAGTATTGTGACATAAAGTGAAATAATAGTCCATAATGCAATAAATATCGGTATAAAAGCATGATGCAAAATGGACGTATCAACTCCCCCAAGCTTAGACCTCGCTTGTCCTCAAGCGAAAAGCCGATAACAATAAATATGTCCTCATGTTTAGAGGTAGAGGCGTCGATAAATATAAAATACGGACATGAAGGCATCATGATTATTCTCATAACAGCAACATATATAGATTTTGTCATATGATTACTTATATTCAAGTGATGATCTATTCACAATGCCAAAGTATAAATCATAAACCTTATTGGGCTCCGACAAACTATAATCTCAGTCATTGAAGCAATTGCAATTTATCATAACATCAGAAAGACTCTATGTCAGAGCTAAAAAGCAAGGCCACATACTCAACTATCATTTAGTCCTCCATAATTGCTAACACTCACGCGATACTTGTGGTTACGGAGTTTTAATCGGACACAGAGAAAGATAGGGGCTTATAGTTTTGCCCCACAACCTTTTACCTCAAGGGTAATGTCAACAATAATGGTTCATGCTCCCCTACATTAGATATGTATATATATCATGTTCTTTCCAACATGCTGAGCTTGCCAGAGGATAAAATGAAAAAGGAAGGGTAAATATCACCATGACTCTTGCATAAGGTAGAAGATAATAATAAAGGATAGGCCCTTCGTAGAGGGAAGCAGAGGTTGCCATGCGCTTTTATGGTTAGATATATAAAATCTCAATGTGAAAGAACATCACTTTATATTGCCCCTTGTGATATGAACCTTTATTATGCAGTCCGTCGCTTTTATTACTTCCACATCACAAGATCGTATAAAGCTTATTTCTCCCACACCAATCAATCATACATATTTAGAGCAATTTTTTATTGCTTTGCACCGATGACAACTTACTTGAAGGATCTTACTCAATCCATAGGTAGATATGGTGGACTCTCATGGCAAAACTGGTTTAAGGATATTTGGAAGCACAAGTAGTATTTCTACTTGGTGCTGAGAATTTGTCTAGCGTGAGGGGGAAAGGCAAGCTCAACAAGTTAGAGGATCCAACATACTTTATCTCAAATATAAGAAATACATAACTCATTAAGTTGTCTTCCTTGTCCAACATCAACTCTTTAGCATGTCATATTTTAATGAGTGCTCCCAATCATAAAAGATGTCAATGATAATATATCTATATGTGAAAACCTCTCTTTCCTTAGTACTTCCTATTAATTGCAACAATGACCAAAGCTATGTCTGCCAACTCCCAACAACTTTTAATCATCATACTCTTTCTATGTGAAGTCATTACTCTCAATAAGATCAATATGAACTTTTTGTTTCTTTTTATTCTTTTCCTCTTTCTTTTATTCACCCAAGATCATGGCAAAATAATCAAGCCCTTGAATCAACACTACTAATCTTTATTATATATAGCTCACAGACTCGATTACATAGAGGGATCATAAAGCAAAACTCAAAACTAGATCATGCCATAAACTTTATTCTACTAGATCAAGATACTACTAATAGGATCGAACTAAGAAAAACGATAAAGATAGGAGTTGTGATTGTGATACGATACCGGGGCACCTCCCCCAAGCTTGGCAGTTGCCAAG
The DNA here is from genome assembly GCF_056163025.1 of Triticum urartu. Classification (NCBI taxonomy): domain Eukaryota; kingdom Viridiplantae; phylum Streptophyta; class Magnoliopsida; order Poales; family Poaceae; genus Triticum; species Triticum urartu. The sequence goes on from NC_141878.1 coordinate 235,933,996, forward strand.
GGGAGTGCCCATACCCATGTGATTATATCTCTTTTGTTGGTGAAGAAGGTGGTGGTGATGTTGGCTTAGTTGATAGCTTAGGCTTCTCCCTTAATTTGCACTTGAGGACGACATTTTGATCCCTCAGATCATCAATCTCCCACTCCAGGGTTAATATCTTTTTGCATAGGTCCTGCTTATTTTCCTACAAGAGACGAAAAGGTATAAACTTGAACTTGGGTTTCTTTACCCTATCAGGTAGACTTGACTTTTTGAATTCCACGTGCATGTCGCCAAGTAGAGGTAATGGTGCTTCATCTTCATCTGAGCTCGTCTCCTCCTTCCCCTTGGGTTCATAGTCCTCTTCTTCCTCCGTGGTCCATCCATCGTGTTCCACATCTCCATAGACCTCTGGATTTGCTAAGTAATCATCCACATAGCTTTCTCCTTCCGATTCCTGGGAAGACATGTTGATTTAATCTGCAACGGGACACCTCGAAACGAAAACAGAGGTAATTTGCGTGATACGGGAGTCAAAACCTTTGGGAGAATATATAATGAATTTTTACCGACCAAAATACGCAACGTGCAAGAAAACGGAGTCCGGAAGGCACACGAGGAGCTCATGAGGTAGGGGGCGCGCCCAGGGGGGTAGGACGCGCCCACCACCCTCGTGGGGCCCTCGTGTCCGTCTCGGACTGCTACTTATTTTTATATTTTTCTAAATATTCCAAAATGGAGAAATATTGCCTTAAAAATTGTTTTGGAGTTGGTTTACTTACCATACAACATACCTATTCCTTTTCGGAGTCTGAAACATTCCAGAAAGTGTCCCTTATGTATTCCTCCAGGGTTACGGTTTCAATAATATTGGTTTCAACATTTATGGGATTACCTCAGATATAATGTTTAATTCTTTGACCGTTTACCACCTTCGGATTTGTGCCCTTGAAGTTGTTGATTTTTATGGCACCGGAACGATAGACCCCTCGATAACATAGGGGCCTTCCCATTTAGAGAGAAGTTTTCCTGCAAAAAATCTTAAACGAGAGTTGTATAGCAATACATAATCACCTACATTAAACTCACGCTTTTGTATCCTTTTTGTCATGCCATCTTTTAACTTTTTCTTTAAAAAACTTGGCATTTTCATAAGCTTGGGTTCTCCATTCATCAAGTGAGCTAATATCAAATAACCTCTTTTCACCGGCAAGTTTGAAATCATAGTTAAGCTCTTTAATAGCCCAATACGCCTTATGTTCTAGTTCGAGAGGTAAGTGATATGCTTTTCCATAAACCATTTTATACGGAGACATACCCATAGGATTTTTATATGCAGTTCTATAAGCCCATAATGCATCACCAAGTTTCTTGGACCAATTCTTTCTAGTCCTATTAACAGTCTTTTGCAAAATTAATTTGAGCTCTCTATTGCTCAACTCTACTTGACCACTAGACTGTGGGTGATAAGGAGATGCAATTCTATGATTAACATCATATTTAGCAAGCATTTTACGGAAAGCACCATGAATAAAGTGTGAACCACCATCAGTCATTAAATATCTAGGGACTCCAAACCTCGGAAAAATAACTTCTTTAAGCATTTTAATAGAAGTGTTATGATCAGCACTACTAGTTGGAATAGCTTCTACCCACTTAGTAACGTAATCAACATCAACTAAAATATGTGTGTATCCATTAGAGGCAGGAAAAGGTCCCATATAATCAAAGCCCCAAACATCAAATGGTTCAATAACAAGAGAATAATTCATAGGTATTTCTTGATGTCTACTAATATTACCAATTCTTTGACATTCATCACAAGACAAGACAAACTTATGGGCATCCTTGAAGAGAGTAGGCCAATAAAAACCAGATTGCAATACCTTATGTGCAGTTCTATCTCCAGCGTGGTGTCCTCCATAAGACTCAGAATGACACTTGCGTAGGATCTGGTCATGTTCATGCTCAGGTACACAATGTCTAATAACACCATCTACTCCTTCTTTATAAAGATGTGGGTCATCCCAAAAGTAATGTCTCAAATCATAGAAAAACTTTTTATTTTGTTGGTATGTGAAGCTAGGTGGTATAAACTTAGCAACAATATAATTAGCATAATCAGCATACCATGGAGTACTACGAGAAGTACTTATAACATTTAATTGTTCATCGGGAAAGCTATCATTAATAGGTAGTGGGTCATCAAGAATATTTTCTAACCTAGACAAGTTGTCTGCAACGGGGTTCTCAGCTCCCTTTCTATCAACAATATGCAAATCAAATTCTTGTAGCAAGAGAACCCATCTAATAAGTCGAGGTTTAGCATCTTTCTTTTCCATAAGATATTTAATAGCAGCATGATCAGTTTGAATAGTTACTTTAGAATCAACAATATAAGATCTGAACTTATCACAAGCAAATACAACTGCTAAAAGCTCTTTTTCAGTAGTGGCATAATTTCTTTGAGCATTTTCTAGAGTCTTACTAGCATAATGAATAACATTTAATTTCTTATCAACTCTTTGCCCTAGAACAGCACCTACAGCATAATCACTAGCATCACACATAATTTCAAAGGGTAAATTCCAATCAGGTGGCTGAACAATAGGTGCAGAGACTAATGCTTTCTTAAGTATTTCAAATGCTTCTACACAATCATCATCAAAGACAAATGGTATATCTTTTTGCAATAAATTAGTCAGAGGCCGAGAAATTTTTGAGAAGTCCTTAATGAACCTCCTATAAAATCCAGCGTGACCAATGAAACTTCTTATACCTTTGATGTCCTCGGGACATGGCATGTTTTCAATAGCATCAACCTTGGCTTTATCAACTTCAATACCTCTTTCAGAAACTTTGTGCCCCAAGACAATACCTTCATTAACCATAAAGTGGCACTTTTCCCAATTCAAGACAAGATTAGTTTCTTCACATCTCTGCAAAACTCGATCAAGATTGCTCAAGCAATCATCAAAAGAGGAAACATAGACGGAAAAGCCGTCCATGAAAACCTCACAAATACTTTAACAAAAGTCAGAGAAATATAGCCATCATGCATCTTTGAAAGGTAGCAGGTGCATTACATAAACCAAAAGGCATACGTCTATAAGCAAAAGTACCAAAAGGGCATGTAAAAAGTCTTTGATTGATCTCTAGCCGACACATGTATTTGAGAGAAACCAGAATAACCATCTAGAAAGCAATAGTGTGTATGTTTGCATAATCTTTCTAGCATTTGATCAATAAAAGGTAAGGGGTAATGATCTTTCTTAGTAGCTTTATTTAATTTGCAGAAATCAATTACCATCCTATAACCTGTGATAATTCTTTGTGGAATCAATTCATCTTCATCATTAGGAACAACAGTAATACCTCCCTTCTTAGGGACACAATGGACAGGACTTACCCACTCACTATCAGCAACGGGATAGATTATACCTGCCTCCAGAAGCTTTAGTATTTCTTTTCTTACCACTTCTTTCATTTTAGGATTCAAACGTCGTTGAGGATCACGAACTGGTTTGGCATCTGCTTCCAAATTTATTTTATGTTGACATAAAGTGGGACTAATGCCCTTAAGATCATCAAGAGTATATCCAATAGCAGCACGATGCTTCTTCAGAGTTTTCAATAATCTTTCTTCTTCATGCTCTGAAAGGTTAGCAGTAATAATAACAGGATATATCTTCTTTTCATCAAGATAAGCATATTTAAGATTATCAGGCAAAGGTTTAAGCTCAAACACGGGATCACCCTTAGGTGGAGGAGGATCCCCTAAGATTTTAACAGGCAAATTGTGTTGCAGAATAGGTTCCTGTTTAAAGAATAATTCATCTATTTCCCTTCTTTCATTCATGAACATATCATTTTCATGGTCTAGCAAATAGTGTTCTAAAGGATCACTAGGAGGTATGGCAATAGACGCAAGACCAATAATTTCATCCTTACTAGGTAATTCTTCCTCACGATGTTGTTTACTAAATTTAGAGAAATTAAACTCATGAACCATATCATCCAAGCCAACAGTAACAACATTCTTTGTGCAATCTATGGTAGCATTGACAGTATTCAAGAAGGGTCTACCAAATATAATGGGACAAAAGCTATCTTGCGGAGAAGTAAGAACAAGAAAATTAGCAGGATATTTAGTTTTCCCACACAAGACTTCAAGATCTCTAACAATTCCAATTGGTGCAGTAGTATCTCTTTTAGCAAGTTTAATTGTGACATCAATATCTTCTAACTCAACAGGTGCAATATCATGCATAATTTCTTTGTATAAGTCATGAGGTATAACACTAGCACTAGCACCCATATCACATAAGCCATGATAACAATGATCTCCTATTTTAACAGAAATAACAAGCACGCCTACCACAGGTCTATATTTATCTTTAGCACAAGGTTTAGCAATTCTAGCAGTTTCACCTTCGAACTGAATAACATGCCCATCAATATTATCAGACAAGAGATCTTTAACAATAGCAATATTAGGTTCTACTTTAACTTGCTCAGGAGGTGTATAAGTTCTAATATTGCTTTTACGAACAACAGTTGAAGCTTTAGCATGATCCTTTATTCTAACAGGGAAAGGTGGTTTCTCAATATAAGAAGTAGGAACAATAGGATCATTATAAGTGACAGTCTTTTCTTCAACTTTAATAGGTGCAGCTACTTTTACTTTTATGTGAGGATGATATTTAAACCACTTCTCCTTAGGGAGATCAACATAAGTAGCAAAAGATTCACAGAAAGAAGCTACTATCTCAGAGTCAAGTCCATATTTAGTGCTAAACTTACGAAAAATATCGGTGTCCATAAAAGATTTAACACAATCAAACTTAGGTGTCATACCTGACTCCTTACCTTCATCGAGGTCCCAGTCTTCAGAGTTGCGTTTAATTCTATCCAATAAATTCCATCTGAATTCAATAGTCTTCATCATAAAAGAGCCAGCACAAGAAGTATCGAGCATGGTGCGATTGTTTTCAGAAAGACGAGCATAAAAACTTTGCATAATTATTTCTCCCGGGAGCTCATGATTGGGGCATGAATATAACATTGATTTAAGCCTCCCCCAAGCTTGAGCGATGCATTCTCCTTCGCGAGGACAGAAATTATATATATAATTGCGATCACGATGAACCAGATGCATAGGGTAATACTTTCAATGAAATTCCAGCTTCAATCTTTTATAGTCCCATGATCTCATATCATCACATAGCCTATACCATATCAATGCATCTCCCTTCAAAGATAAAGGGAAGACCTTCTTCTTAGTAACATCATTGGGTATACCCGCAAGCTTAAATAATCCACAAACTTCATCCACATATATTAAGTGCTTATCAGGATGCTTTGTTCCATCTCCTGTAAAAGGGTTAGCTAGCAGTTTTTCCATCATACCCGAAGGAAATTTAAAAGGAGTTTCATTTTCAATAGGTTCAGTAGGTTGAGGGGCAACTCTTTGCTCTACTGGACGGGGTGAAGATACCCCGAACAAGCCCCTCAGAGAATTACTTACCATAGTAACAAGTGACAGTAAATATCAGCACACTATATAAATTTTTCCTTATGAAATTCCACCTACCAAAGGCGCTACACTCCCCAGCAACGGCGCCAGAAAAGAGTCTTGATGACCCACAAGTATAGGGGATCTATCGTAGTCCTTTCGATAAGTAAGAGTGTCGAACCCAACGAGGAGCAGAAGGAAATAATAAGCGGTTTTCAGCAAGGTATTCTCTGCAAGTACTGAAATAAGTGGTAACAGATAGTTTTGCGATAGGATAAATCGTAACGAGCAACAAGTAAATTGTAACAAGCAACAAGTAACAAAAGTAAATAAAGTGCAGCAAGGTGCCCAATCCTTTTGTAGCAAAGGACAAGCCGGAGCAAACTCTTATAATAGGAAAAGCGCTCCCAAGGACACATGGGAATATCGTCAAGCTAGTTTTCATCACGTTCATATGATTCGTGTTCGATACTTTGATAATTTGATATGTGGGTGGACCGGTGCTTTGGTGTTGTTCTTACTTGAACAAGCATCCCACTTATGATTAACCTCTATTGCAAGAATCCACAACTACAACAAAAGTATTAAGGTAAACCTAACCATAGCATGAAACATATGGATCCAAATCAACCCCTTACGAAGCAAGGCATAAACTAGGGTTTAAGCTTCTGTCACTCTAGCTACCCATCATCTACTTATTAATTCCCAATGCCTTCCTCTAGGCCCAAATAATGGTGAAGTGTTATGTAGTCGACGTTCACATAACACCACTAGAGGCTAGACAACATACATCTTATCAAAATATCAAACGAATACCAAATTCACATAACTACTCATAGAAAGACTTCTCCCTTGTCCTCAGGAATGAACGTAATTACTCACAAAGCATATTCATGTTCATAATCAGAGGGGTAATAATATGCATATAGGATCTGAACATATGATCTTCCACCAATTAAACCAACTAGCATCAACTACAAGGAGTAATCAACACTACTAGCAACCTACTATCACCAATCCCGGACTTTGAGACAAGAATTGGATACAAGAGATGAACTAGGGTTTGGAGATGAGATGGTGCTGGTGAAGATGTTGATGGAGATTGGCCTCTCCCGATGAGAGGAGCGTTGGTGATGACGATGGTGATGATTTCCCCCTCCCGGAGGGAAGTATCCCCAGCAGAACAGCTCTGCCGGAGCTCTAGATTGGATCCGCCAAGGTTCCGCCTCGTGGCGGCGGAGTCTCGTCCCGAAAAGTTCCTGCCTATTTTTTTCTCATGGAAAGACCTCATATAGAAGGAGATGGGCATCGGAGAGCCACCAGGGGGCCCACGAGGTAGGGGGCGCACCCCGCACCCTCGTGAGCAGGGTGTGGGCCCCTGGCCTTCATCTTTGGCGTGGATTTTTCTTTATTTCTTTTAAGACGTTCCATGGAGTTTCAGGACTTTTGGAGTTGCGCAGAATAGGTCTCTAATATTTGCTCCTTTTCCAGACCAGAATTCCAGCTGCCGGCATTCTCCCTCCTTATGTAAACCTTGTAAAATAAGAGAGAATAGCCATAAGTATTGTGACATAAAGTGAAATAACAGTCCATAATGCAATAAATATTGGTATAAAAGCATGATGCAAAATGGACGTATCATAACCGACTCTCTGTAACCCTAGATTCCCCCTCGGTGTCTATACAACTGGAGGGGTTAGTCTGGAAAGGATATATTCATGACCATAGTAATACAGGCTAGGCTTCTAGGGTTTAGCCATTATGATCTTGTGGTAGATCAACTCTTGTAACACTCATATTCATCAAGATGAATCAAGCAGGACGTAGGGTATTACCTCCATAGAGAGGGCCCGAACCTTGGTAAACATCGTGTCCCCCGTCTCCTGTTACCATCGATCCTAGACGCACAGTTCGGGACCCCCTATCCGAGATCCGCCGATTTTGACACCGACACCCGTGCGCGGGAATCACCTGGTTGTGTATGTGTCTATGAGGGCCTGATGTGTGCGCATGCATGTGTAGGTTGAGCACTTGAGCATGAGAGTGTGTGTTGGTCATGTGATGTACTGGTGTGTGCATGCATGCGTGCGTGTGTGCGTGTGAGTGTTGCGTGCGTGCGTGGCTGCGTGTGGACGTGTGAGTGTTGCGTGTGTGCGTGGGTGCATGTGTTCGTGTGAGTGTTGCGTGCATGCAGCTCATGTGCATGCGTGCATGTGTGTATAATGACCACACCAGCTCCTGTGTGTTAAAATAGACGGCTCAGCATACCAATACAAGGCCACCTTGTTGTTGGGTATCGTTGCAGAAATTAAAAAATTTCTACGCATGACCAAGATCAATCTATGAAGTAACTAGCAATCAGAGGGGAGTGCATCTTCATACCCTTGAAGATCGTGAGTCAGAAGCGTTGCAAGAACGCGGTTGCAGGAGTCGTACACGTAGCGATTCAGATCGCGGCCGAATCCGATCTAAGCACCGAACAACGGTGCCTCCGCGTTCAACACACGTGTAGCCCGGTGACGTCTCCCGCACCTTGATCCAGCAAGGAGGAGGGAGAAGTTGAGGAAGAAGGCTCCAACAGCAACACGACGGCGTGGTGGTGATGGAGTGGCAGTTCTCCGGCAGGGCTTCGCCAAGCTCACGCGGAGGAGGAGAGCTGTTGGGGAGGGGAGGGAATGTGCCTTGGATGTGGTCATGCAGCCCTCCCCTCGCCCCTCTATTTATAGGGAGAAGGGGCAAGGGGGTCGGCCCCTCTAGATGAGATCTAGAGGGGGGCGGCGGCCAAGGGGAAGGGGGCTTGCCCCAAGCAAGGGGGCGCCCCCTTTAGGGTTCCCCCCAAACCCTAGGCGCATGGGCCCTAGGGGGGATGGCGCCCAGCCCACTAGGGGCTGGTTCCCTTCGACCTATAGCCCATAAGGCCCTCCGGGGAAGGTGGACCCTCCCGATGGACCCCCGGAACCCCTCCGGTGGTCCCGGTACAATACCGGTATACCCCCGAATATTTCCGGTGACCGTATGATGACTTCCCATATATAAATCTTCACCTCCGGACTATTCCGGAACTCCTCGTGACATCCGGGATCTCATCCGGGACTCCGAAAAACATTCGGTAATCACATACAAAACTTCTTAATAACCCTAGCGTCATCGAACCTTAAGTGTGTAGACCCTACGGGTTCGAGAACCATGCAGACATGGCCGAGACAACCCTCCGGCCAATAACCAACAACGGGATCTGGATACCCATGTTGGCTCCCACATGTTCCACGATGATCTCATCGGATGAACCATGATGTCGAGGATTCAAGCAATCCCGTATACAATTCCCTTTGTCAATCGGTACGTTACTTGCCCGAGATTCGATCATCGGCATCCCAATACCTCGTTCAATCTCGTTACTGGCAAGTCACTTTACTCATTGCGAACACATCATCCCGTGACCAACCCTTATCACATTGAGCTCATTACGATGATGTCTTACCGAGTGGGCCCAGAGATACCTCTCCGTCATACGGAGTGACAAATCGCAGTCTCGATTCGTGCCAACCCAACAAACACTTTTAGAGATACCCGTAGTGCACCTTTATAGTCACCCAGTTACATTGTGACATTTGGCACACCCAAAGTATTCCTACAGTATCCGAGAGTTGCACAATCTCATGGTCTAAGGAAAAGATACTTGACATTAGAAAAGCTTTAGCAGACGAACTACACGATCTTGCGCTATGCTTAGGATTGGGTCTTGTCCATCACATCATTCTCCTAATGATGTGATCCCATTATCAATGACATCCAATGTCCATGGTCAGGAAACCATAACCATCTATTGATCAACGAGCTAGTCAACTAGAGTCTCAGCAGGGACATGTTGTGGTCTATGTATTCACACATGTATTACGATTTCCGGATAACACAATTATAGCATGAACAATAGACAATTATCATGAACAAGGAAATATAATAATAACCATTTTATTATTGCCTCTAGGGCATATTTCCAATAGTCTCCCACTTGCACTAGAGTCAATAATCTAGTTACATTGTGATGAATCGAACACCCATAGAGTTCTGGTGTTGATCATGTTTTGCTCGAGGAAGAGGCTTAGTCAATGGATCTGCGACATTCAGGTCCGTATGCACTTTACAAATATCTATGTCTCCATTTTGAACATTTTCACGAATGGATTTGAAGCGACGCTTGGTATGCCTGGTCTTCCTGTGAAACCTGGGCTCCTTGGCAAGGGCAATAGCTCTAGTGTTGTCACAGAAGAGAGTCATCAGGCCCGACGCATATTTCCAACACTTGTCCGTTGTGCCTGCGGTCATGACTTCGAACCACCGTCCAATATTTTTTGTCATTTGTTTTCGTTCTTACTAGCAAGATGCCCGTGCGTTGCACGTAACATCAAGATGCATTTGTATGACTAGTTTATCTTGTGAGAGAAAAGGATTAACGAGGGAAGGCCTTATTTGCAAATGTGGAGAGGTGTGTGGGTACGTTTTTTCAAAATTGTCATAGTTTCTTTCCTATCCGTCAGATATAAATCAGACGGCCTATATTGTAGGATGGCAGGCACACCATCATCACCAACTCTATTTTTATAAGAGTGTATTTTATCCCTACTCTTATAAAAAGTATAGTCGGTGATGATCGTGTGCCTGCCATCCTGCAATATAGGCCGTCCGATCTATATCTGACGGATAGGAAGGAAACTATGGCAATTTTGCAAAAAGATACCCACACCCCTCTCCACACGTGCAAATAAGGCCTTCCCTTGTTCATCCTTTTCTCCCACAAGATAAACTACTCATACAAATGCATCATGATGTTATGTGCAACACATGGGCATCCTCTTCCCTTATTCGTGCAAATCTTATGTGTCTGCTTGCACGGTATTCATCCCACAGAAGACACTAGTTGACCGCTTCTTCTTGATACTAGATGTTCCTAGTAACTCGTGATGCACAAGGTTTCTCCTCATATACTATTTCACCTTAGCTAGAGGTCCGTCGCCCCCCTGAATTTCAATTCATGGTCAGTTGATTCCCAATTAACGGAAGCATTCCCGGGCATAACAAGCGCTAGTCTGCCTACTACGCCGGGGAAGCAGTGCCTCGATGTTTATCTTAGGGGCGTGTGGGGCCTAGAGCTACTGGCGCCCGATTTGGAGGTCGGCCGGGATTAAAGGGATGGCCTGGGGGCGCTGCCAGGCACGATGGTGGTGTGAGGTCGAGGAGAGGGCGGGGCGGCGGAGGCAGGGGTCTGGGCCGGTGGTTCGAGAAAGATCATCAATAGTGACTGGCGGGAGGTAGACGAAGGCCATCTGCCCGTTCCTTATAGATCGGACGGTTCATTAAAAAATCGACTTACCTATTTATTTTCAGTTGACTGTTATCTTGATATGACCACATGTGGTGGTGTGCTGGAGGAGTACCTGCATTTCCTGTGCTTGTATATTCCAAAATCATACGGAGTAGAATCTAATTTTGTTTGCCATGAAATGTTGTAGAGCTATCATATGTCTCCTGTCATTTATTTTTCAGCCACCTGCTGTCTGCTACTTTTACAGTGCACTAGTTTTGCACACACTTCACCCATACTCTCACTATTGTGTTTTTATGCAAGGGTATTTCAGACTCTCCTGCTATGAGAGAAGCAAAAAAGAAAAGAGAGAATTCACTCCAGCATCATAAGCGGATGGGCCAGACACGTTTCAGCCTTATAATAGGTGTAGTGTCAGCAAATGGAGATGGTAAATGTAGCTCTGGAGTTGATGACCTCGCTCGCAATGAACCACCATCCCAGGTGCTTGCATTAACTTTGCGGTGTCAAATGTGGTTGCATGTTCCATATGGTGTCTAGCTTGTACTCGAAAGGCCGAAGTCGTTCTTTCTTAAGATAAGGAAAGATATTTTTTACATGAACCACCATCCCGTGAGCACCAGAAGACAAATAGCTAGTTAGGGCACTTGCCGAGCCAGTGACAAGCATAGCAAAGAGAGGCATCACCTGGAAGCCAACTAAAAAGCCGCGATGGTGGAGAAGTAGCCCGCCTCCCACCAGGCTCTCAGGTCCTAGATGATCATGCTCACCACTCCAGCCGGATGTCTAACTTGTATTAACTACAATTTGGTTAAATTGCATCTTTTTAGCTTACACATTATACCTTTGAATATGACATGCCTTTCTGTTTTTGGTAGATACTAGTACATCTGTGTATTAACCATGTTCTTACATCAAACTAATGTTCTTGTGTATCCCTCATCAATCACTTATGATGAGGCAGTCAGACAAGTGGATTACTCCTCATTTAAAGAATGTAGCGTCAGCCTCCCGACATGATTCTCAAGAAACAACAAGGCTAGATGAAGATAGTGAACGTAGCTCCGTCGTTGATTACCGCATTTCCCCAACACTAGCATCGCAGGTGCTTGCTCTAACTTGGCAGCGTGATATGTGGTTGCATGTTGTATATGGTGTCTAGATTGTAATTCTTCCAATCTGGTTAAACTACATGTGCTATTCTGCTTAGCTTATAAATTATACCTGTTAATGTGACATGTCTTCCTGTATTTAGTACATAGTACATCTGTCTATTAAGCATGTCCTCACATAAAATTAATGTTTTTTTGTATCCCGCATATATCAATATGATGAGACACCTTCAGTATATGCAGTGTGATATTAGTTGCATCTTTGATATGATTTATAGCATGCGATGCATCTAATTTGTTGAAATGCCATTTATGATGGGACACTTTTAACTTGGCAGAGTCATATTGGTTGCATCTTTCACGTGGTGTCTAGCCTGCATTGCTTCTTATTTGGTGAAATGGTTTCTGATTAGTTTACACAAACAGTTGTGAATATGCCATCCGTCCTGTTTTTTGTATTATTCCATCCTGGAATCATGGGTTTGCCTTACATCAAAGTAGTCATTGTCAGTATCATGCACGAATGAGTTCTAAAGAGTGAATTTTATTGCTTTTTCTTGTCGGTTTTACTGGACAATTCAAAATCAATAAAGCAGAAGGAAGTTAGCAAGGCAGCGGATGAAGGTGCTCCTTCCAAATGGAGGGCCTATATAGATTCTACTCCTCCATCCCCCCAAGATGATTTCCAAGACAACACATGCATAGACACTCAACGTAGCTGTGTTGGTGATGAGCACGTCTCCCCTAGTGCACCATCACAGGTGCTCCCTCTAACTTGGCACTGCTATATGTGGTTGCATGTTATGTATAATGTCTATCCTGTATTGCTTCTAATTTTCTTGAATTGCATCTGCTTACTTTACACATTATACTTGTGACTAAGACACGTGTTCCTGTTTCTAGAACATACAATATCTGTCTATCACACCATGTTCTTACATCAAAGTACATTTGTTCTGAAGAACTAAATTGTTATTCGTTTTTCTTGTCAGCTTGACTTAACATGGCACAGAGAAAGAGGAAGCAAGACAGAACAATAGGGAAAGGGAACCGGAACAATCCTGCAGATTTTGCTGGTATTGATCGTGCAATAAAAGGTCAAAGTCTAGCGGAAAATTGTAACGACAAGGTATCCCGTGCTGCACGAGCTGCAGAACAAGTCAAAAAGAAACAAATAGCTTCCACCAAACAATCAGAGACAACTCTAGTTGTTGCAACACCTTCCACAGTACCACGAGCTGCACGATTTACTCGTTGGTCAACTCAGCTAGCAGCACGTTCCCAAGCTCCCTTGCCACCTGACACTACTTCCGAAGCACAATTGACACAAGATGAGTTGGCAAGATCAGATGAACTTTGTGTGCTTCAACAGCAAGAAGGTAGTTGTTGGAGTCAAGTTACAGTTGCATGCTTCTTTATATGTAGTCTCACAGTTTGATGTACACTAACACTTCCTATGTTTGTTGTTGGACTAGCACCTAGGCGCAAGAGGAAACAAACACCAGGGATAATGTTTGATAGGTTAACTAAATATAGAGGAGGAAGAATGGAGATCCATTTTGAGGCAGGTTCAAAAAGGCCACGTGATGCTACAGAGTCAGCCAAGTTAGTATCAGAGGCAGTGGTTGCTGTTAGGTGTCATGTACGTATCCTCCCAACATGGATTCAGTACAGGAATGACAAAGATGAAACCCAATTCAACACCTTCCTCGAACATTTATCTGTAAGTATGGTTATGTATAGAAAGTAGTAATATAATCATGCTCTGTCCAATACTTTCTAGGTTGCTGATAATGAGACTCCCATAATTTTCAACAGATGAGGTTCAAGTTGGATAGCTAAGATGATGCAACCAGAAAATCTTGCACCCATGTTTTCAAGTCTGCTCTGCGACAGTATCAGTATAACTTGAGGAAAACTCACTTTGAAGGCAAGGCTAACAGTGAACTTGCCCAAACATCTCCAGTGGAAAAAATATCTGATGAAGATTGGAGAGGCCTCGTTAAACACTGGCCCGATCCGAAGTATCAGGTACATTTTATATATGTGATCAGATCACATGTTGAAGTCCTATTTACGCATATGCCACACAAATCTATCTTCTTGTAGGTGAACTGTTCAAAGAACAAGGCCAACCGTACGAAAGTGAAATTCCAATAGACGACAGGATCTCGTAGCTATATTGCACACTACGAGGCTCTTGTAATTAGATGATGTTTCACTCTTTTCGTTGTACCATATTATCAGATCTATATTGACTTGTTCCAAATGCAAAGGAAAGCCCGCAAGGACCAAAAAGTACCTGAACCAAATGTTGTGGGAATCATCAAGGACTGTCACACCAGCTAGAAGAAGGGCATGACTACACCAGTCAAAGCCGCTATTGTAAGTACTTAATCCTCATGCCTTTTAACTACTACTTAATCTGACTTGTGCCTTGAACTGCATGGTTTGCAGCCAATGTCTATTACTCTTTTCAATTTTATACACAATTGTCTTAGCGTATCATTGCACCTTACAAGGTTTAAAAGAGAGGAGTGATGTTCCGTTGATCTTGACCTGTAATCTAGTTCCGTGCTGGACTTGCCCACACAACGTTACAATTGCCTGTTTGTTTGTTCTCAGTTGTTTTGTGATATGAATGATGGCATACTATGCTTACTGTATTATAAACTTTGTCTCTTTATCCTTAGCCCTCAATACAATGTGAAGAAATAGACAATACATTAGCGATGGTACATGGTCATATGTTTGGAACTTGGTTTTATTATGTACTTTGCAATAAAATACAACTATTATTTTACATGGGTTCACCAGAATAAGTTCTGTATATAGACCAAAGCTATTTCGTTTGGTTCTGCTGCCTCCTTAATATCTTCTATTCTGGTACTACTAATGTAAAACCACAACTTTTCAGCGAGCTATGGAAAAATGGTGGAACCGCTACCTTCTGAAGGTGGCAAGGAAACTATAACCGCAATGTCAGCTCTTGCTGCAGTGGGTCAATACCTGTCCACTAATAGTGCCAAAAGCACGTTCCTGTGTAATACTGGCTTGGTTGTTAAGGCAATCTCGTCCAAACTGCCTCATGATCAAGATATGCAAGCTCAAAACAATGTTGTATATGCGCTCCAGACACAAGTCCATTCCCTAACAGAGTCCCTTTGTGAAACAAGGAGAGACATTGTTCGATGTTGTCAAGATATGCATGGTTTTGAAACCAGACTATCAGACATTTGCTATGTTGTTCAGGAGCCTAGGAGAACTGAAGGCGAAGGTTATGGTGCTCCATCGGACAATACAGCATGAAAACGTAACAGTCAGGTCAAATTAACTGAGCTTGTGAACTTCTGGTGGTGCATTTATCTGCTAGACTGTTAACTTTTATGCCAACCTTGCTTTTTTATATAGTTGTAATTTGTTTTGGTGCGATACAAAATTTGTTCTTAACGTGCAGCCACCGGCTGAAGAAAACAGCAAGCCATTTTTGTATAGTGTAGGATGTTCCCTATATTTGCACTTGTGGCGAACTTTGATGCCCACCGGCTGTAGTTAACATGGGCCTCCTACGGGCCGTAGAAACAATGGGCCTTCTAAGGGCCGTAGAAACAATGGGCCTTCTACGTAGCATAGAAACAATGGGCCTTATACGGGCCGTAGAAACAATGGGCCTTCTATGGGTCGTATCATCAATGGGCCTTCTACGGGCCGTATGATCGGTTGGCCAAACATGGGACAATAATAGACCACATTAAGTTCGTAAATGGGCTAGAGTTGAAATCGTTCATGGGCTACCATAACGGGTCGTCGTTAATCAGCCGTATTTTGATTACGCTATGAAAACGGCCCAACTTATTAACGGGCCACAAACGGGCCGACAGTAACCACGGGCTAAATTTGGCCCACAAGCAGAAAATGACAGTAACGGGCCGTAAGTGAACGAATGTGGAAATGAGCCCAAGAATAAATGGGCCCCGACAAGGCCGAAAGATAACATGGGATGGAATTGGCCCAACAGAATAATGGGCCGTTAATGGGCACAAAGTGATACACTGTTCATTATGGGCCAGTTTCACCACGTGTCATTAATGGGTATAAAGTGATACACTGTTCATTATGGGCCAGTTTTACCACGGGCCATTAATGGGCCGAGAGTAATAAGGGCCTCATATGGGCCAAAAGACATCATGGGCCATACATGGGCCGGAAGTTAAAACGGGCTGGAATTATATTGGACGGCCCAGATGACGCTGCTTGGCCTAATTCGGATAGGCCGTAAACGGGCCCTGGGTTAGCGGGGCTGTAAATGGGCTATATGCGAACAGGCCGTTAACAGGCTTGCCATGGGCCGGCCCGCCACCTTTTGACCAAGTCAAACGGGCCGGCCTTTTCACATGAATGGGCCTCTGTTGGGCCTGCCACGTGTCGATGTATCATAGGCGCTTTGGGTCCAATGAGTGGATGACATCTGTCCCAACGGTGAGCCGACACATGTTTCCTCCAGCCAATGATGATTTTACACGGGGAAGATCCCCATTGGTCGGGGCTGTTAACGGGTTATCGGATCCAAAACCAGACCCGATAGCTTAACGGCGTTCCATTACGGTGGATGCCACGTGTCGGTCACCCTTGACGAAAGCACTTTTGTGACGCGCGATTTATCGTCATGGAAGTGGACACTTCCATGATGATAATTTTGGTAATGTCATGGAACACTTCTATGACACCACAGGTATGACTATCTTGATTCTGTCATAAATTTTTCATGGATGTACATGCATGACAGAAAATGTGACCTACTGTGACAAACACGTATCATCGCGGAAGTGTATTTTTTTGCAGTACCTTCTCCTTCCTCTTCTACCGCCCGCGCACATCCACGGGAAGTGACCAGTCAACCCTTATATAGGAGTGCTAGCACAACAACATGCATGCATGACCACTAAAATTTCCTTTCTCTTATCTCTATGAAATAAATGTGGCGTGAAACTCAAAGCCCTTTAAGTCTGAGTATAATGGAAATCATCATCCTGCTCCGGCTCCGCTTCTCCCGCGTCATCGTCCTCCTGTTCCGGCTCCATGTTGTCGTTCTCCTCCTCCGGCTCTGTGTGCTGCTCCGCCTCCAACGCCTCCTCGTCCAGCTCCGGCTAGTCCAGACTCTGGAGGCAGGGAGGCTGCGATCTGGGCTTCGCGCCGCCTCCAGATTAAAGCGCCGCTCCGGCGGGAGTATGGCGTATGTCGTTACCTTCGGCCGGGCCATGGCTATCTGGCGATAGCGACCAGCGAAGAGGCGGCAGGAGGGGAATGAATGCAACTACTATTTGGGTTTGCCGTCCGGCTTAAATAAGTGCGCACCATCACATGTACCCACATGTGCAAACATTGTAACATACGAGTCTGCTTAAGGGGGCGTCACGCAACTAGTGTGTGTGTGAGATTCTAAGAGACAAAGTGCGTGTGTGCGACTCTGCTCTTTGGACTTGTACTCAACCTTTTGCATCAGAATATATGTATAATGGTATTACACTTTAGCTAGTGATTTATGTGGCCATGTTAACGTGGTTGTGTAAAAAAGCCACTTCCTCCTCGTGATTTGTGTTATATAATTATGAGAAATTTGCTAACTACTAAAGTAAAGTGGAATTTGTCCATGTTATACAAGTAAACTAAGGTGATTGTTTGTCATACGGGTAAGGTTGGACGAAGGGTGGTAGGAACAAATGCTCTGCCTACAGCATGTGTGTGCGAGATGGAGTCTTAGTGTGTGTTGGGGGTGGGTGGGGGGTAGGTTCTTTCATGTGTGTGTGACACGGAGTCTTCGGTGGCGAAAGTAATGTAAGTGTGCATGGCTTCAACATAGAGAGGTGATATGTATGGCAGAGACAACCAACGAGGGGGTGCAAGAGAGAAAAGGCCGTAGAGAGGGAAGAGAAGGCGTGTGCGCGTGAGAGGAGTCGACATTGACAGAACGTGTTTGTTCGAGACACCGAGGAATACTACTATATATCGATGGTGCATGTAGGCAGGAATTAAATGAAGGGATGGTTTTATTGGTTTCAGGGATATAGGGGAAGAGTAAGAGAGGGGGGTAGCTAAAAGGAGATTGTTAAGTGTGAGTGTGTGTTTTACCCATCCAGGCGGAAGCTATGTGCACACAATAAGAGAACGATTCGATGTGGGGTTAGGGCTGAGGGTAATTAACTATGTAAGGATACATAGGAGACCTTGAGCGTGCATGTGCGAGAGGTATACATGTATACGTGGGATGTGTGTGTGCGCGTGCGCATGATCGAGATAAAATAAAGAAGACATAAATCATAAGACCAACGACATGGGAGAGACTGATCGGTATGACAATATGCATGCATGTGAGAGTGCAGGGAAGAAGGCCCGATAATTGAGCATGTGTTTTTGTCTTTAAGAGATAGTGGCGTGGGCTGGAGCATGCATCTATGGCGAGCATAGGGAGCGAGACACAACGATTGTGCAAAAGAGATCAACCTATAGGTGCATGTATGGAAAGATAGATATAGTGTGCGTGACAGGAAGCAAGAGTGCGTGCGAGAAAGAATGTTGACGGAGAAACTACAGATAGATAGAGAGATAGAGATGCTAGCTAGAGGGACATAGGCTAGTTTGAGTGTTGGAGATGACCGCCGAGTGGTTCAGAGGGTTAAGTTATGTGTGTGTGAAAGAAAGATAAAAAGAGGGCACATGACTGCATGTAGAGATAATCATATAGAGTGTGCGTGATAAGAAGCAAGAGTGAGGGAGAGAAAGAAGGTTGATGGAGAAACAGATAAATAGAAAGATAAAGATGCTAGCTAGTGTGTGTGTTAGTGAAAAGAGTTGAGTGGATCAGAAGGCTGAGTTATGTGTGTGGGTGTCAGAGAGATAGAGCGAGGGTGCATGTGAGTCACATACAAACAAATATCAGAGAGAAATGAGATCCTGATAGACGGAGTTTTGTGTCTGTGAGAGAGAAAGATATTTCACAATGAGAGTGATATATCTAGGGAGAGAGAGTGTGTGTGAGCGACATACAAGAGAATGGTGGAGAGATATGAGACCCTGGAAGACAGAGTTTTTGTTTGTGTGTGAGAAAGAGATATTTAAGAGGAAGAGTCGTAGCTTCTCATACCTAAGGAGTGCAAGACATCTCTAAGTGAGAGGGGGTATGCAAGTGGCACACAGGGGAATATTAGAGAGAAATGAGACCCCGGGAGACGAAGTTTGTGTTCGTGTGAGGGAAAGATATTTCACATAGAGAATCATAGTTAGACACATAGCAAGGAGCGAGATATACTTAGAGAGAGATAGAGTGATGAAGGTCAAGGGAGAGAGTACCGTCAGTGTGTTGCAAAGATAAAAGATCATTGTCGACATACAAGTAGCACGAGAGATACCCGAGAGACGATGAATGCATATAGGTCTATAGAGATACTCCTATATAAGCATGAGTGATAGCTATATGAGACGAATATCTGGATTAAAGGGGATTCAAATATTTAAACTAGAGATCACGACATCGATAATATCATAACGAAAATTGGTGTATCAAAGGTGCATATTCATTTGAATTTGGGGGCAGGTATAATGTTATATAGTTTATCAATATTGGTGATCCATAGATTCTTTAATTAGAGAAAATGCATGGTTTATATGCAATTAATGTCTAAACGGGATTACACTATATGTTGCGTGTCTGAAACACATTATAAATGTTTGAGAAGTAAAAAAAAAACCGCATGAAACACACAGTAATTGGAGACAGTTAGTAAGGAATGCATACATTGGATTTCAACATAAAGTGGTTTCAAATATTTGAAAATCCAAATTAAGATGGATCCAGCCTTATGAATCTGAGATCATGCCATTTGTAAACCATATTTATGTATAAATGGTGTTGTGCTTTTGAAAGTATATATAAAAAATGATGTATATAGAATTTTATTCCAATCAAAAATGGATCCTGCCTGAACAAAAATAGAATACAAACTAGATTCGAATTGAGTTGGCACGATAAACGTGCACTCTTCCTCTAGAAAAATTTGAATGAAGTGGGGAAAGTCGCAGTAACCACCCGAAACCAAAATCTACTATAC
Organism: Triticum urartu; assembly: GCF_056163025.1. Lineage (NCBI taxonomy): Eukaryota > Viridiplantae > Streptophyta > Magnoliopsida > Poales > Poaceae > Triticum > Triticum urartu. The sequence continues at coordinate 235,954,030 of NC_141878.1, forward strand.
GGAAATTCCTGCCTATCCCTGACACGCAAAGCCTATCAGCTCAATTTCTATAGGTTTTGACAGGGGTAGGTTTGTAATTTCACTCAAATGTGACATAACTGCCTCTCACCCGGATTCATACACGGTGGGCACCAAAACATAGTGTCTCCTCGACCGAAATCGACTCCCTCCCCGATTCATACACGGTGGGTGCAAAAATAGACTCTCGTCGGCCGAAATCTCCATCGGCAAATATTTGGTGTATGCGAGATTATCGTCCTATTCCCAACGGACTAATATTTCTGTGATGTAGGAAATTTTAAACGGGTGCTAAGTTTTTAAATTTCCTCGCATTTGAGACAAGTGCGCCCTGAAGACATGGTTCCCCCTTCCTCTCTCCCTCCATTTCCCCATTCGTACTCTGTGGGTGCCAAAACACCCTCTCCACCCCAGCCTCCTTCGTCCGCCACCCCATCCACCGCTGTCCTCCTCCACCATGCCGGAGCTGATACCCCGACTTTGTCGTCCATTACTAGAGATCGACCTCTCTTATCCACGGCTTTGGACCAGTATCCTTGCATCCCGTCCTCTTGCTTCATCCCCGCCGTCGTCCACCTTGTCGGCGCCACTCCAACGACCGTCTCGTCCACCGCGCCGGGATATTTAACCGCCGCCACTGTCTACCCTCCTTGATCTGCTTCCACGTCACCGACAGCCATTGCTACCGCAGCACCGTCAATTTCTCAATAGATGCATACACGGCGCCACACCAGAGGAGGTACTCTTTCGTATCTGCTCAACTTATTTATCGTAGCAAGAAAATAGATTGCCACTACTTTAGTCTGATTTATTGTCCATCACTTACTTGTTAGTTGAAAGCAAACATTGGTTGCGAAGTTGCCTTTGTCCGGATTGCACCTTCAGATCCGCCATGGCATGCTCAACACTATACTCGCAATGCTTATGGTTTTCCCCTTTTATATTCCACACTATTAAATGATAGTAGATTAAATTTCAAAATTGGGTCAGTTGATTTTTGAGAGCTCGCTGGAGTTCACCGATGTGAAGGAAGGGGCTCGTTGGAGCGCTGCCCCATTATCTATCTTAGTGTTTCAGGTGGGGACAATGGTTGTGGGGGGTTGTCGTCGGGCTATGGTGGGGCCTTGTCGGAGGCAAAACTCAACGCGGGTGGGGGGTGGGGTTAGCTAGAGGGATAGCCAGGGGCGGCGGAAGATCGGAGGTGGTGGGCGGTTCAGGGGAAGGCGGGGGCCGGTATTTCGGCCGACGACCCGTGCGGTGGTCTTTAGGGGAAGAATAAGAGGCAAGGAAGAAGAAGGGTTAGGAGACGTAGGATCTTCATCCAACCGCCTGAAATGGTCGACTGGCCCAAATGACGAAAGCCGGGCAACTTGCATGTAGACATTCCCATATATTTAGTATTATTATCGTAGGTGCTTCGAGACATACGTGCAAGCAGTGCTCCTCAACCCATCAAGCTAAACAACATGCCACTCATCATTCCAAACTTAGATGTTCAAATACGAATCTTGATGCTGACATGTACTAAAACTGAGAATGTTTAATTGGTCAGTTAATGTTCCTACTTTACTTTCGAAAAGCACATGCACCACATATCGAGGGACATCAGGGAGTTGCATTCTTTATGTGCTCTGGTTCATCACGTGTGGCCAACCAACATTTTATTATCCAAAATTTGCTTGCTCTTCTTTAGCATGCTCCTCTTTTGTTCTTCCTTTGTAAGTACTCTCTCTGTACCTAAATATAAGTCTTTGTAGAGATTCCTCCATGGACTACATATGGAGCAAAATGAGTGAATCTACACTCTAAAATGTATCTATATACATCCGTATGTGATCCATAGTGGAATCTCTACAAAGATTTCTAGTGAGGAACAGAGGGAGTATAATAGTTGTAAAGTATGTTCTTTGTAGTGAAGAGGAGTAGGGACGTTTGCAGTGTACAAGTCTATTCGGTCGCTTGTCATGGACGCTTTCAACTCTTCGTGTTGGTCTTCATATTGATTGTCGTGGACGCTTTCAACTCTTCGTATTCGATTGTATGTGTCGCCTTTGAGATTTAGACTGATAGTAATAGTACTGCGCCTTCAGTTGTAGGGAGCTAGTATGCAAAGCCTTTCTGGCCGTACCGGCAATACTAGCACATATATTCCAGCAAGTTCCACTTTCCTGATTTTACTCCCGATGCTTAGGGTTTTCCCATTATATCTACACTATGATCTGCGCAGGTGCTTTGTGTCCTACTAGCAGTTGTCCACCCTTTAAAGCTAAATAATACACCAATCATATGTCCTAAGGTTCTTCAAATACGAATGTGATATGATATTGACATTAGCTAACAGACACACATTTAATTGGTTAGCTAATGCTCCCAATTGAGTTTCCAAATGCATGTGGCCACATATAGAGAGACATCATGGAATTGCATTTCCTTAGGCACTTTGATTCATCATGGGTGCGCAACCAACATTGTATAGAAAGAAGGGGAATCTGAATAATATGCTTCCCCTTCTATTCTTTAACATGTTCCTCCCCTGTTCTTCTTTAGTCAGCATAGTATGTTCCTTGTCAGGATGGGGAGCAAGGACATCTGCAATCGATAGCTCTATTGGGCTGGTTCTCCTAAATGATTTTGCACTTCGAGTTGGTTTGCCATAATACACCAGAAATGGTGGGAGCCGCACATTCTTTGATAGACTAAACAGATAGTAACAGATGTGCACCTTCAGATGAATAGAGCTGGCCTGTAGGTGATCGATAGGCTGCATATTAGTAGCGGCAAAACCTTGTGTTTTCCAGCCAGTTCCGCTTTCCCGATTTATTTATGGTGGTTATGGTGTACCCTATTATCTACACTACGATCTGCCTACTGGCTCTGCGCTCTCGTTATCATGGTTCGGCAATAAACTTTCTATGTACTATATGTAATGCCCCGAGACCATTGCGCCAGATGTCTTCTAGTTATTCATTGTTGTTGCCTTGTCATTTTCTTGCATGTTGCATCTTGCCATGTCATCATCCACATTGCATCTGCATGTTTTCAAAACTTGCATCCGTTCCGGTCTCCTCGTTCCTTCCGTTGTCAGTTCTGAGCCGAGACACACTTGCACGCGCCCGCGGCATGTCCGAAATATTATTTTATAAGTGGCCGGAAAATGATCTCGGAATGGGATGAAAGTTGGCTTGCGGTGTTGTTTTGTTGTCAGTAGGCCGCCTGTGAAGTTTCATCGCATTCGTAGTTCGTTTGATGCCCCAACGGTTAACTATAGGGCATTATAGCCAGTCTATCTTCGGATGTCTCCGATCTCCAGAAAAGGTTGCCAGGTTGCATTCCTCCTCTCTCTTCTCAACCAACCACACACTTGACCTTGTTCGCCTAACCACTCTTTGCACAGTGCATCGACCCCTAGACCGTGTCTGAAAATTCCCCAAACCCGAACCAAATTTTCGTTACCGTTGGGCCCGGATCATCCCCAAACGTCCCTAAAATATCTCTGGTTTATTATTTGGACTCCCTACCTATTTATTTCTGAACTGTACGATTTCGATCGGAGGACCCAAATTAAACCTAACCTAACCCACTTCTATATATAACCAGATCAACCCTAGACCCTAGCCAGATGAACTCCCTCCAATCCCGAGTGCGCCGCCACCCTCCTCGGATCCAGCACCGCACCAACCACCTTCCTTCCTCGTTTTTAGATCCACCCAACCTCCAGATCCATCCATCTAGACGCTTGGATGGAGATCCAACGGCTAGAAGGCGCCCCATGCAGCTCCTGCAAGCCTCCTCTTTCCTCGATCCAACCAGCCACACCAGCGGAGCATGAGCCCTCGAGCCCGAGCCTCGCCGACCCTGCAGGCCGCGCCCTTCGACGACCCCACCGCCGGCGGCCACGACCAAGAGCAGCCTCGTCCCACTCCTCTCCTCCTCTTGATTTTCCCTCTTTCTCTCTCACGGTGGCCCTCTGTCTCTCCTTCCTAGGAACGAGCAGGAGCTTGCCCAAGCTCCACGGCGTCAACGCCGTCGTCCTGCTTCGTCCGGTAACCTCCGAGCAAGCGCCACCGCCGGATCTGCTCGAGTCCGACTCGCCCTGCGCCTTAAGTCCCGCGTCTCCAAGCCATGGCCGCTTGCCAAGCTTCTGTTGCAGCCGCCGCAAAAGACGATAGTGCCAAGCCCCTGCTCGCCTCGACCTCGGGTCGCCGGAGACACCAGGGGATCTTCTCTGCCTCGCCTCGTTCGCCGGCAAAATTCGCAGCACCACCGGAGCTCCCTCCATCGTCGAGGACCTCCTCCAGCCACTGACCTTGCAACAGTTATCGCCTTCCTCTGCCGCCTTGGCCCATTGTCGACCGATTCCCGCCGGCAGGACCCCGTCCCCGCCTCCAGATCACCACACTGCCCCACCGGAGAGCGACAAGTCCATCGCCGGCCTCACCTGTTTCTACCGGTGAGCACACGAGGACGGTGACCACAGCACCAAGTTTCCTCGCGCTTGGACCCACTCGATCCCCGTTGACCGCGCACGTCGCCCGCTTGGGCTAGATCCGCTTCCCCGGCCCGGCGCCGCTGGCCTCCTCTGCCGGCTGGGCCTGGCCCATGGGTGAGCTCCCCATCGCCATTCCTTTTTTCTACTACTGGCCCAACATGCTTCAGATTCGGCACATGACGTGTTTTTTTCAGTGTCTGCGGTTTTAGCTAATTTCCAGAGACTGTAGTTTTTACAGAAAAACCCCTAGTTGTCATGCATGCAATAACTAATTAACCGTTCATCGGAATTAAACAAACTTAATATGAAAAATGCTTAGAATTTTGTCTAGTTTCATAATATGCAACTTTCTTCCATGTTTAAAATGTTTAACTTGCTGTTTGCTTAAGTTTTCTTAAATAACATGCTAAAATGTTTTAATTCATAACTAAATAACCGTAACTCCAAATCTAATAAACTTTATATGTAAATGGGGTAGAAAATGCATAGATTAACATGGTGGCATTACTTTGCATCTTTAACAACTCTAAAGTTGTGTTTAGGGAAAAACAGTACCAAATCCATAAATTGCACATGACAATTTTCCGGAATTGTTGTTTGATATTCCGGCCTCATTTAAACTTGCCTAGATAGGTAGTTTTCATATACTTCACATCTTGCCATGTTTAATAACATTAAATATCGTTGGGTACATAACCGAGAGGGAACTAAATAAGTCATGTGGTGTTTCGTCAATATGCAACTCGTTGCATATTGAGCTCCACTTAAGTTGTAGTGTTGTTTGTTGCACTTTGCCATGCCATGCCTCATTAAACCGGACATGCATCATACTTGGTAGTGCATCATGCCATGTTTATATGATGGTTGTTTACCATTTTGTTTGCTTCTTTCCGGTGTTGCGTCTTCGGGTTAGTTCCGATAATGTCGCGTTTGTGAGGATTCGTTCGACTACGTCTGTTTGTCTTCTTCATGGACTCGTTCTTCTTCCTTGCGGGATCTCAGGCAAGATGACCATACCCTCGATATCAGTTCTATCTTTGCTTGCTAGTTGTTCGCTCTACCGCTATGTCGCGCTACCTACCAATTGTTTATCAATCCTCCCAAATTGCCATGATAGCCTTTAACCTTTTTCAACCATCCTAGCAAACCGTTGTTTGGCTATGTTACTGCTTTTGCTCAGCTCCTCTTATAGCGTTGCTAGTTGCAGGTGAAGCTGAAGTTTGTTCCATGTTGGAACTTGGATTTGTTGGGATATCACAATATCTATTATTTTAATTAATGCATCGATATACTTGGTAAAGGGTGGAAGGCTCGGTCTTATGCCTGGTGTTTTGTTCCACTCTTGCCGCCCTAGTTTCTGTCATACCGGTGTTATGTTCCTTGATTTTGCATTCCTTACGCGGTTGGGTGTTATGGGAACCCCTTGATAGTTCGCTTTGAATAAACCTCCTCCAGCAAGGCCCAACCTTGGTTTTACATTTGCCTAACAACCTATAACTTTCCCTTGGGTTTCCGCGCGCCCGAGGGTCATCTTTGTTTTAACCCCCCCGGGCCAGTGCTTCTCTAAGTGTTGGTCCGAACTAGAGCCCCTTGCAGCGCCACCTCAGGGAAACTTGAGGGCTGGTTTTAGTTGTACGGATTGCTCATCCCGTGTTGCCCTGAAAACGAGATATGTGCAGATCCTATAGGGATTGTCGGAACATCAGGCGGCTTTACTGGTCTTGTTTTACCATTGTCGAAATGTCTTTTAACCGGGATTCCGGGACTGGTCGGGTCTTCTTGGGAGAAGGAATATCCTTCGTTGACCATGAGAGCTTTTGATGGGCTAAGTTGGGACACCCCTGTAGGGTATAAACTTTTCAGAGCCGTGCCCGCGGTTATGTGGCAGATGGGAATTTGTTAATATTCGGTTGTAGAGAATTTGACACTTGACTTAATTAAAATGCATCAACCGCGTGTGTAACCGTGATGGTCTCTTCTCGGCGGAGTCCTTGAAGTGAACACGGTTCTTGTGTTATGGTTGTGCGTAAGTAGTTTCAGGATCACTTCTTGATCACTTCAACTTTCTCGACCATTGCGTTGCTTCTCTTCTCGCTCTTATTTGCGTATGTTAGCCACCATATATGCTTAGTGCTTGCTGCAGCTTCACCTTACTACCCTTTCATACCCATAAGCTTAAATAGTCTTGATCTCGCGGGTGTGAGATTGCTGAGTACTCGTGACTCACAGATACTTCCAACCAGTTGTAGGTGCCGATGATACTAGTGTAGGTGACGCAACCGAGTTCAAGTGGGAGCTCGATGAAGATCTTTATCGTTGTTTTGTGTCTTTTCTGGTTGATCAGTAGTGGAGCCCAGTTGGGATGATAGGGGATCTAGCATTTGGGGTTGTCTTCTTTTATTTTCGTTTCGTAGTCGGACCTTGATTGTACTCTGGATGATGTATGTTTAACTTGTTATTTGTGTGAAGTGACGAAATTGTGTGAAGATTACCCCTCTGGCGACAAAACTACCATGCGGCTATGCCTCCAAGTCGTGCCCCAACACGAGGGAGATATAGCCACATTGTGGGTTTTACAAGTTGGTAATCAGAGCCATCCCCGACTTAGGAGCCCCTGCTTGATCGAATCGCTGATGTTGTTGCGTCTAGAACAAAATGTTTTGAGTCTTAGTATTATATATATCGGAGAGTAGGTTTCTTTTTACTCATCGGTCCCTTTGTCGCTCTAGTGAGGCCTACTGACATAGAGGTTTTGACTTTTCTCTCCTCAAATTTCACGATTTTTTTAGGATCACGCGGGTATCTTGGTATCGTTCCGATAGTCTTGTGACGAGAACATTGTTCTTGGTGCGTCCTGACATTTTGGGGTTGTGGCAGTGTCCCAGGGAGTTGAGCTCCGAGGTGTTGTCGTCACAATTTTATCGTTGCAGTTCTGGAATACCTGAGTTGGCCGACATCGAAAATCTCTTTTATGCAGTTGTTGATGAGATAACCTCGACGCCACCCAGTACTGGGGTGGGAGTTCGGGAGTATTGCCATAACTCGTATAACAGATGCTTTTCGAAGGTTGAGGTACACGATTTCCGAAGGTTTCTTGGTTATGTGTTGATGGATGGATACAGCTGGATGTAGGGATTATTAGTTTGGGTGAGATATTATGATTCCCCTGTATCTCCAACACCAGATTGCATAACCAGAAATTTTTGGGAGTTTATAGGTGGGATTTCAAGTAGCTCCTAGAATATCTTTCCGATAGATGCATGATATGAGATTGGGGTTCGACGTCTAGTGGTCCGCCTATCCACAGTTGGTTTTACAGTGGTCTCGTTGTGTCTTAAAGAGTCCTCGGCTATGCTGACTCGGGGATGCTTCATATGTCATGTGCACTGCCTTGTACATGATGGTGCTGTACGATCGAGCCCGTGTGGGCCCCACCACAAAAACTTTGCACGAAATCTCTATCATATGTTTGTTCCGGTTTATCCTGCAAGCCAAATCCTTTGTTTTTTTGAGTTGTGGTATTCAAGTTGCTTGAATGTCAAGTGTTGATTCCATACCTTTCCTAAGTGGTGTTCTCATATTTCTATGTGAATACTAATCCTTCATGATAATTGAGATTGTCATGTCAATCCTTTTCAACCGGCGTGTTTCTCTTCAAGTGGATCCAACCATTTCAACATCCGCAAGATCACCTCTTGGTTTTCCCAACGTTGTTCATTTCATATGTCCCCGAGTTGCCTTTGTTTTCCCGCCCTCCCACCCTTTTTCTTCAAGGAATCAAATGTCTTAATCAAGTATCGATTTTATTCATGTGAAGTCTCTTCATTCTTTTCAATCAATGTTCTTACCCGGTGGTTCTCATTAAGATGCTCTACAAGTTCATCATTCTTCGTTGTTTTTCTTCTCCGGTGGATTCAGTTCAAGCTTTTGGTGTTGATCATATCCCTTTTCCTCATTTTGAATGCTTTCCCATGCCGTTGCACCTCCAAATTGCTCACCTCTCTCTATTCATGTCCGAAGTGCCGAAGATATCTCAGAAGATTCGTGTTTCACTCCTAATCCATTCAAGCTATTTCGAGGATGTTATCGCATTCAAGCTATTTAATTCAACCGATGCAATCTCTCTTCAAAACCATGTCAACGGTGTTTCTCTTGAGTGGGCCCTAACCCACAGGCCTTTTCCCAGAATCTTACCTGACTCTTCAAATTTTCTCGGAGCTTCTTAAATTGTTTTCAAAGTTTGACGTAAGAATGAATTATCATCAGTCATATGTCTTTCTCCAAGATCTTTCAAATTCTTTTCAATGTTGATTCGACCTGTATATTCTTCATTATTCCAGAGTGCCTCAACAATTCATGGTGGTGTTTCTCATCGTCATTCTCAGATTTTGAAGACCAAAGAAGTGTTTCCTCTAAATCTTGTTCCGTTCTCTGGAAGATTCATGCTTCTAGCATTATGCCATCCTCTCATATTTGTTTTCGATTGTGAGAATTCTTTTCACCCATCCAGGGCAATTCAGGAGTCTTCTCAGTTTGATTCCCCGGAGCCCATCATCAAAGAAGTATTCATTCTAGCTTTCAGCTCACATTCTCCAAATCTTACCGATGAATCGTTCAAATATCCTCTAATCAGTTCATGATCTCTTCATTCTCATGTATCTAAATCCCCTCAAGTATCTTCATTCGTTTTCCAAAACTTCCCGGTGAATTGTGCCTTTCCTACTTTCATTTTCAATTCTTACGGTGGTTCGTTCGAGATTCCTCTTCCTATGTTCTCATATTTAATTTATTCGTTGTTTCAATCCTACCGGTGGTTCGTTGAAGACCTTCCCAAGTTGTGCTATTTCTCTCTTCAATCTTTTCAAGAAGAATAAGTAGTATGCCAAATCCGTTACTTGTCATCAAGTTAAGTTGATGAAGGATAAACATACAGTATATCTTATTCTTGTTTTCTTTGAGGTGATTCTATTCTTTTCTTCTGGATTTCGTTCATGATATCTTTTTCTCGGTTCGAGATGCTTCATCTTTTCTTTTCTGGAGGTCCAAGTTTTCCGCATTATCGTCCCGAAGCCCCATCTAAATCATTGCAAGGCTTCACCTTGTGTTTTCAACTTCTCTTCTTCCCATCATCCTTTTATTACTGAAGTTCTTCATGGAGGTTCTACATGGTGGTTCGTCAAGGATTCTTTTCATTCTTCAATTGTTCTTCAAGATTTCTCTCGGAGTTAAGATCTGCCAAGCTATGCTCAAAATTTAACATGGTGATCAACACGTGTTTTGTTTTGAGGAGTTCAAACATTCTTCATCTTGCATTTCGAAGTGCAATTCTTTCTCTCTTATCTTTTGAGGTGGTGTTATGTCATTGTTGATAATTTCCCTTCGTGTTTCATGATTCACAAGTTTTCAAGAGTGACTTATCTAAATCCATCATTTTCTCTTCGCTCAAGACATCTTTTCAATCCATCAGTCTCTTCATTGGAGTTATATTGGGTTATATTTCACCTAAAGCTTTTTCTAAGGATTGTTGCTATTTATGGTGCTTATAAATGACCCAAGTTCTTCATTTATCCTCCCAGTGAAATAAGTTTCTCGTCTCGTTCATATCAATCCAATCTATTGTTTTTCGTTAGTGGCAGAATTTCACCTCAAGATTCTGAGATGTTTTCCATAAGCCCACAACAAGCTTATCCTTTCGTTGTTGATAATCCAACAACTCCGTTCTAGCATTTGTTGTAAGCGTGCTCTCTCAAGATCTTGTTTCCTTCGTTCACTACATTCCATTCTTTCATTTCTTCCGGAGGCATTATGATGTTGCTCTTTTCTCTCATCATCTCGAATGGTGAGGATCGTGTTCTTTTCGTGCTTATCCATTTAATCGGAGTGCCATGCCCCCTTTTCAAGTTCTTCCCATTTTGTCAAGTTTTACCTCCCTTCTCAACCGGAGTGCTGTCTAAAATCTTTCTTACCTACTGTGCCATTCTTTCAATAGTTCTGGAGGCAGTGTGTTGTTGATTTTGTCAAGTATCATCCAATCTTCCCAAGTTCATGTTCAATTCCTTCCATTTACAGTCGGAGTGCTGTCCAAATTATATCATTCTTTGTCCTTCTCCATCTTGTTTAACCGGAGTGTTGTGTCTATCATTCTCTTCTAACCGGACTCTCATCCAAGTGCTTTCATTTTGCCAAGTTCATATTCTATGCCTTCCATTTCCAACCGGAGTGTTGTCGTAATTGATCTTTATCATTCCTTGTACATCTCGTTTCAACCGGAGTGCTTGCATGTACTTCTTGGCCATTGCAACCCTTTTTCTTATGTCTTTCAACCTATAAGGTTCCCGTAATGTTCCTTGTTCTTTTTTTCTAACGGACTGTCTTCAACTTTGTTCATCTTCGTTGTATTCCTTTTTAAAATTTGTTCAACCTCGCAAGGTTGTTTGGTTTCACTCATTTGTCAAAGAAGCAATTAGTTTTACCTCTTCTCTTCCTCTTCCGTTTCCCTCTGGTGCCATCCTAGATCTCGGGACGAGATCCTCTTGTAGTGGTGGAGTGTTGTAACGCCTCGAGACCGTTGCGCCAGGTGTCTTCTAGTTATTCGTTGTTGTTGCCTTGTCATTCGCTTGCGTGTTGCATCTTGCCATGTCATCATCCGCATTGCATCTGCATGTTTTCAAAACTTGCAGCCGTCCCAGTCTCCCCGTTCCTTCCATTGTCAGTTCTGAGCCCAGACACACTTGCACACGCCCGCGGCATGTCCGAAATATTATTTTATAAGTAGCCAGAAAATGTTCTAGGAATGGGATGAAAGTTGGTGTGCAGTGTTGTTTTGTTGTCAGTAGGCCGCCTGCCAAGTTTCATCGCATTCGTAGTTCGTTTGATGCCCCAACGGTTAACTATAGCGGCATTATAGCCGGTCTATCGTCAGACATTTCCGGTCTCCGAAAACGGTTGCCGGGTTGCATTCCTCCTCTCTCTTCTCAGTCCAACCACACACTTGACCTCGTTCGCCTAACCCCTCTTTGCACAGTGCATTGACCCCTCGACCATGTACGAAACTTCCCCGAACCCGAACCAGATTTTCATTACCGTTGGGTCCGGATCATCCCCAAACGTCCCTAAAATATCTCTATTTTTTATTTGGACTCCCTACCTATTTATTTCTGAACCGTACGATTTCAATCGGAGGACCCAAATTAGACCTAACCTAACCCACTTATATATATAACCAAATCAACCCTAGACCCTAGCCATACAAACTCCCTCCAATCCCGAGTGCGCCGCCACCCTCCTCGGATCCAGCACCGCACCAACCACCTTCCTTCCTCGTTTTCAGATCCACCCAACCTCCAAATCCATCCATCTGGACCCTTGGATGGAGATCCAATAGCCAGAAGGTGCCCCCTGCAGCTCTTGCAAACCTCTTCCTTCCTCGATCCAACCAGGCGCATCAGCGGAGCAAGAGCCCTCGTGCCCGAGCCTCGCCGACCCTACAGGCCGCGCCCTCCTGCGACCCTACCACCAGCGGCCACGACCAGGACCGGCCTTGTCCCGCTCCTCTCCTCCTCCTGATTTTCCCCCTCTCTCTCTCACGGTGGCCCTCTCTCTCTCCTTCCCAGGAACGAGCGGGAGCTCGCCCAAGCTCCACGGCATCGCCGCTGTCGTCCTACTTCGTCCGGTAACCTCCGAGCAAGCTCCACCGCCGGATCTACTCGAGCCCGCCTTGCCCTGCGCCTTAAGTCCTGCGTCGCCAAGCCATGGTCGCGCGCCAAGCTTCTGTTGCAGCCGCCGCAAAAGACGATAGCGCCAAGCCCCTGCTCACCTCGACCCCGGGTCACCGGAGACACCAGGGGATCTTCTCTGCCTCGCCTCGTTCGCCCGCAAGATTCGCAGCGCCACCGGAGCTCCCTCCGTCTTCGAGGACCTCCTGCAGCCATTGACCTTGCAACAATTGTCGTCGAGGATGCCAATCGCCAGGCCATCGCCTTCCTCCTCCGCCTTGGCCCATTGTCGACCGGTTCCCACTGGCAGGACCCCGTCCCCGCCTCCAGATCGCCACGCTGCCCCACCAGAGAGCGCCAAGTCCATCGCGGGCCTCCCCTGTTTCTGCCGGCGAGCACGCGAGGACGGTGATCACAGCGCCAAGTTTCCCCGTGCCTGGACCCGCTCGATCCACTTGACCACGCACGTCGCCCGCTTGGGGCAGATCCACTTCCCCGACCCAGCGCCGCTAGCCTCCTCTGCCAGCCGGGTCTGGCCCATGGGTGAGCTCCCCAGCGCCCCTCCTTTTTTTTCTACTGCTGGCCCAACATGCTTCAGATCCGGCCCATGCCATGCTTTTTTCAGTGTCTGCGGTTTCAGCTAATTTCCAGAGACTCTAGTTTTTACAAAAAAACCCCTAGTTGTCATGCATATAATAACTAACTAACTATGCATCGGAATTAAACAAACTTAATATGAAAAATGCTTAGAATTTTGTCTAGTTTCATAATATGCAACTTTCATCCATGTTTAACTTGCTATTTTTTAAGTTTGCTTAAATAACATGCTAAAATATTTTAATTCATAACTAAATAACCGTAACTCCAAATCTAATAAACTTTATATGTAAAAGGGGTAGAAAAATGCATAGAATAACATGGTGGCATTACTTTGCATGTTTAACAACTCTAAAATTGTGTTTAGGGCAGAAAAATACCAAATCCATAAATTGCACATGAGGATTTTCCCGAAATTGTTGTTTGATATTCCGGCCTCATTTAAACTTGCCTAGATAGGTAGTTTTCATATAATTCACCTCTTGCCATCTTTGATAACATTTAATATTGTTGGGTACATAACCAAGAGGGAACTAAATAAGTCATGTGGTGTTTCGTCAATATGCAACTCGTTGCATATTGAGCTCCACCTAATTTGTAGTGTTGTTTGTTGCACTTTGCCATGCCATGCCTCATTAAACCGGACATGCATCATACTTGGTTGTGCATCATGCCATGTTTGTGTGATGGTTGTTTACCATGTTGTTTGCTTCTTTGCGGTGTTGCGTCTTCAGGTTAGTTCCGATAACATCACATTTTTGAGGATTCGTTCGACTACGTCTGTTTGTCTTCTTCATGGACTCGTTCTTCTTCCTTGCGGCATCACAGGCAAGATGACCATACCCTCGATATCACTTATATCTTTGCTTGCTAGTTGTTCGCTCTACGGCTATGTCGCGCTACCTACCACTTGTTTATCAAGCCTCCTAAATTGCCATGATATCCTCTAACCTTTTTCAACCATCCTAGAAACCGTTGTTTGGCTATGTTACCGCTTTTGCTCAGCCCCTCTTATAGCGTTGCTAGTTGCAGGTGAAGCTGAAGTTTGTTCCATGTTGGAACTTGGATTTGTTGGGATATCACAATATCTATTATTTTAATTAATGCATCTATATACTTGGTAAAGGGTGGAAGGCTCGGCCTTATCCCTGGTGTTTTGTTCCACTCTTGCTGCCCTAGTTTCAGTCATACCGGTGTTATGTTCCTTGATTTTGTGTTCCTTATGCGGTTGGGTGTTATGGGAACCCCTTGATAGTTCACTTTGAATAAAAGTCCTCCAGCAAGGCCCAACCTTGGTTTTACATTTGCCTAACAACCTATAACTTTCCCTTGGGTTTTCGTGAGCCCAAGGGTCATCTTTATTTTTACCCCCCCCCCCCGGCCAGTCCTTCTCTAAGTGTTGGTCCGAACTAGAGCCCCTTGCAGTGCCACCTCGGGGAAACTTGAGGGCTGGTTTTAGTTGTACGGATTGCTCATCGGTGTTGCCCTGAGAATGAGATATGTGCAGATCCTATCGATATTGTCGGCACATCAGGCGGCTTTGCTGGTCTTGTTTTACCATTGTCGAAATGTCTTGTAACTGGGATTCTGGGACTGATCGGGTCTTCCCAGGAGAAGGAATATCCTTCGTTAACCGTGAGAGCTTGTGATGGGCTAAGTTGGGACACCCCTGCAGGGTATAAACTTTTGAGAGCCGTGCCCGCGGTTATGTGGCAGATGGGAATTTGTTAATATTCGGTTGTAGAGAATTTGACACTTGACTTAATTAAAATGCATCAACCGCGTGTGTAACCATGATGGTCTCTTCTCGGTGGAGTCCGGGAAGTGAACAAGGTTCTTGTGTTATCGTTGTGCGTAAGTAGTTTTCAGGATCACTTCTTGATCACTTCTAGTTTCTCGACCGTTGCGTTGCTTCTCTTCTCGCTCTTATTTGTGTATGTTAGCCACCATATATGCTTAGTGCTTCCTGCAGCTCCACCTTACTACCCTTTCGTACCCATAAGCTTAAATAATCTTGCTCTCGCGGGTGTGAGATTGCTGAGTCCTCGTGACTCACAGATACTTCCAAACAGTTGCAGGTACCGATGATACCAGTGCAAGTGACGCAACCAAGCTCAAGTGGGAGCTCGATGAAGATCTTGATCGTTGTTTTGTGTCTTTTCCGGTTGATCAGTAGTGGAGTCCAGTTGGGACGATCGGGGATCTAGCATTTGGGGTTGTCTTCTTTTATTTTGGTTCCGTAGTAGCACCTTGATTGTACTTTGGATGATGTATGTTTAACTTGTTATATGTGTGAAGTGGCGATTGTAAGCCAACTCTTTATCCCTTTCTTATTCAGTACACGAGATTGTGTGAAGATTACCCCTCTTGCGCCAAAACTACCATGCGGCTATGCCTCTAAGTCGTGCCCCGACACGTGGGAGATATAGCCGCATTGTGGGTGTTACAATATATTATGAACCTATCATCTGCCAACTATCCTTACATCTAGGGCTCCCAATAGGGAGCCTATTTTTTGTGTAGTTGTGCCAAATTATATTAATCTACTCACCATATTACAACACCCATGGGCTCTCTCATCAAAATCTAGTGATAGCACACAAGGGTTTACAAGGAGCCTCTATTATATTACAATATCCTCTGCATTACAAAGATAATCTCACTATTATTTGTGTTTTCATGCTTGATAGATAGTTTACGTAATCACAATGAATATAAGAATGCGCACATCAGAAGAATATTGCGGAACAGTTCAATGGGTTAGAAACTTGGCATCAAGGGATTGAGGTCCATTGTGGATGCAATGAAATCCACATGCTCCCGACCTATAGATTCATATTCAGAATACGATCCTAATGACTATTCTGAGCTCAAGGAGTCAAAGGAAAATGGCATATCCTGTTCACCCAATAAGGTGCCTGTTCTAATTTGGCAAGGTTTTATTGGTTGCACATATCTTGCATAAGGTGTCTTGCATTCCTTTTGCTTCGTTGCACCACCATCTGCTTAGTTTGCTCATGATATATGTGAAGATACCATGCCCATCCATTATCAACACATATTCCATTTGTCATCATACCATGTTTTTTCATTCAAATGTTGTTCTTGTGTTTCAGACATCCAAATGGAAGAGGGTGATTGAAGAACCCGAAGGAGTACAAGCAAAGTCCTTGAAAAAGGTGGTGCTACTGGAGAAATCACATAGCACCCGACGTATATTGGCGATAGAACCAGCGCCGCAAAACCTAGGATATTGGAACTATGCTGGTCGCTGCTTTGCCCTTGTGAGTACGTATTGTCCTATCATTGTCCTTACATTCATAGCTGGTGGATTATGTGACATCATTGTGCACTATAGCTTGCTTATCCATTGTTCGCTCCAAATTATCAGATATATATTAATGCCTAAATTAATGTAGAATAAACCCAATGCTTATGAAGATATTTAGTTCTGCATTGTTCTTGTAAGTATCTGTTGTCCTTCATCACTATACTTATATTTGTCAGCTAGTTCTTCATGTACACTTTGCAGCTTAATTTCCCTTGTCCTCCATTTTTCTACACATCATATCTACATTTACTCTTGCCAAAATATTGGATAAAACCAATGTTACTGAAGAATTTTAGCTCCGCATTTCTCTTGTCAGTGCCTTCTGCCTGTATGATGTATTTACATTTGTACTCTACATCTTAAGTTAAACTAGACCATAAAGGTGTGCGTTGCCGCGCCCGTTCATTATAAATATAATCACAGAAAAATATACGACAAAATTTCAGTGATTCAAACTATAGGTAGTGGTGTTAGTTTCTGTACATAATCAGCCGATGACAACCGATGTGGTATGCTAGCGAAAGACCTTGCGACTTTGAATATTTGCTAATAGCACATCATGGACAAACTCCAACCTGCTTGTTGCTCCAGCGATGAAACTTTGCTTTTCATCACGGATGACCAGTTGAACACGCATGTGACTAACAAATCGAGCTTTAACAATGATGCTTCCATTCCGACATGTTGTGCCGGATTGATCTTGTAGCAATGAAGCTGACCAGATATGCATCATTGTGGTGGCACACATTTGGTCAACGGGGCTGAACACTGTCACAGAGTAGAAACAAGCAGTTGTAAACAACAGCTACAGTTTAGACAGCAATTAAAAGGGATGTTTCATACTATCAATGCAACATAGGGCTTTAACATGTACATTTAATAGATTTCCACTTGTTGGAGAAAAAATATATAATAACAATGACATTATTCATTATCAAGTATTTCCATAAATCAGGTCGAGTTAAACTAATAAAAACAGTTCGACTTAGCAGTTCAAAGCTGCTTAGTAGCAGCATATGCTCCAGCACCAGCCGAACCAGGCAAACAATAAGGACAATATAGTATAATTAAAGCACATGTTATCTACTAATCAACCAAGACCATAAGTTACAAATTCTCATTCGTAGCCGCAACTGAGCAATGGACATCCACATTTGCTTTTTCCAAGCACTAAATGCATAACATGGGATGCTTTAGTTGTTAGATAAAGTAAAAATTCTTCCGCATAATGATTGGACATGACATATCAAATAAGATGTAATAAGTATTCTGTAAGAGCACGGATGCATAAGAGAAGAGCACTGAAAAATGACAATTGAGTCAGTGAGGTGACAACAACTTTGTATATCTTAGAATTTGAGTTGACACATACCTTAAGAACTGAATGTGTATCAGTCGTCACCCATTATCTTTTATCTCTAGCAAAAAATAATTTATAAAAGACAGACATTAGACTCAATATTAACTTGATTTGGAACTTTATCATTCAATCAAGATCTACAAAGAATAATGTAGTATCCACATAATACAAGATAAAGTGACCGTCAAAGATAACAATTTAGTCTGGCCAGTACTTAAAGAGGCATCATAAATTTCACAATATGAAACGCCAAGAGCTACAGCACTTAATAGTCGAGTGCTTGAACTATCACACATGCTAGCCAGAAATAAGGATCCATAATAAGATCCTAGAAAATGTTGGCTAGCTTGTCAAACTCCAAATATTTTTTCTGAACAATTGTTATCAACAAGCTCAAACAGGTGGTACACTATTGAGACACCCGCTGCATATAAGGATACATGGAAATTTGTTGGGATTGGGTTTACACTTTGTTTGGATGTCCATATTAAGAGCTCCATGTTGATTATAATTGGAATTTCAATTCAGTGAGGAAACTAGAAGGGCACGAATACAAATTCACCTGTTTGGTTGTTCACTGAATTGGACCATGAAATTATTAGTACTATTTTAAGAGGCATAATTTTTGTGATGGATGACTAAGAGTCTTGGCGACCACAAGATAATTACACTAGGAAGGAATAAATCACCATATGGAAGAGCTTCCCTGCAATATGATATAAACTCATAGTATTAGATAAATTGTAAGCATATTAATTCAAGAGAATCTGAACTCCACTTGGTCAATAAGAACACTGAATTTGTACCAAAATTCACAAGAAATAGGTAGGGAGGCCTTCTAGTACAAGTAGCTTACAAATTTCTTGTCCCTTCCAATGTGTTAGGGTCAATAATTGGAACAGATCGCTATAGTGATATTATGAACTATCTATCAGCGAAGGGAGAAGGCAGTACCATAATTCGAGTGGAGGTGCAGTATTGCGATCATATCGTGGTTCCTGTTGTGGTGTTGTGTTCTCGTTTTTCTCCTTTGTGTCCTGAAGCCATTGACATTGTGACCTACTCCTCGTCCCCCGTCGCCATTGTTTTCACTCACCATCCTATCGCCGTTGTCGCCATGATCTCCAAACAAAGTAGCAATTATCAGCTATTATAGCATGGTGAGGGAGAAGCAGGTAGAGGGAACCTAGGCGTCAACCATGGCTGCTCAGGAGGAAAGAAGGAGAGGAAAGATGTAGTAGAGCAGGGCATAAATAGCCTCGTGAAGTAGGGAAGAGGAAGTGGGCAGTTCAGAAACGGCTATCAACAACAATGGGAAGCCAAGAAAACGGAAGGGTAGCGGCGGCGCACCTTCCGTGCAATTAATTTCATGAATAAATGGCGGCGACTCCACCCATCGCCTCCCCCCACGTCGTGGCTCTACCCACTCTATTTTTTAGGGTTTCTTGTTTAGTCGACGCTGCTCTACCTGACGACCTTCCATGTGGAGCAGGAAAAAATCAAGGCCCATCTAACAGCTTTCAGCCCGACTAATGAGAGAAAGCCGTGGTCGCTCCCGAGAGCAGCGGCCCGAACACATTGAGGTAGTCCATGAGTCACGGTGTGGCGGGGAAAACGCCCCTGGGACGCACAGTCTGACGAATGACGATTGAATGATCTGGTGCGTTTTGAGCATATCTAGAGCGTTGAGTTAATAAATCAGACGGTTTAAAACTCCAAACCGTTGTGGAGGGGCGTAGGTGCTTGCATTATACTGTTTCTTGATAATCGCCATTTGTTCCTATATTTTCACATCTATATTTCACTGGTACGCGTCGGTGCTATAGAAACATATTTTAACCCCTTTCCGCGACAGCATTTGGAACCGTCTCCAAGTGAGTGTGGGAAATAGGGGGTCCTTCCCACATGACCCAGAAACCATCGGGGATTGGCCCTCCTGGGACACAGGCTGGGGCAAAATGAGCTCATGTGCAATTAGGCTAGGCATCAAAACCCAATCATTTCTGTTCGTATGTACATTCCACACAGTAAATCCCAGAAAAACAGTCCGGTTCGTATGTATATCACACACAGTCAGTTGAAGGAATACGTTTCCGTTCTTATGTACATCCCACACAGTCAATCCAGGGAAAACATTTTCGTTCATATGTACATCCCACACAGGTTTATTTATAGGCTCGTGTGTGATAGGTGTAACCATCACACACGATCTGCCTTGGTTAACCGTTTGCTTTTATCAACTACATCACACACGATTTGATGAAGAAAACTGTGTGGCATTGGGCTATCTATCACAAGCGCTTTTACTGCTAGAACCGTTTGCAAAGTTCCATGACACATTTAGCAGGTTTATTAGTTTACAATTGATAATTCTAGTATTACGCAAATTCATATTTCATATCGAACAGCTGTTTGCCAATTTCATATCAGGCACATAAATATATTTTAACATCACAGTACGATAGCTACCTGAAAACAACATAGTACAACATATAGCTAGCTCAACTTCATAAGAACAATATTAGAACAATATATTCATTTCCCTAATCAAGATCATCCAGACCCGTCTTATCCACCTTTGCTTTTAGTTCAGTAAGAACTTGTTTTGCACTGGCCAACTGGGAAAGTGCCTCCTCCCTCGCCAACACCATCTTTGCAAAGTCTGGTTTCAAAAATCTGAGCTCATTCTCCACCTTTCTCTTTTTATCCCGCATCTCAAATATTCTTCAGTGTTGACAACACTTTCTCTAAGCTTACCTCTGTTCTCTTCCTCATACATGCTCCAGAGCTTTGCTAGGCAGATCTTCAAAGACTGTGGCCACTCTTGATCAACCCACTCCTAGTATGAACACTTCCGTTCATCCTATAATATTTAAAACTAGATCCGTAACAATTGTAGGGGAATGGGTTTATAGCAACATAGAAAATGACCAATGCTTATTTAGAAAAACTGAAGAAACATGTTAATTATGACATATCTTCTCAAAAAGATCAATGTACAAATGAATTAATTGCTACTGAGACAGCAACCAAATTCTGAAACATCAGAAGCTATAATTAACTACAACAATGCTACAAGTTCTTACTCATGTACAATAAATAACAAATTGAACAATTTATGAGGAAGGTAAATATAACTGCAATAGCATAGCGACAATGTTTGGATGACAGCAAATTGATACTAACAGGTGTGTACATGCACAAATTTAGTAACATAGAACTAATAGCACTAAGGTCGTCCACTATGTATGCCAAAACTGGTGTAAAGACAACTGTTGCTACATCTTGCACCGATGCCCTGCATTGGCGAGCCGATGCAATGGAAAAAATCAGGGACCCAGACTCCGGAGCACCTAGTTGCTCCGATGCCCAGTTCCTTCGTGCCATAAAGATTTAGTATTTTACTGCTTGGCTGCTCGGATGTGTGGACCAAAGTTGGCTGCACAAACTACTGAAGCGGTGCCAACTAATTTTCTAATGGCATCGCTGATGAGATGGCAACAATTTTAGATACTAGGTACAAACTATGACACTGTCTTAGGATGCGTTTGGTTGAAGGTTTGGTATGAATGGGTTGGGACCGTGACACTATCTGAATCACATCTAACAAATGTTTTGTAACAACAAAAGAGGGCCTAACCTTGTCTGCACATGCCACAAACTTCCTCCCACTGTCCATAGATTCAAGCACAACTAGCTTCATGCATGGAGATTGATGGTGACAACGAGCAGATAGATCTTCAGCCACCCCGCTCCATTCGTGGCCACTGATGGTACTAGGGAGCTACAAGAGGAAGAAATGACTCAAATCGACGGCCGGGTAAAAATCCTTCATTCCAAGTCATAGCCTGAGAGAGAGAAGAGAGGCATACTCGGGTGGTGAAGGAGTCGTCATCGAAGGAGGAACCACTGGAGAGGTCTTTGAAGAAGACCATGGCGAACCCGACGGCAGGATGCGAGACGGCGAGAGCGAGAAAGAAAGCGAGGAAGCGGCTATAGCTTAGGAAGGAAGGAGGAAACAGGGGAAATGTGACTTGTGGTCGGGGAGAAAAGGGGGTGGGGAAGGGGGGAGGGGGCGGGGGTAGATATTTTGGCGGTAGGCCAAAATTTTGGAAATGTGGAGGGGAACTTTGTGCGCGGTGCCGCTGGACCATTCACTTTGAACAATTGTGTGCATCGCAAACGATTTTTCTGCTTTAGACGCATGGGATGAGTTTGATAATTCAAATTTTGATCGAAATTTCCCCAGGTATGTCATTGCATAATTTAACACCGCTTGCTAATTTGGGCACACTTAAGAGCGTACAGCGGACAGACTGCACTTACTGAATCGAGCACTTTTAGTAATTAAACAAAGCTAGTTGACCTAAATATTGCTCTAACAAAAGACTAGCATTAAAAACAAAGCCAAAGTACATATAGTTTTAACAAATCTGCCGCCGCGCCGGCCTATGTATCGCCGGTGTGAGATGAGACGTCGATGACTTGTCCTAGCGACATGCCGCCATTGGTGGATTCCACACTCCCCTGCTGAAGTCGACGGCGTCCTCGTCCTCGGCAGCGCCCTCAAGGTTGTAGTACTCGTAGTAGTGGCTGCCCCAGAGCTCGCATTGGTACTCCACCACCGATTCCTCGATGGACAAACTCTTCCCTACCTCGACCTCGGCCACGCGCAACTCCTCCTCCCGGTGTTGTGGTAACGATTCCGACAATAAGAGAGGGGTAGGATAAAGGAGGATGATCAATCGAGATGCATATGGGTGACACGGTGGTTTTAGCGAGTTTGGGCCTCTCATGATAGAGATAACAACCCTACGTCTCGTGCTCCGGAGAGGCTTTGTTTTATCTTAGTATGTTTCTGGAGATTACAATGAGAGGAGAACGGATCCCCGTAGTCCTGAGACTAATGGTGGAAAAGAGAGAGACATGGAAGAAAAGAGCCCCTAGTCTAGTGGTTGGGGTGGCTTATATAGAGTGCGCCACCCCTCACCTCCTATGTTACAAAGTGGGGCATGAATGCCATAAAGCCAACCCACTATCAAGCCTTCACTATGAGAATGATGTCGACTGCTTTGCTGCCAGCTGGTCTTCGTATATCTGAGTGAGTCATACGGTCGAGTGGTGAACTGTCATCCGAGTGGATGGTATGTTTCTTGGTCGAGTGGATAGTATGCTGCTTGTCCGAGTGGATAGTATGTCTCTATGAAATTTACCTGGACCCACATGTTGTGTGGAGCCCATGCTTCATGATATTTCGACCCTTCATGGGCCTAGCTGTTATGTGTATCCCCAACACCCGGCGCTCCTCGATCTCTGCCGCCTCCTACATCTCCGGCTCCCGCTTGGTGACCTCATGAGGAAGCACGTGATCCATGTCCACCGTTGCCTTTTTGGACATGGGTTGCATGCTGGATTCCGAGGTGGGCTGGAATATCTTGGCGTGTGCATCCTCGACCTTAGCGTGGATGGCCTCGACCCGGGCCAGGGCGACATCGACGGCACGGACGGTAGCTCGAGCGCTCTCGATGTTTGCAGCCACCATCGCAGCAATAGCTACAACCATCTTAGCTGCTACAGCTGCCCTGTCGGCCGTCGTAGACGCCCTCTTGGTGGAAACGGCCACGCTCAATGTGGATGCGGCGGCACTCTCGGCATACTGGCCACGCTCTCAGCGCAGGCGGTGGTGCTGGGGGGGGACCCGGCCATTGTACGGGCCTTCACGAAGCGTTTCAACGGCGTCATCTTTGCAAGAAGGGGGTGCGGAAATGGGGATCGGGATTCACGGATTCAGGGGTTGCCGGCACTGGAGTAGAAAAGCCGACGAAGCTTAAGGAGGAAGACTTAAATTGACCCAGAAATTATCATCGCAAACGGTTCCTACAAAACAACTGTGTGTGATGTTGTAGATATTTTTTATTAGCTATGAAAGACGAATTTGGAGTAAAATGGCCACTAATGGTGTTTTAAATGTACGAGAAAATTTGTAGTACTAATACAACTGTCATGTCAAATTTTGGAAAATTTTAGGGGTCATTTGACCCTTTAAGACATTTATGTGATTTTCTAGCCATTTAATGACCGTAATTGAAATTTGAACTACATGTACATGCAATAGCTAACCATAACGCTTTGAAAAGTCGTATTTTGTGCACTTGTGTGTGATTTAATTCCATGTGAAGTAAATTGGAAGGAATTTTCAAACATATTGGTCTAACGACTATGACACAATTAACCATGGAGTGCCA
Organism: Triticum urartu; assembly: GCF_056163025.1. Lineage (NCBI taxonomy): Eukaryota > Viridiplantae > Streptophyta > Magnoliopsida > Poales > Poaceae > Triticum > Triticum urartu. The sequence continues at coordinate 235,977,785 of NC_141878.1, forward strand.
TGGCATTTAAATTCCAAAAAATAAAAAAAAATCAGAAACATATGAATCCTTGGTTGATGTAATTTCATGCCACCAAGATGATGTGGTAAAAACATTGGCATGTTTGACGGAAGTTTGGACACACACCCCTCACAAGCCGGAGCAAATCACTAGAAGGCTCGTGGTTCCAAGAGGGAACAATGCATGTTTGATGAGAACGGAAGATAGCTTCCTCTTACGGCCTTCAAATTTTTTCTATGTGTAACATGCACTAATACAACTGTCATGTCAAATTTTGGAAACTTTTAGGGGTCATTTCACCTTTTGAAGACATTTAAGTGATTTTCTAGCCATTTAATGACCGTAATTCAAATTAGAACTAGATGTACATGCAACAGCTAACCATAACGGTTTGAAAAATCATATTTGTGTACTTGTGTGTGATTTAATTACATGTACAGTAAATTTGAAGGATTTTTTTAAACATATTGGTCTAACGGCTATGACACAATTAAGCATGGAGTGCCATGGCATTTAAATTACAAAATATTAACAAAATCATAAACACATGAAACCTTGGTTGATGTAATGTCATGCCACCAAAATGATTGATACGTCTCCAACGTATCTATAATTTTTTATTGTTCCATATTGTTATATTATCAATCTTGGATGTTTTATAATCATTTTATATCATTTTTTGGTACTAACCTATTGACATAGTGCCAAGTGCCAGTTGCTTTTTTTGCATGTTTTCTACATTACAGAAAATCAATACCAAACGGAGTCCAAATGCCACGAAACTTTATGGAGATTTTTTATGGGCCAGAAGACACCTAATGGGCGAAGGCTGCGCCTGGGGGTGCTCCGAGGAGAGCACAACCCACCAGGGCACGCCAGGAGGCCCAGGCGCGCCCTCGTGGGTTGTGCCCACCTCGGGTGCCCCCCGGACCGCCTCTTTCCTCTATAAATACCCCAATATTCCAGAAATCCTAGGGGAGTCAACGAAAATCAATTCCAGCCGCCGCAGAGTCTAGAACCACTAGATCCAATCTAGACACCATCACGGATATGGGGTTCACCACCTCCATTGGTGCCTCTCCGATGATGCGTGAGTAGTTCTTTGTAGACCTTCGGGTCCGTAGTTAGTAGCTAGATGGCTTCCTCTCTCTCGTTTGATTCTCAATACAATGGTCTCTTGGAGATCCATATGATGTAACTCTTTTTGCGGTGTGTTTGTTGGGATCAGATGAATTTTGAGTTTATGGTCAGATCTATCTTTTTATATCCATGGAAGTATTTGATTTTCTTTGATCTCTTCTATGCAAGATTGCTTATAGCCTCGTATTTCTTCTCCGATATTTGGTTTTTTGGCCAACTTGATCTATTTATCTTGCAATTGGAAGAGGTGCTTTGTAGTGGGTTCGATCTTACGGTGCTTGATCTCAGTGCCAGAAGGGGAACCGACATGTATGTATTGTTGCTACTAAGGATAAAACGATGGGGTCTATCTGTACATAGATAGATCTTGTCTACATCATGTCATCATTCTTATTGCATTACTCCATTTCTCCATGAACTTAATACAGAAGATGCATGTAGGATAGCGGTCGATGTGTGGAGTAATAGTTGTAGATGCAAGCAGGAATCGGTCTACTAATCTTGGACGTGATGCCTATATAATGATCATTGCCTAGATATCGTCATGAATATTTGAAGTTCTATCAATTGTGCAACAGTAAATTATTTACCCACTGTTTGCTATTTTTCTCGAGAGAAGCCACTAGTGAAACCTACGGCCCCTGGGTCTCTTTTCTCTTATTATTTGCCTTTGCGATCTATTTTAATTGCCTTTTATTTTCAGATCTACTAAACCAAAAATACAAAAAATACATTGTTGCAATTTACTTTATTTTGCGTCCGATCTATCAATATTTACAACTCCCTCACGTCCGTTTGCCCATCTTGGGGCGCCGCTACCCGAAAAGGATTGACAACCCCTTTTACACGTCGGGTTGCGAGTAGTTGTTACTTGTGTGCAGGTGTTGTTTACATTGTGTTGTTTGGTTCTCCTACTGGTTCGATAACCTTGGTTTCACATCAAAGGGAAATACCTACCGCCATTGTGCTGCATCATCCCTTCCTCTTTGGGGAAATACCGATGTAGCTTCAAGCGACATCAAAAGGAATTTCTAGCGCCGTCTCTGGGGAGGATCTTCAATATACTAGGTTCCTAATCACAAATCTCATATCCTCTCAATTTACATTATTTGTCATTTTCGTCTCGTTTTCCTCTCCACCGCTTCACAAAAATTAGCTGTTTTATTCACCCCTCTTTTTCGTTTGCTGTTTTCTTGCCGGATCTATTTTTGAGTGCAATCTTGTTGTGTAGTCATCATGACTCAAGAGAGCACCAAGTTGTGTGATTTCTCAAATACCAACAACAATGATTTTATTGGCACTCCGCTTGCTCCTCCAGCCACTAGTGCGGAGACTTGTGATATTAATACTGTTTTGCTGAATCTTGTTATGAAAGATCAATTTTCTGGTACTCCTAACGATTTTGTCACGTCCCATCTTAGTACCTTCATGGAATTATGCGATATGCAAAAGAAAAAAGATGTGTATAATGATGTGAAAGTGCGTTATATCGACTAGAGGGGGGTGAATAGGCGATTTTTATGAAAGTCTTCAAAACGTGGAAGTTTCGAAGACTAACGATAGAAATAAACCTATTACTATGCAGCGGAAGGTAGACTACACTAGGCAAACCATAGTCAAGTATTCAATGAAGTGAAAGCACAATGACTAATAGCAGCTAGGTAGTAAGGATCAGGTAGGAAGATATTATGAAGCCAATCGGAACAAGCAGTCACTCAGTGAAGACAGAAGATATTGCAATCATACAATGACTTCACAAGGACCAATAGTAAGTAAAGGGAGGGAAGGATGAAACCAGTGACTTGTTGAAGACAATGATTTGTTGGACCAGTTCCAGTTGCTGTGACAACTGTACGTCTGGTTAGGGCGGCTAGGTATTTAAACCTGAGGACACACAGTCCCGGACACCCAGTCCTGAACACGCAGCTCAGGACACCCAGTCCTCACCGTATTCCCCTTCAGCTAAGGTCACACAGACCTCGCCCAATCACTCTAGTAAGTCTTCAAGGTAGACTCCCAAACCTTCATAGACTTTGTTCACCGGCGATCCACAATGACTCTTGGATGCTCAGAACGCGACGCCTAACCGGCTGGAGGATTCAGAGTCCTCAAGTGTAATAAGTCTTCAGATCACACAGACAAGAAGACTTAAGTGATGCCTAACACTCTTTGGCTATGGGTGGTTAGGGCTCTATCCTCGCAAGGAATTCTCTCTCAAAGGCTTCGTGGTGGGTTGCTCTCAAACGACAAAAGTCGTACTCTAACTCTGAGCAGCCAACCGTTTATGGTTGTAGGGGGTGGGCTATTTATAGCCACTAGGCAACCCGACCTGATTTGTCCGAAATGACCCTGGGTCACTAAGGAACTAACACGTGTTCCAACGGTCAGATTTCAAACACACACGGCAACTTTACTTGGGCTACAAGCAAAGCTGACTTGTCCGACTCTGGACAAGATTCGCTCTCATAGTCTTCACTCGAAGACATAGGTTTTGGTTAAGCATCACTTCAGTCATTCTGAATGGTTCTCTTGGACCCCACTTAACAGTACGGTGGTTCCTATGACTCAATAAAGAAGAAAAAGAACTACGAAAGATCTGAGTCTTCGAGCTCCATAGGCTTCATGCGATGTCTTCTCTTGTCATAGTCTTCAATGAGAATATCTTCATATACCACCTTTGACATCAATGTCTTCATACATTTTTAGGGGTCATCTCTGGTAGGAAAACCGAATCAATGAGGGACTTCTACCTGTGTTATCCTGCAATTATCACAAACACATTAGTCCCTCAACTAGGTTTGTCGTCAATACTCCAAAACCAACTAGGGGTGGCACTAGATGCACTTACAATCTCCCCCTTTTTGGTGATTGATGAAAAACTAGTTGAAGTTTTCAACGGGGAATATAATATGTGAATTGTAAAGGATAAGGAATTGTCTTCATAAGTTGCAAAGGCTCCCCCTGAAGATGTGCATATAAGTAATTTGCTTTTGGAATGCAAATGCACATGGCAGGTTGTACTCGTGGAGATCCTCTTCAACTTATGATGACAGTTCATTATGCATGTGAAGGTATGTGAAGATAATGACATGCATAATGGAAAATGGACGTCTGCAAAATGATCTAAGTGCGGAATTTATCGTCGCACATGCGGAATTTATCATCGCATCACAAAGTAGCAAATAAGTAGCAGACAACCATCGAGTTTAGGTGTTACAACTCAAAGAGCCAAATGTATCAAAACGAGAGTTGTAAACACTAGGCAAAATATAAAGCAACCGCCCATGTGGACCCGCTTGAAGACTATCAAACTCATATGCTTCTCCCCCTTTTGTCAGGAAGGACCAAAAAGGTTTGAAGACATAGAGCATCTACTTGTTCCCATGAAGAGTAGGTGAAGCAGCAGGGTCGTCGGTGGTGTTCGGCGGTGCAGAAGAACTTGGAGCAGTGTCGAAGCGTGCTGAAGGAGGTGGCGGTGAAGTAGCATCGTCTTCGTCCTCGATCACTCTGGCATTCACAGTTGCCGCAGAGGAAGAGAACTCAGAGTCTTCAAGAGATGGAGTTCGTCGCAGCACTGCCCTTCGAGGAGGTGTGGAGTCAAACTTGAAGCGTTCAGAGAAGCCATCCTCTTGAAGATCATCTTCAGAGCACATAAGCGTCAGCCCTTTCCATGTGCGTCGAGAGGTTTCATGGGCAACAATGGCATTCTTGGTGGCAAGATTGCGAATGCGGTTGACATGCACCAAGAGGCTTTGCATTTGGCGCTTCAGCCAGTCATGATGCCTATCCTGTTTCTGATGAAGAGCCACCAGAAGCTCTCGGTCGTTGAGAACACGAGATCGCTTCTTGGGTCGTTGAGCAATAGTGCTTTCGGTGGCTTCAGTAAGGGCACGACGAGGTGCACGTGTAGTTCCAGCCAGAGGATAAACATGGGTGACTGCTTCAACTCCTTCAATGTTCTGAGAGAAACTTTGATGCTCCGCATTCTGAAGACTAAGAGGCTCCTTGGCAGGCTCAGGATAAATGGCTTCAACGGACATATCCACATCAGGCAGAAAGATCCAATGATTGCGAGCAGATGGCTGATATGAGATAGCGGAGTGGAGTTTAATCAGCCGCATTATCCATGGAGCGTAGAACTTCAAACCAAAAAGATCAGAGCCTGATGCAGCAAGTTGGCAGATGAAGAAGTCTTGTGCATTGAAGCATTTTCCATGAAGAATATAGAAGACGAAAGTCTTCATTGCACCTTCCAGCTTGGCATGTGGAGAATGTCCTTTGATGGGCCAGAGAGTTCGCCTTATGATGTGATAGATAGTCCTTGGCAGATACTCAAGGTCTTCAACAAAGAACTCCTTAGGATATGCAACATCATGTGGCAAGGGCTTCATCATACTGAGCATCTGACTCATGTTTGGTTCAGGCTTCTGAAAGATGCTCTCTATAGCTTCACTGTGAAGCTGACAACCAGGTTCGTAGAGATCGCCAGGAGTTGGCAGACCAGTGAGCTCAATGATATCAAAGGCTCTAGCTTCATGATGAACATTTCCTGTCATCCACTCCAGGACCCAAGTCTTCGGATCTTTGTTGTACCCACGGATGTGAAGTGTGACATAGAATTGGAGCAGCAACTCTTCATTCCAGTGCTCTTGGTCGGTGACAAACGGCAACAATCCAACCTCTTTGAAGCAATCCAGAGCTTCTTCCAGACAAGGCAGACCAGCTATTGCTTCGGTGTCAAGACGCTTATGTGGGAAGATGCGACCTTGATTGTACAGAATGCAGGAGTAATAGCTTCGTTGCGGATAGCTCCAGAACCGATCAGAAGATATTCTTTCCCTTGAGTAGGGGTTCTTGGAGCTATTGAAGAAAGTGTTGTCTGCTTTGAAGCCATTGACAATGAAGGATCCAGGTGCTGATGCAGGACCTGGAAACCTGGGCAACCTTGGAATTGGCTTCTGTACCTAAGGCCTATGCTCAACATGATAGTCAAACTGAGGACCAGCAGCAGGCGCAAGAACAGAAGCAGTAGCATCATTGGCTTCGCTAACTTCTGGTTCTTGGGTTGGTGTAGGCTCCACATTTGCTTCAGCCATGACAGCGTCAGTGGCTTCATTTGTTTTGGTGGTGGCAGCCTCAAGATTCTCAACCTCCACTTGATGAGCTGGAGGGTCAGTCACAGTTACGTTCTCCTCGAGAACAGCTTCTTAGTGAGATGGGGGTGTAGCAACTCTTGGGGTTTCTTCTTCATCGGCTGATGCAGCCGGAACATCTTCAGCCGCTTTAGCTTCAGACTCGGAGACTGGAGGCCTTGGTCCTTTGCGAAGCCTACGTAACGCTGGCGACGCTTGTGGAGTTGGGGTTGGCTGGGCCTCAAAGTCATCATCCTCTTGTGCTTGTGGGTGATCAGCCCATGATGCATCCTGAGCAATTGGCGTCAGAGGACGACCAATGCTGATGAGTTCGCTGTGCGTAAGCACAGGCGATGATACCTGTTGGTGCTCGATCTGAGGAAGAACTCCATCATCTTCAACATGGTCATGGTGACCAATGTCTTCAGCAGCGGTGGGATCAGCTATTGGAAAGTCTTCAGCTTCATGAGCCTCTGTGAAAGCAGGCTCATGGACAGTCAGTTGGCGCTCTTGATGTTCAGTGGCAGGGCGAACCATGGAGATGGGTTCAACAATTAAGGGCTCTGTGGGTGCAGCCCGTTCCTTCTTGGTCTTCCGCTTCTTCTTGGAGGGAGCAGTAGTAGAGGCTTCAGGATGTTTCCTCTTTCTGGCTTCAGCCTCAGTAGTCCTTGTCTTCTTCAGTTCTGAAGCGGTTGACCTGGCCTTTGGCTTCGAGCCAGTCATGCTAGTTGGGAAGACAATGGGATCTGCTTCCTGCCTTGGTGCGTTGCATTCGGCCACAGTGGGCTTCTTCTTCTGCTTAGCAGCCATCCTGGGATCAATGCCCGCACGCCCAAGGGCCTTGCGCTTCTCAGCCTCGTTGTAGCCTTGCACACACTTGTCAGCCAGGCTCTTCATGCACTCACGAGAACCCTGAGCTTATGCACGTTTCTTGAGAAAGGCTTCTTTGAGCTCGTGCAGCATAATCTTGAAGTTTTTCACCTCTTGCACGCCGAGCTTGGCCATATGCTTCTTGAACTGAGCTTTCTCAAAGTCAATCTTTTGCTTCAGTTCAACAATGCGCTGGGCGATAGCTAATTCTGAAGCAATGGCGCCATGGAAGGCGACACTAAGGCCAATTGGAAGTTGCAGATCTTCGAAGCTGAGGTTGGGCGTGTCAAACCACTCATCAATGAAGTTGTGGATGATTGCCACATCAAAGAGAGGCAGATCATTGAAGATTTCTGCTTCTTCTTTGCTCTTGATCAGTTGCTCAAGAGCGTCATGTGCAAGATCTTCATCACTGGACAGATTGATGGCATCGTTGCTCAGAATAGCAGCAGCTGTCAGTTCTTGGCCGGTGTGTGGCCGAGGCATCTTGACTTTCTGGGACTTGGAGATGCGTGACAAATCTTCAGACTGCACACTGTCTTCAGGAGGTGCAGTAGCCAGTGGCTTCGCCCGTGAGATTTTTGGTGTAGAGGCAGGCTTTGAAGCTTTAGGCTGCTTCAACTTCTTTGGCTTCGGCGCTGCGGGCGCTTCATCTGATTCAGCGTCATCTGCAGGCTCATTCACGGCTGTCCCTTGAACCACGATATGAGTGATGAGACCTTCCAAGTTGTAGAAGGGCCCAAGAAGATTGGGCTCAGCTTCGCGGGTGCCATCGGCACGGGGAGCAGAGGGACCAGGGTTGAAGTCTAATCCCAAAGACTTCTTGTTCTGCTTTGCCGAATTCTGGGCAAACTGGAAGTTGCGCTTGAACAGATTGTCATCACGACACCATAGCAGTGACGATGGGTCAGCATCCGCAGGCTGTGGTCCACGGACCATGCAGGGATAGAAGCCTTGTTCAATGGCTTCATCTCTGGACCTGGGTTGAAGATTTTTGTAGAGGATGTCTCCCCATGGTCGCTTGATGGCATTCTTTTCAGCATATTCCTTTGTCACAAATCTGTACTTGAACCACTGTTCTGCCCAATATCGTCGAATCCATTGGATTCGTGTCTTGCGCTGATTGTAATCCTCTTCAGGATCTGTCTTGTACAGCTCTGAGAGGTCATCGGGCAGATCTCTTGATGTTTCTCCTCGATGCTTTCTGCCACCCTTCCTTGCTGATTTCTCTGCAGCCATGAACTTTAAACTGAATGGCTTCAATACGTTCAAAGGCTTCAAAGGCTTTTGCTTGCTGGACAAACAGGAACTGGCTTCGGGAGAATTTATGTGATACTGTAAGAATTCTGCAAATGAATGCAGACTATGAGAACCAAGGGATTCTCCCACGGACATGTACCCGTGACAGCATTAAGGTGCGAGGGAAGGGGAAGAGGTCATATGCATTCTCAGAAGATTTTGAAGACAAATCAGTTTAGAAGACATTGAACTCATCGTGCGAAGACATTCACTCATAGATAAGGAGTTGGTTCCAGATTTGTATGAATCCACAGATCAGTACAAGTGAGGAATCTAACTACTCTGTGAAGCATAAGTGAATATACTAGGCATATTATGAGATGCGGTATGAAATAGATCCAACTTGTGTGAACAGAAACTGCTTGTGGTAGAAAGTGACGAATCTATTGGATCAAAGGGGCCGTAAAAAGGAAGTTTTATTTACCACACGAAGAACTGCTAGACGGAGTGGAAGAGGAGGCTGAGCAGTCCGATAGTCCGTGCCCTAACTTGGTGACGGAGGACACCTATGGCGACAGCGGAGAAGACGATGTCCGCGGTCGGCGTGAAGTCGGTGTCAGAGAGGTTGCGGCAGCTAAGCGCTTCGTCGCCGGCGTCGTCGAGGGCTAGTGGTGGCGCTAGGGTTCGTGCGAGAGTGGAAGAAGAGATAATGACTGTGGTGAGGCGTGTATTTATAGGGATAGGGGCGGCTCAGTGTTATTACATAGGTGCCCTGGCGATTCACATCTGAGGAACACGTGGCCATCATGTAGCATGTCGGAGGTTGTTCCACGTTCCACGCACGCCTGGATTGTCGGGTGGTTGTTCCCACTTCTCCGGGTTTCAGGTGAAGGAATTAGCATTGAAAGCGGACTTAATGTTTGTCTCTGTATCTTCTGCTGATAAGGACGCAGAGAAGACATTTGACAGTTTCAAAAGAATGCATATGATTTGGAGAGATATATTTTGAGATAGAAAGCATAGAGAGGTTAGGGTCCGATCACATTCACTTAGTTCAAAAGATTCAACAAGAAGACATAGCTATAAGTGAATGCTGTAGAGGACAGAACACTAGAATGTATATATAATCAACATAGTGAAGATAATCATGAAGACATGTTGAGATTGAAGCCAAACCAAATGTGAAGACATAGCAAATGTAACGCCATGAGTGAAACACTTCAAACAGAACATTTGGCGGTGGCGTTACCCACCGTATAGGAAGTATTAGACCCAGACACGGCGCACAATTATCGTGGCGCTCCAAAGTCAAATTCCTCATTAATGTATTCACACTTAGAATGCATGTCTTCATTGATTGAAGATATACTTTACTTCGTGTGTTGCACATCTAAGTCATCAATATGCATAAGTGTTAGGATGTGTGCCTAATCACAGGACATTTGAGGATTCCAAGATGTTTAGCTCACACCGTAACTTGCAAAATCTCTTCTCATCCAAGGGCTTGGTGAATGCCAATTGCTCTTCAGTGTTGACATGTATGATATCAATGTCTTCCTTCACAACATGATCTCTGAGAAAGTGATGACGAATCTCAATGTGCTTTGTCTTCGAGTGCTGAACTGGGTTGTTGGCAATCTTGATGGCGCTTTCGTTGTCGCAGTAGAGTGGCACTTGCTTCAGATGAATGCCATAGTCTTTGAGTGTTTGCTTCATCCACAAAAGCTGAGCGCAGCAAGATCCAGCAGCAATGTATTCAGATTCAGCAGTGGAGAGAGATACACAGTTCTGCTTCTTTGAAGACCAACATACAAGTGATCGTCCCAGAAAATGACATGTGCCTGATGTAGACTTGCGATCCACCTTGTCACCAGCATAATCAGCATCCGAGAATCCAACCAGATCAAACTCTGAGCCCTTTGGATACCATAATCCTAGAGTTCGGGTGTGAGCCAAATATCGAAGAATTCGCTTCACAGCTAAGTGATGCGATTCCTTTGGTGCCGCTTGGAATCGAGCACACATGCAAACACTAAGCATAATATCTGGCCTAGATGCACATAGATAAAGTAAAGAACCAATCATGGAGTGGTATACCTTTTGATCGAACTCTTTACCATTGTCATCGGGACCCAGATGATGTTTGGCTGGCATTGGCGTCGTGAAACCTTTGCAGTCTTGCTTACCGAACTTCTTCAGGCAATCTTTGAGATACTTCTCTAGAGATATGAAGATGTCGTTGTGTTGCTGTTGTATTTGAAGACCGAGGAAGAACTTTAGCTCTCCCATCATGGACATCTGATACTGCTCTTGCATCATATATCCAAACTCTTCACTGTACTTCTGATTGGTGCAGCCGAAGATAATGTCATCCACATATATTTGGCACACAAATAGTTCACCATCATATGTCTTCGTGAAGAGAGTGGGGTCGAGGGAACCAGGTGTGAATCCTTTGCTCTTCAGGAAGTATTTGAATGTGTCATACCAAGCCCGAGGGGCTTGTTTGAGGCCATACAGTGCCTTGTTGAGCTTGTATACCATGTCAGGATGTTTTGGATCTTCAAAGCCAGGCGGTTGTGCAACATACACTTCTTCTTCAATCTTGCCATTGAGAAAAGCGCTCTTCACATCCATTTGATATAGAAGTATGTTATGATGATTTGCATAGGCCAGCAGTATGCGTATGGCTTCAAGTCGAGCCACAGGAGCAAATGTTTCATTGAAGTCAATCCCTTCCACTTGAGTATATCCTTGAGCAACAAGACGAGCTTTGTTTCTGACAACTTGACCATGCTCATCTTGCTTGTTGCGTTATATCCATTTGGTGCCTATTATATTGTGCTTCCGAGGATCAGGACGCTTAACCAGTTCCCATACATTATTCAGCTCAAACTGTTGAAGCTCTTCTTGCATAGCTTGAATCCATTCAGGTTCCATGAAGGCTTCTTCAACTTTCTTGGGTTCTGTTATTGAGATGAATGCAAAGTGCCCATAGAAATTTGCTAGCTGTGTTTCCCTTGAACGAGTGAGCGGACTGGGTGCATTGATGCTATCAATTATTCTCTCAATCTGCACTTCATTAGCAACACGAGGATGTACAGGGCGAAGATTTTTCTCTTGCTGATCATTGTCATTGTTAGAAGGATTGTCTTCAGGCTGAGCATTGTCTTCAGGTTGATCAGGTGCGGAGATGATAAGTTCCTCTTCAGGTTGAGCTTCAAAGGGTATGATTTCTCCAGTTCCCATAAGTTTGATTGATTCACTGGATGGAACTTCATCTAGCACATTTGGCAGGTGCTCTCTTTGTGAACCGTTAGTCTCATCGAACCGCACATCCACTGTTTCAACCACTTTATAATGAAAGAGATTGAAGACTCTGTAGGAGTGTGAATCCTTTCCATATCCAAGCATAAAACCCTCATGTGCTTTTGGTGCAAATTTTGAAGTGTGATGTGGATCCTTGATCCAGCACCTGGTGCCAAATACTCTGAAGTAACTGACATTTGGCTTCTTGCCAGTAAGGAGCTCATAAGATGTCTTGTTCAGAAGCTTGTGAAGATAAACACGATTGATTGTATGGCATGCAGTATCAATGGCTTCAGGCCAGAATTTTCTTGGAGTCTTGTATTCATCAAGCATCGTTCGGGCCATCTCAATGAGTGTTCTGTTCTTGCGTTCGACGACGCCATTCTGCTGTGGCGTGTACGGAGCTGAGAATTCATGTGTGATGCCCAAAGTATCAAGATATGTATCAAGGCCAGTGTTCTTGAATTCAGTGCCATTGTCACTTCTGATGTGCTTTATCTTGGCGCCATAGTTGTTCATTGCTTGATTGGCGAAGCGTCTGAAGACATCCTGCACTTCAGTCTTGTAGAGGATTATGTGCACCCAAGTATATCTAGAATAATCATCAACAATGACAAAGCCATAGAGACAAGCAGTAGTAGTAAGAGTTGAGTAATCAGTGGGACCGAAAAGATCCATGTGGAGCAGTTCGAAGGGTCGAGTTTTTGTCATGATTGTCTTTGAGGGATGTTTGGCCCTCGTCATCTTTCCTGCTTCACAGGCACCGCATAAGTGATTTTCTTGAACTTGACGCCCTCGATGCCTATGACATGCTTCTTCTTTGCAAGGGTGTGGAGGTTCCTCATGCCAGCATGCCCTAGCCTCCGATGCTAGAGCCAGCATTCTGAAGCTTTTGCCAGAAGACATACGGCAAGCTATGGTCCTGCTGAGAAATCTACCACGTACAAATCATCCTTCCTATACCCTTCAAACACTAGAGACTTGTCATATTCCATTAGAACAAGGCAACGATATTTTCCAAACATCACGATCATATTTAAATCACAAAGCATTGAGACAGACATTAAGTTGAAGCCAAGGGATTCAACAAGCATGACTTTATCCATGTGTTGATCCTTTGAGATTGCAACTCTACCTAGACCCAATACCTTACTTTTACCAGTGTCAGCAAATGTGATGTGACTCTTGTCGGATGGACGTAAGGTTGAGTCCATAAGAAGGCTTCTCTTGCCAGTCACGTGATTGGTACACCCACTATCAATAATCCATTCTGAAGCTGCTGGTGTCGTACCCTACAGTGCAGTTAGGGGATAGGCTTCACGAAGAGAATTGTGAAGCAAAAACATTTGATGGACCAGTGGGTTATGAAAGCTTAGATCGAGATTTGGACTGATAGGGAGAGTAGCAAGCGATTCAGGAACAAAGTACATAATAAGACCATTCAGGCATTTGATCTTGCGCCCTACAAGATGTTTAAGGTCCCCGGCAATAGCGTCAGACGATTTTGGTTTTCTGCTGGAGACCCTTCCCTTGGCACCGCGTGCCATGAAGCAGTAGGTAGGAGTGGAGTAGTCCTTGTCATTTGCATCGGTGTCGGTGATGGAGTCATTGTCTTCAGTGTTGAAGATGGACTTGGCAACGTATGCTGTAGCCAGACTCGCAACGCCAGAATCAGACTCCTCCTCAGACTCCACCTCCGCCTCCTCAGAAGTGGACTCCTCCTCTGAATCCATTTCCTTGCCAACAAACGCACATGCCTTGCCAGATGAGCTCTTCTTGTGTGATGAAGACTTTGAGGAGGACTTGGAAGAAGACTTTGAGTATTTCTTCTTCTTCTTGTCATCAGAATCATACTCCTTGCTCTTCTTTTTCTTCTTGTTCTCAATGTCCCACTGCGGACACTCAGAGATGTAGTGGCCAGGTTTCTTGCACTTGTGGCATGTTTTCTTCTTGTAGTCATGAGCAGAAGCTTCATCATTCCTTGAGCTTGATCGTGAAGACTTTCTCAAGCCTTTCTTCTTGGTGAATTTTTGGAACTTCTTCACAAGCATAGCAAGCTCCTTTCCAATGTCTTCAGGATCATCAGAGCTGCTGTCAGATTCTTCTTCAGATGAGGAGACAGCTTTTGCCTTCAAGGCACGAGTTCGCCCATAGTTGGGACCGTAGATATCTCTTTTCTCAGAAAGTTGAAACTCATGTGTGTTGAGCCTCTCAAGTATGTCAGACGGATCGAGTGTCTTCAAATCAAGACGTTCTTGAATCATCAGGGCTAGGGTGTCAAACGAACTGTCAAGTGATCTCAGGAGTGTCTTGACGACTTCATGCTTGGTGATCTCAGTAGCGCCGAGGGCTTGAAGCTCATTTGTGATGTCAGTGAGTCGATCAAATGTGAGCTGGACATTCTCATTATCATTTCTCTTGAAGCGGTTGAAGAGGTTGCGAAGGACACTGATTCTCTGATCTCTCTGGGTTGAGATGCCTTCGTTGACCTTGGAGAGCTAGTCCCAGACTAGCTTAGATGTTTCCAAAGCACCCACGTGGCCATACTGTCCTTTGGTCAGATGACCACAGATGATATTCTTGGCAGTAGAGTCCAGTTGAACGAACTTCTTGACGTCAGCAGCAGTGACACCTTCTCCTGCCTTGGGAACGCCGTTCTTGACGACATACCATAGGTCGACGTCAATGGCTTCAAGATGCATGCGCATCTTATTCTTCCTGTAGGGATATTCAGTTCCATCAAAGACGGGGCATGCAGCGGAGACTTTAATTATCCCTGCAGTCGACATAGCTAAAACTCTAGGTGGTTAAACCGAATCACATAGAACAAGGGAGTACCTTGCTCTGATACCAATTGAAAGCGCGTTATATCGACTAGAGGGGGGGTGAATAGGCGATTTTTATGAAAGTCTTCAAAACGTGGAAGTTTCGAAGACAAACGATAGAAATAAACCTATTACCATGCAGCGGAAGGTAGACTACACTAGGCAAACCATAGTCAAGTATTCAATGAAGTGAAAGCACAATGACTAATAGCAGCTGGGTAGTAAGGATCAGGTAGGAAGATATTATGAAGCCAATCGGAACAAGCAGTCACTCAGTGAAGACAGAAGATAGTCCAATCATATAATGACTTCACAAGGACCAACAGTAAGTAAAGGGAAGGGAAGGATGAAACTAGTGACTTGTTGAAGACAATGATTTGTTGGACCAGTTCCAGTTGCTCTGACAACTGTACGTCTGGTTAGGGCGGCTAGGTATTTAAACCTGAGGACACACAGTCCCGGACACCCAGTCCTGAACATGCAGCTCAGGACACCCAATCCTCCCCGTATTCCCCTTGAGCTAAGGTCACACAGACCTTGCCCAATCACTCTGGTAAGTCTTCAAGGTAGACTCCCAAACCTTCACAGACTTCGTTCACCGGTGATCCACAATGACTCTTGGATGCTCAGAACGCGATGCCTAACCGGATGGAGGATTCACAGTCTTCAAGTGTAATAAGTCTTCAGATCACACAGACAAGAAGACTTAAGTGATGCCTAACACTCTTTGGCTCTGGGTGGTTAGGGCTTTATCCTCGAAAGGAATTCTCTCTCAAAGGCTTCGAGGTGGGTTGCTCTCAAACGACAAAAGCCGTACTCTAACTCTGAGCAGCCAACCGTTTATGGTTGTAGGGGGTGGGCTATTTATAGCCACTAGGAAACCCGACCTGATTTGTCCGAAATGACCCTGGGCCACTAAGGAACTGACACGTGTTCCAACGGTCAGATTTCAAACACACACGGCAACTTTACTTGGGCTACAAGCAAAGCTGACTTGTCCGACTCTGGACAAGATTCTCTCTCATAGTCTTCACTCGAAGACATAGGTTTTGGTTAAGCATCACTTCAGTCATTTTGACTGGTTCTCTTGGACCCCACTTAATAGTACGATGGTTCCTATGACTCAATAAAGAAGAAAAAGAACTACGAAAGATCTGAGTCTTCGAGCTCCATAGGCTTCATGCGATGTCTTCTCTTGTCATAGTCTTCAATGAGAATATCTTCATATACCACCTTTGACATCAATGTCTTCATACATTTTTAGGCGACATCTCTGGTAGGAAAACCGAATCAATGAGGGACTTCTACCTGTGTTATCCTGCAATTCTCACAAACACATTAGTCCCTTAACTAGGTTTGTCGTCAATACTCCAAAACCAACTAGGGGTGGCACTAGATGCACTTACATGATGTTGTGAAGATGAAATTATTTCTGTTTTCTTTGCGTGATTCTGCAAAAATTTGGTTCTCTTCTTTGCCACGCAATAGTATCAATTCTTAGAATAAGTGCAAAGATGCTTTTATCACTAAGTATTTTCCGCCCGCAAAAATTATTTCCCTTAGAACCCAGATCATGAATTTCAAGCAACCTGAACATGAGCACGTTGCACAATCTTGGGAAAGGATGAAAATGATGCTAAGGAATTGCCCAACTCATGGGTAAAATCTTTGGATGATCATACAAAAAATTTATGCGGGATTGAATTTTGATTTTCGTTATCTTTTAGATTCTATCGTGGGTGGTACTTTTATGGAAATTACTTTGGGTGAAGCCACCAAATTGCTTGATAATATCACGGCAAATTATTCACAATGGCATACCGAAAGAGCTCCTACTAGTAAAAAAAGTTAATTCATTTGAAGCAATTTCTTCTTTGAGTGAAAAAGTTGATGCTCTTATGAAATTGGTTGCTAGTAGAAGTGCTCCTATTGATTTTAATGATATGCCTTTGTCTACTTTGATTGAGCAAAATAGTGATGCCGTATATGTGAATTTTATCTCTCAAAATAATTTCAACAACAATGCTTATAGAGGTAATTTTAATCCTTGGCCTTTTCCTAGTAATTCCTCTAATAATTATGGTAATTCTTGTGGAAATCCTCCTCATAATAATAATAGGAACACCACTGATATTGAGAATAATATTAAATAATTTATCAACACGCAAAAAGTTTTCAACACTTCCATCGAAGAAAAGTTGAATAAGGTTGATGATTTGTCTAGAAGTGTTGATAGAATTTCTCATGATGTGGAGAATCTCAAGATGAAAATTTTTGTGCCTAAGGTTGATGAATCAATTAAAGCTCTTTATGTTTCTATGAATGAAAGTAAGAAAAGAACCACTATGCTTAGAGCTAAAAGAGAATTTTTAGAAAAAACGTTTTCTAGTGATTATTTTCGCAAAAAGTGATGAAGATCTTAAAATGATTGGTGTTTATTCTATTGATTCTTTCTTTAGTAAAGTTAAGATTGATGAAAAAGGCACTGGAGACGAGTCAACTTTAGTTAGAAGGCATCCCGATGATTCGGAGGGTGATTTTTTTTTTGAGAAAATTGATTGATTGTATTTCTTTGTTGCAATCCATGATAATTCACCCCATGCTTATGAACAAAATAAAGCTTTTACTAAACATATTGTTGATGCTATGATGAAAGCTTTAGAAGAAAAAATGGAATTAGAAGTTTCAATTCCTAGGAAATTGCATGATAAATGGGAACCTATTATCAAAGTCAAGATTAAAAATTATGAGTGTTTTGCTTTATGTGACTTGGCTGCTAGTGTTTCTACTATTCCGAAATCTTTATGTGATGTGCTTGGTCTTACCGATATTGAATCATGTTCTTTGAATTTGCACTTGGCGGATTCTACTATTAAAAAGCCTATGGGAAGAATTAACTATGTTCTTATTCTTGCAAATAGGAATTATGTGCCCATAGATTTTATTGTTCTCGATATTGATTTTAATCCGCCTTGTCCAATTATTCTTGGTAGACCATTTTTATGCACTATTGGTGCCGTGATTGATATGAAACAAGGCAATATTAAGTTCCAATTTCCTTTGAGGAAGGGTATGGAACACTTCCCTGGAACAAGAATTAGGCCACCATATGAATCAATCATGAGGGCATCTTATGGATCTCGAAACAAAGATGTCAAAAATTAGATCCTTGCTTTATGCCTAGCTAAGGGCGTAAAACTATAGCGCTTGTTGGGAGACAACCCAATGAATAAAATTTATTTTTGCTTTTTGCTTCCTATTTTTGAGTGTTAGCACAATTATGCTACTGTTATGATTGTGTTTTTATGTTTTAATAACTGTTTGTGCCAAGTAAATCCTTTAGGATCTTCTTGGGTGATAGTTGTCTGATCTTCCTGGAAAAAACAGAAAATTTTGCGCTCGTGAAAATAATTCTCATTTTTAAACTGAGAACGATAAAATACCCGTTCCTTTTGCAGTAGATCAATATACCAATTACTCGGGTCATCCTAATTTTTCAAAATTTTGGGAGTTACATAAGTATACGAAACACCCAGATTACTACAAACTTTTCTGTTTTTGAATGATTCTGTTTTCTTTGCGTTGTGTGCTTATTTTGATGGCTCTATGGTTTTCTTTGATGAGTTTTTTCCATAGAAAAGTTGTAATACAGTACATATAATGCAATAACAAAATATGAATTGGTTTGATACATTACTTATTGTAGTGATTTATTTTCTTATACTAACGGATCTCACGAAGGTTTTGTTGAGTTTTGTGTGATTGAAGTTTTCAAGTTTTGGGTTATCTTACGATGGATGAAGGAATAAGGAGTAAGAAGATCCTAAGCTGGGGGATGCCCCTGCATCCCAATCTATTATCCAAAAGAGAGCAAGCAACTAAGCTTGGGGATGCCCTTGAGTGGCATCCCCTCTTTCTTCTAACGACCATCGGCAGATTACTCGAAGCTATATTTTTATTCGTCACATACTATGTGTTTAGCTTGGAGTGTCTTGTATGATATGAGTCTTTGCTTGTTTTACTTTTTGTTTTAAGTCTTGATTCCTTGCTGTACACACCTATTTGAGACAACCAAAATTATGTCATGACTTGTTAGAATTGCTCTCTATGCTTCACTTAAATTTTCTATGAGCTATGTACTTGCTCTAGTGTTTGACTTATATCTTTTTAGCACGGTGTACTTTAGTATTTTTGAAGAAATGCTCTCTTGCTTTACTTAGATTTATTTGGGAGTTAGTAAAATCTCTTGCTTCACTTAAATTATTTTGAGAGAAAGAAAAATTATGCTCATGATCTTCACTTATATTTGTTTAAGCTTGTCAAAATCAACATATGAAAAGTACTTCCAAAGTGATAGATATCCAAGAAGGATATAATAAAACTTTCATGAAGATCATTGGACAAAATAAACTTGATTCTTAGTAATAGTTCTGAGATATGATGATGTGATATGTGAGTTATGTTGATGAGTAATTATGCTTTAGTAAGAATATTGGTGTTAAGGTTTGTGATTCCCTATGCAAGCACGAAATTCAATAATTGTGCAATGAAATTATATCCTACTTGTGGTGCATTATTTGGTGTTAATTATGCTTAATGCTTGCTTATGAGATTATTCATTTCTTGGTTGGTCGCTTCTCAATCTTTTGCTAGCCTTCATTTTGCACTAAGTATGATCACTACTTGTGCATCCAAAAACCTTTAAACCAGTTTCGCCACATGAGTCCACTATATCTACCTATATGTGGTATTCGTTTGCCGTTCTAAGAAAATTTGTATGTGACATCTCTAATTTTCAAAATAAACTTCTCTTTTGTGTGTTCGTTTCGCTCAGGGAGCGGTGAGGGGTGGCTAATATTTTCCATGCTATATGTATTATTCTCATGATGAGTGTTTATTCACTTGTCATTGCACGAGAGTAAGGCAAAGGTATTAGGAATGCCTGATACGTCTCCAACGTATCTATAATTTTTGATTGTTCCGTGCTATTATATTATCTATTTTGGATGTTTAATGGGCTTTAATATGCTCTTTATATTTTTTTTGGACTAACCTATTAACCGGAGGCCCAGTGCCCGTTTCTGTTTTTTGCCCATTTAAGTGTTTCGCAGAAAAGGAATACCAAACGGAATCCAAACGGAATGAAACCTTCACGATGATATTTCTTGGACCGAATGCAAACCAGGAGACTTGGAGTGGAAGTCTGGAACTCCGTGAGGCGGCCACGAGATAGGAGGGCATGCCCCCACCCTCGTGGGCCCCATGGAGCTCCACCGACGTACTTCTTTCGCCAATATATACTCTTATACCCTAAAAACATCAGGGGGAGCCACGAAACCACTTTTCCACCGCCGCAACCTTCTGTACCCATGAGATCCCATCTGGGGACCTTTTCCGGTGATCTGCCGGAGGGGGGATCAATCACGGAGGGCTTCTACATCAACACCATAGCCTCTCCGATGAAGCGTGAGTAGTTTACCACAAACCTTCGGGTCCATAGTTATTAGCTATATGGCTTGTTCTCTATCTTTGATCTTCAATACAAAGTTCTCCTTGATGTTCTTGGAGATCTATTCGATGTAATACTCTTTTGCGGTGTGTTTGCCGAGATTCAATGAATTGTGGGTTTATGAACTTGATTATCTATGAATATTATTTGGTTCTTCTCTGAATTATTATATGCATGATTTGATATCTTTGCAAGTCTCTTCAAATTATCAGTTAAGTTTGGCCTACTAGATTTATCTTTCTTGCAATAGGAGAAGTGCTTAACTTTGGGTTCAATTTTGCGGTGTCCTTTCCCGGTGACAGCAGGGGCAGCAAGGCACGTATTGTATTGTTTCCATCGAGGATAAAAAGATGAGGTTTATATCATATCGCTTGAGTTTTGTGACGCCCCAAGACCGGAGCTTCAGATGCCTTCCTTGTTTTCCGAGTTTCCTCGGGTGTTGTGTTTTGTCTGTTGCATTCATCTTTGTATCTTGTGCATTGCATCACGTCATCATGGCATCATGTCATTAATCTTTGCAACTCAACTAAATAAATTGCATGGATTTTCGGTCCATTTAAATCAAGGGAATTCACATGGTGATTTCTCTATATAACATATCCTCCCAATATATTAGGGAGCCATAATAAATATTCCATTCATTTGGAATTAACCATAACACACTTGAAAATTATCCCAATGCCTTTGATATCTCAAGTCTTGGTCTCCAACGCCATATATTTCTTTCATCATTTTTCGGAGCTCCATCAAAAGTCCGAACAATTTTGGACCTTCCCAACCCTCACTTCCTATTCAAACCATTTGAATTAAATCCAAATGCATTTGAATTTAATTCCGCAATCTTGCCACTTCTATTTTTCTGTTATCATGCTTATTTTTATGAGTCCAGGAAATTTGTCCTCCTGCGCAAATTCCTTTCCCTAACCTCCCTTCTTTTTTGTTACTCTCTAATTCTTTCCGGTTAAAGAAAAATAGGGAGAAAGAGGCGGCCTGCACCGCGGGCCACTTGGGCCTCCCACCAGGCCCATCCTTTCCCCTCGGTAACCCTAGCCCGAAACCCTTGCAGCCTCTCCTCTCCCTCGATCCCCATCTCCCTCCTACAGCGCCGCCAACCTCCCTCTTCCTCTCGCTCCCTCCCTCACCTCTCAGCGCGACTAGGAGGGGTTCTCGATCCCCGTCCTGAGCTCCACCAAACGAGCACCGCCTGCCTTTCCTAGTGGCGCGCCCCTGCTCCCTTTCTCCTCCTCGCTGTTGGTTCCGCCCGCGTCGGAGCACGCGAGCCGCTGCAGCTCGACCCTGCGACCAAGCCGCCGCCCTGGAGCTTCTCCGTTGCCGGCGCACTCCTCCAGCGCCTCTGCGCCTCTCTGCTACCCTGTTCCCGCGCGCGCCGTGGCGCCCTCCAGCTACGTCGCGCCCGTCGACCACCGCCGCTCCGGCCGTCTTCGCCGGAGTACCACCAAGAAGCCGGGCCCCTATGCACCATGGCCGCCTCCCTCCTTTGCACATGTGCCTCCCTGCCTCCTCGTCCTCACTCTTGCCATCAACCGCGCCCTTGACTCCTGGGAGGCTATGCTGCTGCCGTGGTTTTCCCGTGACAAACAAAACGGGCACGCCACCTGCCCGCCATGGTGCCGCACCCCTGTTCATCATCGTTGTCACCGCAACCCCTTTGTTGGCCGCCAAGACCGCCTGGTGCTGCCTTGTTTTGGTTCGCCAAGTTCCGCACCGAAACATCTTCACGATCGACTACATTTTGTTGTCCTGACCGGAACCATCAAGCACTCGAGGCACAATGGCGCCAAGTACCAATACGAACGTGAACGACTACCATCGATGTGTACGACTACATGACGCCCGCCAAGTTCGACGATGCTCGCCACCCGAACGACTACCGCCGACGCGTACCTCTCCGTCGTCGTGGGTTTCGTCAAGTTTAACGGTGAACCCTGAAGTCCTCGGATCCGTCAAGTCCAACAACGACTATGTAAAACTATCGGCGACCTCGAACGACTACGAAACCTGAACCTCTACTTCCCCTTCAAAACGTGTACCACTACCGCCGCCCGAACATCTACGGAACATGTACCACGACCATCGCTGAAGACCCCGTGGACGTCAAGTTCCGTGCCGTGACACGGAACATCTACGGACATGAACCACTACTTCCCTCGACGACCCATGAACGACTACTTCCTCTACTTCCTTCGACGAACTCGAACCACTCCGTAATTGCACTTTTGGGAAGGTATAACTGCCGGAACGATGCCCGTGGACCGTATGCATGTGATGTATTGTATGAGATGCCCATGTTTGCACCATGGTCGAATCGCTGCTTGCTCGGTCCTCCTTGTTTGCCGCTAACCCGTGGGAACCCGGTTACCGGGATCACCCCTCCATCTTGCATGACACGCTCACGTCACTTTCCTTTTGCACCGGTATCTCCATGTGCTATCGGAACCGATATGTTGCCGTGGCACCATTTTCAGATTCATTGTCGTGGCACCCCTTTCGTTTCCGCCATGATGACTAATGCTTCATGTAATGCTCTTATCAACATTTTCATAAAACTTGCATATGTCATCCGCATCATAATAACAACATTTAAAAATGGTTATAATTTTTGTTGCATTAAATTGCTAATGCACATGAGGATTTACCGGAATTGTTGTTTGATGTTTCCGGCCTCATTTAAAATGCCTAGCTGTGTATTTTACTCATGTTTCACCTCTTGCCATGTTAACCAAAATTTAATTTTGTTGAGTACCTAATCGGGGGTGAACTAAATAATGGAATGTGGTGTTTTGTCAATATGCATCCCGATGCATATTGAGCTCCACTTAACTTGTAGTGTTGTTTGTGCACTTTGCCATGCCATGCCTCATTAAACCGGACATGCATCATACTTGATTGTGCATCATGCCATGTTTATGTGATGATTGTTTACTATGTTGTTTGCTTCTTTCTGGTGTTGCTTCTTCTTCTTCTTAGTTCCGGTAACATCGCGTTTGTGAGGATTCGTTTGACTACGTCTGTTTGTCTTCTTCATGGACTCGTTCTTCTTCCTTGCGGGATCTCAGGCAAGATGACCATACCCTCAAAATCACTTCTATCTTTGCTTGCTAGTTGTTCATTCTATCGCTATGTCGCTCTACCTACCACTTGTTATATCATGCCTCCCATATTGCCATGTCAAGCCTCTAACCCACCATCCTAGCAAACTGTTGTATGGTTATGTTACTGCTTTTGCTCAGCCCCTCTTATAGCGTTGCTAGTTGCAGGTGAAGTTGAAGACTGTTCCATGTTCGAACATGGATATGTTGGGATATCACAATATCTCTTATTTAATTAATGCATCTATATACTTGGTAAAGGGTGGAAGGCTCGGCCTTATGCCTGGTGTTTTGTTCCACTCTTGCCGCCCTAGTTTCCATCATATCGGTATTATGTTCCTTGAATTTTGCGTTCCTTATGCGGTTAGGCGAATGGGACCCCCTTGACAATTCGCTTTGAATAAAACTCCTCCAGCAAGGCCCAACCTTGGTTTTAACATTTGCCACCTAAGCCTTTTCCCTTGGGTTCTGCACACTCAAGGGTCATCTTTATTTTAACCCCCCCCCCCCCCGGGGCCAGTGCTTCTCTGAGTGTTGGTCTGAACCGAGCTGCCTGCGGGGCCACCTCGTGGAAACTTGAAGGTTGGTTTTACTCGTAGCTAGTCTCATCCAGTGTTGCCCTGAGAACGAGATACGTGCGACTCCTATCGGGATTGGTCGGCACATCGGGTGGCTTTGCTGGTCTTGTTTTATCATTGTCGAAATGTCTTGTAACCGGGATTCCGAGACTGATCGGGTCATCCCGGGAGAAGGAATATCCTTCGTTGATCATGAGAGCTTGTGATGGGCTAAGTTGGGACACCCATGCAGGGTTTTGAACTTTTGAAAGCCGTGCCCACGGTTATGGGCAGATGGGAATTTGTTAATGTCCAGTTGTAGAGAACTTGACACCTAACTTAATTAAAATGAATCAACCGCGTGTGTAACCGTGATGGTCTCTTCTCGGTGGAGTCCGGGAAGAGAAAATGGTCTCATGTTACGCTTGAATGTAAGTAGCTTCAGGATCACTTCTTGATAACTTTTGGCTTCTCGACCGTGCTTTGCTTCTCTTCTCGCTCTCTTTTGCGTAAGTTAGCCACCACATATGCTTAGTGCTTGCTGCAGCTCCACCTCATTACCTTACCCTACCCATAAGCTTAAATAGTCTTGATCTCGCGGGTGTGAGATTGTTGAGTCCTCGTGACTCACAGATACTTCCAAACAGTTGCAGGTGCCGATGATACCAGTGTAGGTGACGCAACCCAGCTCAAGTGGGAGCTCGATGAAGGTCTTGGTCGTTGTTTTGTTTCATTTCCTTTTGATCAGTAGTGGAGCCCAGTTGGGACGATCGGGGATCTAGCATTTGGGGTTGTCTTCCTTTTATTTTGGTTCCGTAGTCGAACCTTGATTGTATTCTGGATGATGTATGTTTAACTTGTATTTGTGTGAAGTGGCGATTGTAAGCGAACTCTTTATCTCTTTCTTAATCAGTACATGGGATTGTGTGAAGATTACCCCTCTTGCGACAAACCTACCATGCGGCTATGCCTCTAAGTCGTGCCCCGACACATGGGAGATATAGCCGCATTGTGAGTGTTACAAGTTGGTAATCAGAGCCATCCTCGACTAAGGAGCCCTCTGCTTGATCGAATCGCTGATGTTATGGAGTCTAGAACAAAATGTTTTGAGTCTTAGGATTATATATATCGGAGAATAGGATTCTTTTACTCCTCGGTCCCGTCGTCGCTCTGGTGAGGCCTCCCGACGTAGAGTTTTGACTCTTCTCTCCTAAAATTTCACGAAAAAATTAGGATCATGCGGGTATCTTGGAATCATTCCGATGGTTTTGTGACGAGAACATTGTTCTTGGTGCCTCCCGACATTTAGGGGTTGTGGCAATGTGCCGGGGAGTTGAGCTACGAGGTGTTGTCGTCACAATTTTATCATTGCAGTTCTGGAATACCTGAGTTCACCGACATCGAAAATCTATTTTATGCAGTTGTTGGTGAGATAACCTCGACGCCACCCAGTACTGGGGTGGGAGTTCGGGAGTATTGCCATAACTTGTATAACGGATGCTTTTCGAAGGTTGAGGTACACGATTTTCGAAGGTTTCTTGGTTATGTGTTGAAGGATGGATATAGCTGGATGTAGGGATTGTTAGTTTGGGTGAGATATGTTGCTTCCCCTGTATCCCCAACACCTGATTGCATAACCAGAAAGTTTCGGGAGTTTATAAGTGGGAATTCAAGTAGCTCCTAGAATATCTTTTCAACAGACATATGATACGATATGGGATCTATCATATGTTTGTTTCCGGCTTATCCTGCAAGCAAATCCTTTGTTTTGTTTTCAGTTGTGGTATTCGAGTTGCTTCAATGTCAAGTGTTGATTCCATACCTTTCCTAAGTGGTGTTCTCACATTTCTATGTGAATACTAATCCCTCATGATTATCGAGATTGTCATCCCAATTATATTTCCAACCGGCGTGCTTCTTTTCAAGATGACCCCATCATTCTCCCCATCCGTAAGATCAATTATCAATTCTTCTCAACGGTGTTTGTTTCATCTGTCCCAAGTTGTCTTTGTTTTTCCCGCCCTCCCACCCTTTTCCTTCAAGGAATCAGATGTATTAATCAAGTATCCATTTTATTCATGCGAAGTCTCTCCATTCTTTTCCGTCAATATCCTTATCCGGTGATTCTCAAGAGGATACTAACAAAGCTTCAAGTTCATCATTCTCCGTTCTCTTTCTTCTCCGGTGGATTCAAGTCAAGCTTTGTCGATCATATCCTTTCCTCGGTTCAAATGCTTTCTCATGTCGGTGCACCTCTTAATCATTCACTTCTCGCTATTCATTTGTTCCGGAGTGCTGAAGATATCTCGAAGATTCGTGTTTCCACTCTGCTTTCGTTCGAGCTCTTTCGAGGTTATTATCTCATTCAAGCCATTTAAATCAACCGGCACAATCTCTCTTTTAAATCGTTTGAAGGTGTTTCTTTTGAGTGGGGCCTAACCCACAGGTCTTTTCCCAGGATCTTACCTCACTCTTCATACTTTCCCGGAGTTATTCTCAAATTCTTTCAAAGTTGACGTAAAAATGAATTATCATCAATCATAGGTCTTTCTCCAAGATCTTTCAAATTGTTTTCCTCATTGGTTCAACCTTTCTAATTTCCATTCCGGAGTGCCTCAACAATTCATGGTGGTGTTTCTCATCGTCATTCTCAGCTTTTGGAGACTGAAGAAGAATTTCTCCTAAATCTTGTTTGTTCTATTGAAGATTCATGGGCCTAGCTTCATGCTATCCTCTCAAATTATTCCGTTTGTTAGTAATTATTTTCTTACCCATTCGGAGTAATTCAGGAGTCTTTTCAGTTTGATTCTCTGGAGCCCATCATCTCAGAATTATTCATACCAGCTTTCAGCTCTCGTTCCCCAATCTTATCAGTGCATCGTTCAAGTATTCTCTAATTAGCTTGGGATCTCTTCGTTCACTTGTATCTTAATTCACTCAAGCATCTCCGTTTGTTTTCTAATTCTTCTCGGTGATTCGTCCCTTCTTGCTATGTTCAGTTTCAATTCTTACGGTGGTTCGTCCAACATTCCTCTTCCGTTGTTATTGTATCAATTCATTCCTTCTTTTCAAATCCTACCGGCGGATCGTTGAAGACCTTTCCCAAGTTTGCGCTATATCTCTCTTAATCCTTTCTACGAGAATAAGTAGTATGCCAAATCTGTTGCTTGTCATCAATTTAAATTGGTGAAGGATATGCATAACATAATTATTATTCTTGTTTCATCCAAGTAATCTAGTTTCTTCTTTCCAGAGTTCTTCATCATGTCACATTTCTCGGTTCGAGATGCTTCATCTTTTCTTTTCCGGAGGTCCAAGTTTTCTCATTATATAGTCCATGAAGATTCATCTAAATCTTTGCAAGGATTCACCTTGTGTTTGCAACTCCACTTTTTTTCTATCATCCTTTTATTATCGGAGTTTCTTCATGGAGGATCAACATGGTGGCTCATCCAGGATTCTTTTCATTCTCCAATTGTTCTTCAAGACTTCTCTCAGAGTTAAGATCCGCCAAGCTATACTCTAAAATAAACATGGTGTTCAACACATGTTTTGTTTTGAGGAGGTCAAGCTTTCTTCATCTTGCATTCCGAAGTTCAATCCCTTCTACCTTATCTTTTGAGGTGGTGTTATGTCACTCTTGACAATTTCCCTTCGTGTTTCATGATTCACAAGTTTTTCAAGAATGACATATCTAAATCCATCATTTTCTCTTCACTCAAGACATCTTTTCAATCCATCAATCTCTTCATTGGAGTTATATTTCACCTAAAGCTTTCCCTAAGGATTGTTGCTATTTATGGTGCTGATAAATGACCCAAGTTCTTCATTTTATCCTCCCAGTGAAATAAGTTTCTTGTCTCCTTGTTCATATCAATCCAATCTTGTTTCTGTTAGTGGCAGAATTTCACCTCATAGTTTTGGAGATGTTCTCCATAAGCCCACTACAAGTTTATTCGTTTCGTTGTTGGTTTTTTCCAACAACTCCGTTATAACCTTCTTGAAAGGGTGCTCTCCAAGCTCTTTTGTGGCAGAAGTTGGCATTTTCTTCTCCATTATTTCATTCCAATGATCTATCTTCTATTCTTTCTTCTGGAGGCATTGTGATGTTGCTCTCTTCCCTCATCATCTCGAGTTGTGAGGATCATGTTCTTTTCATGCTTATCCATTTAACCAGAGCGTTGTGTCCACTCCTCAAGTTCTTTTCATCTTATCATGTCTTGCATCTCTTTTCAACTAAAGTGATGTCCGAATTTGTTCTTCCTTGTTCCTCTTTTCTAATGGAGTGTTTTTCAACTTTGTTCATCTCCGTTGTATTCTTTTCTCAAAATTGGTTAACCTATCAAGGTTCGTTGGTTTCACTCTTTTGTCAAATAAGCAACTTAGTTTTACCTCTTCTTTTCCTCTTCTGTTTCCCTCCGGTGCCATCCTAGATCTCGGGACGAGATCCTCTCGTAGTGGTGGAGTGTTGTGATGCCCCA
The DNA here is from genome assembly GCF_056163025.1 of Triticum urartu. Lineage (NCBI taxonomy): Eukaryota > Viridiplantae > Streptophyta > Magnoliopsida > Poales > Poaceae > Triticum > Triticum urartu. The sequence goes on from NC_141878.1 coordinate 236,005,957, forward strand.
AGACCGGAGCTTCAGATGCCTTCCTTGTTTTCCGAGTTTCGTCGGGTGTTGTGTTTTGTCTGTTGCATTCATCTTTGCATCTTGTGCATTGCATCATGTCATCATGCCATCATGTCATTAATCTTTGCAACTCAACTAAATAAATTGCATGGATTTTCGGTCCATTTAAATCGAGGGAATTCACATGGTGATTTCTCTATATAACATATCCTACCAATATAATAGGGAGCTATAATAAATATTCCATTCTTTTGGAATTAACCATAACAAACTTGAAAATTATCTCAATGCCTTTGTTATCTCAAGTATTGGTCTCCAACCATGCCATATATTTCTTTCATCATTTTCCGGAGCTCCATAAAAAATCTGAACATTTTTGGACCTTCCCAACCGTCACTTCCTATTCAAACCATTTGAATTAAATCCAAATGCGTTTGAATTTAATTTCACAATCTTGCCACTTCTATTTTTCTGTGATCATGCTTATTTTTATGAGTCCAGGAAATTTGTCCTCCTGCGCAAATTCCTTTCCCTAACCTCCCTTCTTTTTTGTTACTCTCTAATTCTTTCCGGTTACAGAAAAATAGGGAGAAAGAGGCGGCCTGCACCGCGGGCCACTTGGGCCTCCCACCAGGCCCATCCTTTCCCCGCGGTAACCCTAGCCCGAAACCCTTGCAGCCTCTCCTCTCCCTCGATCCCCATCTCCCTCCTACAGCGCCGCCAACCTCCCTCTTCCTCTCGCTCCCTCCCTCACCTCTCAGCGCGACTAGGAGGGGTTCTCGATCCCCGTCCTGAGCTCCACCAAACGAGCACCGCCTGCCTTTCCTAGTGGCGCGCCCCTGCTCCCTTTCTCCTCCTCGCTGTTGGTTCCGCCCGCGTCGGAGCACGCAGTAGCTGCAGCTCGACCCCGCGACCAAGCCGCCGCCCTGGAGCTTCTCCGTTGCCGGCGCACTCCTCCAGCGCCTCCGCGCCTCTCTGCTACCCTGTTCCCGCGCGCGCCGTGGCGCCCTCCAGCTACGTCGCGCCCGTCGACCACCGCCGCTCCGGCCGTCTTCGCCGGAGTACCACCAAGAAGCCGGGCCCCTATGCACCATGGCCGCCTCCCTCCTTTGCACCTGTGCCTCCCTGCCGCCTCGTCCTCGCTCTTGCCATCGGTGGCACCCTTGACTCCTGGGAGGCCCTGCTGCTGCCGTGGTTTTACCGTGACAAACGAAACGGGCACGCGCCTCCCGCCATGGTGCCATGCCCCTATTCATCGACGTTGTGACCGCGACCCCTTTGTTGGCCGCCAAGACCTCCTGGTGCTGCCTTGTTTTGGTTCGCCAAGTTCCGCACCGAAACATCTTCACAGTCGACTACGTTTTGCTGTCCCAATCGGAACCATCAAGCACTCGAGACACAATGGCGCCAAGTACCAATACGAATGTGAACGACTACCATCGAAGTGTACGACTACACGACGCCCGCCAAGTTCGACGATGCTTGCCGCCCAAACGACTACCGCTGACGCGTACCTCTCAGTCGCCGTGGTTTTGCATCAAGTTCAATGGTGAACCCCGAAGTTCTCGGATCCGTCAAGTCCAACAACGACTGTGTATAACTATCGGCGACCTTGAACGACTACAAAACATGAACCTCTACTTCCCCTTAAAAACGTGTACCACTATCGCTGCCCGAACGTCTACGGAACATGTACCACGACCATCGCTGAAGACCCCGTGCACGTCAAGTTCCGTGTCGTGACCCCAAACATCTATGGACATGAACCACTACTTCCCTGTAGCAACCAGACCTCAAACGGTCCAATCTCTGTGCTCCGGTGTTATCCCTGGATCAGTAATGCTGACACCACACAGTACTTGAAGGATTTATAACAGAGTAGCAATCACACACTTATTACATCGAGTGTCTCAATAGAGAACTTATTACAAAAAATAGTGGCTTAAGGCCATCTAATAACGATAACAGCGGAAGGCTTGGAAGATAAGTGAGTCCATCAACTCCAACGGCATCACTGAGTATAGAACCACGACCTAAAACTCCTTAATCGTCGTCTGAAAAGTCTGCAACATTAACGTTGCAGCCCGAAACGGGTCAGCACATGGAATATGCTGGCAAAGTAACACATAGAGAATAATGGAATGAAACAACTCTTCTATATGCATATTTGGCTGGTGGAAGGCTCTATGGTTACAGTTTTGCGTAAAGCCAATTTTTCCCTACTGCAAAGGAATAAATTTATTTAACTATCATGGTCGTTGTTAAACATTGAGAATAGTTGACAGCATTCTCAATCCCAATTAAGCATCATCATTAAACAAACCCATCAAAATTAATTTTATAGTAACATGTTGAGATTCACATGATAATCCAGGTACTAGATACTCAAGATGTCCATAACCGGGGACACGGCTAACCATGATTAGTTTATACACTCTGCAGAGGTTTGCGCACTTTTCCCCACAAGTCTCGATCTCCTCCGTTGGATTTCTCGCACTACATGGTGTTTGACAAACGGATGACCGAGACATAGTCTTTCAGAAGCGCTAGCACCTTATGATGGGTAGACCGTACCACCTACATCCCCTACATCTGCTAGTCTACCACTGTAAGAGTTCGCACGACTTAGTCAACTATGCTAGAGCCCATAATAGCTTGTGGCTGCACACAGAAGTTTCTAGCATGAACAATCTCGTGATCCCTTTGAGCCTGGGTGGCGGTCCGAAAAAACAGGCAATCCTGGAATACCTAGGTACCTCAATCCACCCAGATGTGTGTTTAAGTTTCCACCTTAAATAAACCATTAATTAACAATCTCACATCTGTCATGGATACACTCACCCAATCCACGTCTACTAGCATAGCATGGCATAATAAGCAAACGTAGAAGTAACTCCCAAAGGTTTGATAATAAACAGGTAATAGGTACTACCTCAACTACTTCCCAAACCCACAATATTAATTAGATCCTAATCATGCAATGTGTGAGGATTGATCTAATGCAATAAAACTGGGTAGTAGGAGGTATGATCAAAGTGTTACTTGCCTTGCTGATGATCTGCGAAACCTAGCGATTCGAAGTAGCAAGCGGCGCACTCCGGGTACTCTATCGCAAACAAACAAGCATACAATAAGTACTCAACTAATGCACGGGTAAAACTCAAATAAGAGATCTAACAAGAAAGTTCAACTTAAGAACTCCGGTTGGCAAAAAGAATCAAATCGAACGAAGCAACGAAAGACAAACTGCAAAAGAAACAGGCTTCGTTTACTATTCTGGATATAAGGCAATTTTTACAGTGGCAAAAACTTGTTTGAGTTTGTTAAACGGAAAGAGAGTTTCGAGACGAAACTCCAGACACTTGAATCGCCCGATTCTGATAAACGAGCAAAAAGTTAGACTAAAACGAAAATCGGATTAGAGATCGCGATCAGAAAAATCGCGGATTTAATCCGAGAAAAAGAAAAATGATGAACATTCGTTAAAACGAACAAACGGGCGAACGCTCAATATTTAAATAAACCGGAAAAACTGATCTATTAAAAAAACCGAAACTAAAAAAACGAAAAAAACCGTCGGAAAAACCAAACGGTTTTTCGGAAAAAACCGGAGGCGAAAAATACCTCCGGCAACTCCGGCGACGGCGGCGGAGGTGGTCCGACGGCGGGGCGGCGAGGCGGCGGCGTGGGGCAGCGGCGGCGCGACAGCGGCGGCGGCCGGGTGTGGCGGCGGCGGCGGCGCGCGGCGGCGGCGGCTGCTCGGGCCGGCTAGGGTTAGGGTTTGGTGGGGTGGCGGCTTGGGCTTCGGCCGGGGTGGGGGCGCGGCTTAAAAGAGGCCCGGCCAGGAGAGTCCTGGTCGGTTACGGCCCAAAGTCGGTTCGGATGTTTTTTTTTAAATAATTACGCTCGGAAAAAACAAAAGGACTACTAAACCGACTCCAAAAATCCTGAAATATATTTTCCCCGGCTTCTAAAATCAAGCCGCACATGATGAACATTTATTTGGGGCCTAAATGCAATTTTGAAAAACGCGCATTTTTCTTAAATTCAAATAAAATAGCAAATAAAACCAAATAAAATCTTATTTGATTTTTTTAATAAATCCTTAATATTTCTTTATTTTGGGAAAGTCATTTTATTCCCTCTCTCATAATTTTTATAATAGAAATAATTGAAAATAAAATAAATAAAATCAAATGATCCTATTTTCAAAATTTGAGACAACTCAAATATGAAAATAACAAAATCCCCAACTCTCTCCGAGGGTCCTTGAGTTGCGTGAAATTTCTAGGATCCACCAAAATGCAATAAATATAATATGCAATGATGATCTAGTGTATAACATTCCAAATTGAAAATTTTGGATGTTACAAACCTACCCCCCTTAAGATGAATCTCGCCCTCGAGATTTGGGTTGGCTAGAAAATAGGTGAGGGTGGTCCTTCAGCAAATCTTCCTCTCGTTCCCAGGTGGCTTCATCCTTCGTGTGGTGGCTCCACTGAACCTTGCAAAACTTGATAACCTTACTGCGGGTGACTCAACTGGCATACTCTAGAATCTTAACTGGTTTCTCCTCATAGGTCAAATCACTATCCAACTGAATCGCTTCCAGTGGTACCGTATCTCTCAGCGTTATGTCAGCCATCTCTGTGTGGCACTTCTTCAACTGGGATACATGGAACACATCGTGAACTCCTGACAATCCTTCGGGCAATTCCAACTTATAGGCAACTTCTCCCATACGCTCCAAAACTTTGTATGGGCCTACAAAACGTGGCGCTAACTTTCCCTTAACTCTAAAACGCTTAACTCCTCGAAGTGGTGATACTCGAAGATAAACTCGGTCTTCGACTTCGTAAACTGACTCCTTGCATTTAGAATCTGCATAACTCTTCTGCCTGGATTGAGCTACCTTCAGCCTGTCGCGAATTAATTTCACTTTCTGTTCATACTCCTTTATCAGATCCGGTCCAAACACCTGGCGATCTCCAACTTCATCCCAGGACAATGGGGTCCTGCACCTCCTTCCGTACAAGGCTTCGAAAGGGGCCATTTTCAAACTGGATTGATAGCTGTTGTTGTAAGAGAACTCTGCATACGGCAAATTCTCGTCCCAACTAGATCCGTAATCTAGCGCACAAGGTCTTAACATATCCTCCAAAATCTGATTGACTCTCTCAGTCTGTCCATCTGTCTGCGGATGAAAAGCTGTGCTAAACTCCAGTCTAGTTCCCAAAGTCTCATGCAACTGATTCCAGAACTTTGAGGTAAACTGGGTTCCTCTGTCTGATACAATGCTCCTTGGAACTCCATGCAAACATATGATTCTGGTCATGTATATCTTTGCCAACTTTGCACTGGTATAGGTAGTCTTCACTGGAATGAAATGAGCTACCTTTGTCAAACGATCGACTACAACCCATATCGAGTCATCGCCTAAACGTGTTCTGGGCAATCCTGTAATAAAATCCATGCCTAGCTTATCCCACTTCCATTCGGGTATCAACAATGGTTGTAGCAATCCTGCTGGCTTCTGATGCTCTGCCTTCACTCTCTGACATACATCATAAACTCTACATACTCCGCAATATCCTTCTTCATTCTGGTCCACCAGAAAATATCCTTTAAATCCAAATACATCTTGGTATTTCCTGGGTGAATCGAATATGGTGAATCATGGGCCTCTTGTAAAATTAACTTCCTGATCTCCAGATCATTTGGCACATAAACACGGTCTTCAAACCATAGGGTGTCGTGCTCATCCTCACGAAATCCCTTAGCTTTTCCTTTGCTCATTTTCTCCTTAATAGAAGCAATCTCCTTGTCAGTCCTTTGAGCTTCTCTGATCTTATCCATCAAAGTAGACTGAATCTCCAATGCTGCTACATAGCCTCTCGGGATTATTTCCAAACATAGATCTCGAAGATTTTCGGCTAACTCCCTTGGTAAATCTCCCGTCATTAGGGTGTTGACATGGCTCTTACGGCTTAACGCGTCAGCTACTACGTTAGCCTTTCGAGGGTGATAATGCAATCTCATATCATAATCCTTGATGAGCTCCAACCATCTCCTTTGTCTGAGGTTCAACTCCTTCTCTGTGAAAATATACTTCAAGCTCTTGTGATCCGTGTACACCTCGCAATGGTTTCCAATCAGAAAATGTCTCCAAGTCTTCAATGCATGCACTACGGCTGCTGACTCCAAATCATGCGTAGCATAATTCAACTCATGGGGCTTAAGCTGTCGTGAGGCATATGAAACAACTCTTCCTTCCTGCATAAGCACTGCTCCAAGTCCTCGACGTGAAGCGTCACAATACACCTCATAATCCTTGGTCTGATCCGGTAAAATCAACACTGGTGAGGTAACCAAACATTTCTTCAACTCCTGAAAACTAGCCTCACATTCCTCAGTCGATATGAACTTGGTATCCTTCTTCAACAACTCCGTCATAGGCTTCGCAATCTTTGAGAAATTCTCAATAAACCTCCGGTAGTATCCTGCGAGTCCAAGAAAACTCCGGATCTCTCCAACTGTGGTTGGCGCTTCCCACTTGGTCACGGTATCAACTTTAGTGGGATCTACTGCTATACCTTCTCTGGATATAACATGTCCGAGAAACCCAACTTCTTTGAACCAAAACTCACATTTGCTAAACTTGGCATATAACTGATGTTCTCTGAGCTTTCCAAGAACCAAACGCAAATGCTCCTTATGCTCCTCTTCATTCTTCGAGTAAACCAGGATATCATCAATGAACACTATGACAAACTTATCCAAGAACTCCATAAACACTTTGTTCACCATGTTCATAAAATATGCAGGTGCGTTAGTCAGACCAAATGACATAACGGTATACTCGTACAGCCCATACCTGGTGGTAAAAGCCGTCTTAGGTATATCCTGTTCTCGAAACTTCAACTGGTGGTATCCTGATCGCAGATCGATCTTGGAAAATACCTTAGCTCCTTGCAATCGATCAAACATATCATTGATCATCGGTAGTGGGTACTTGTTCTTGATGGTTACTTCATTCAATCCTCGATAATCAACAACCATCCTTAATGATCCATCCTTCTTTTCTACTAGAAGTACTGGCGATCCCCAAGGCGATGAACTTGGGCGAATATATCCTTTATCCAGTAACTCCTTAATCTGCTTCTTGATTTCCACCAAATCCTTTGCGGGCATCCTATATGGTCTCTTTGATATTGGCCCTATGCCTAGCAAAAGCTCAATCAAAAACTCAATATCTCTATCCGGTGGCATGCCTGGCAACTCTTCTGGAAATACATCGGGGAAATCCTTCACTATTGGTACTTCCTCCTGCACAACTCCTGTTAAACAATTTATTTGAGTCCTCTTCGGCACATGCCGGGATACATACTTGATCCTTCTCCCTTCTGGGGTGGTAAGAAAGATCGACTTACTGGCACATTCAATATTCCCTTCATACTTTGACAACCTATCCATGCCTAATATCACATCCAATCCTTGAGATTCCAACACTATTAGGTCTGATGGAAATACGTAGTTACCAATCCTTAATGGTAACCGATCACACCATAGACTAGCCATATATTCTGCTCCAGGTGAGGTTACTAACATGGGTGACCTAAGGGCTTGGGTTGGCAGTTTATACTTATCCACAAATCCCCTTGATATGTATGAATGCGATGCACTAGTATCGAAAAGAACGAGTGCAGTAAATGACTTAACCAAAAACTTACCGATTACTACATCTGGCTGCTCTTCAACCTCCTCCACATTAACGTGGTTCACCTGTCCCCTGTTGAAACGGTTCGGCTTCTTCCCAGAGCTTCCATTGTCATTTCCATTCTGTGATTCAGGACATTCGTTGGCATAATGTCCGGTCTTCTGGCACTTAAAGCAAGTGACTTGGCTCAGGTCTTTCTTGGCTGGGGTCGATGGGTTGGTGCGGTTCTGGCCGTTGCTTCCTCCATTCCCATTACCAGTCTTGGGGACATTGTGATGGTGCGAGCTACCTCCTCCATGGGTATGCTGGAAATGTCCTCCCGGTCTAAGGGTAAAACATGGCTTCTGCTGAGCTCAAGAATTGTAATTTCCTTGTCCATACTTCCTCTTGCGATTCTCAATTTGCTGCTGCTCCCTTCAATCATGAGAGCATGATCTACCAACTCCTGGTAGTTGTTGAAGGTTGCTACCATTAACTGCATGCTCAACTGATCATTCAGTTCTTCCAGAAACTTCTCCTGCTTTGCTGCATCCGTAGCAACGTCATCTAGGGCATAACATGCTAATTGACTAAAGTCCTCCACATACTGGCCAACTGTTCGTCCTCCTTGGCGCAAGTTGCGAAACTATCACTTCTTCATGGCCATAGCTCCTGCTGAAACATGGGCAGTTCGAAAAGCCTGCTGAAACTGGTCCCACGTGACAGTATCGATAGGGAAAGTGGATGTGAAATTCTCCCACCATGATGTTGCGGGTCCTTCAAGCTGATGTGCGGCAAACTTCACCTTTTCCACATCCGTGCATCCTGCTGTGGTCAACTCTCTAGCTGTCTTGCAGAGCCAATCATCTGCTACTATCGGCTCGGTGCTACTGGAAAACACCGGCGGATTCAGCCTAAGAAAACGGGCTAAGTGATCAACAGGTGGTGGTGGTGGTGGTGGGTTGTTGTTGTTGTTCCCTTGATTCTGATTCTGGACTAGTAACTGCAACAATGTGTTCTGCTGTTGGATCAACTGGGTGAGCTCCGATGGGAAGGTAAATACGGGGTCACATCTCGGAGGCATCTGAGGGTTTAGAAAAGATGAGATTTAAGAATAGAGGGGGTCTAAAGAGAAAACACGACCCATATGCACATGAGGCAAAAGCAAACAATTCACTTCATTCATTCAATCGAACAAGCTCATACAATCGATCTAACTATCACAAAAGTGCTCGGACTATAATATTTACATGGTGGACTACTACTACTGATGAGGTGGTCTACTAGAAATATTCTTCGGTTGCAGACTCCATGATATCTGCTCCAGCTTCATCAACGTAGTCATCATCGCTATCATCCGGATCCGAGTCGGTGTTGTCTATGATGATGTAGTCTTCCGGGCGAATCTCCTTGGGTTCTTCGTCTTCTTCTACCGGTGTAGGGCCTCCCATAAATATTCCGATCTTCTTGATCAGATCATCATTCTTCTCTACTAATACTTCAATTTCTTCTTCACAATCTTCATGTGTAGCCTTGAGTTCTTCCTCCAGTTCCTTGATCCTTGTCTTTGCCTTCTTCAGGTCTATCATGTCGGCGCACATCTGGTTCTCCTGACGTCGAATGTGCTGGTTTAACTCCTGGATAAAAGTTGCGACTGATCTATCCTTTCTGGTGCTGATCATCTCCCTGTGCTCATCTCGGCGCCCACAAATCTGGTAGATAGTATCCTTGAGATCATTGCGGTAGACTTCTCCAATGTGTCCCATGGCAATGTGAGCTGCCATGCTCTTTCCTAGACTCCAAGTTGGTGCATCAAGAAAACTCTATGGGCTCAGTGACTGGCATGAACGTCCTTCCTGGAACTTCAACTTGAATCATCCAACGCTCTTCTTCAGGTAAGGTGGCGTTGTAGGTGCCGGTGAAGCTTGGTACTCCTATGTTCAGGTATCTAGTGACTTCCTTCAAATGACGTCCAAAAGGTGTATCTTCATCCGGTTGAGTGAACTTGTTCCTTGCATCCGCCATCCTAAAAGAGTAGAAAAGATGAGAAGTCAGAAAGAGAAGAGAGTGAGTAGTGATCTAGGTCTTTAGCTTAGTGGTCGTGTCCTACAGTCAACGTGTGCTCTGATACCATCTTGTAGCGACCAGACCTCAAATGGTCCAATCTCTATGCTCCGGTGTCATCCCTGGATCAGTAATGCTGACACCACATAGTACTTGAAGGATTTATAACAGAGTAGCAATCACACACTTATTACATCGAGTGTCTCAATAGAGAACTTATTACAAAAAAACATGGCTTAAGGCCATCTAATAACGATAACAGCGGAAGGCTTGGAAGATAAGTGAGTCCATCAACTCCAACAGCATCACTGAGTATAGAACCACGACCTAAAACTCCTTAGTCGTCATCTGAAAAGTCTGCAACATTAACGTTGCAGCCCGAAACGGGTCAGCACATGGAATATGCTGGCAAAGTAACACATAGAGAATAATGGAATGAAACAACTCTTCTGTATGCATATTTGGCTGGTGGAAGGCTCTATGGTTACAGTTTTGCGTAAAGCCAATTTTTCCCTACTGCAAAGGAATAAATTTATTTAACTATCATGGTCGTTGTTAAACATTGAGAATAGTTGACAGCATTCTCAATCCCAATTAAGCATCATCATTAAACAAACCCATCAAAATTAATTTTATAGTAACATGTTGAGATTCACATGATAATCCAGGTACTAGATACTCAAGATGTCCATAACCGGGGACACGGCTAACCATGATTAGTTTATACACTCTGCAGAGGTTTGCGCACTTTTCCCCACAAGTCTCGATCTCCTCCGTTGGATTTCTCGCACTACATGGTGTTTGAGAAACGGATGACCGAGACATAGTCTTTCAGAAGCGCTAGCACCTTACGATGGGTAGACCGTACCACCTACATCCCCTACATCTGCTAGTCTACCACTGTAAGAGTTCGCACGACTTAGTCAACTATGCTAGAGCCCATAATAGCTTGTGGCTGCACACGGAAGTTTCTAGCATGAACAATCTCATGATCCCTTTGAGTCTGGGTGGTAGTCCGAAAAAAACAGGCAATCCTGGAATACCCAGGTACCTCAATCCACCCAGATGTGTGTTTAAGTTGCCACCTTAAATAAACCATTCATTAACAATCTCACATTTGTCATGGATACACTCACCCAATCCACGTCTACTAGCATAGCATGGCATAATAAGCAAACGTAGAAGTAACTCCCAAAGGTTTGATAATAAACAGGTAATAGGTACTACCTCAACTACTTCCCAAACCCACAATTTTAATTAGATCCTAATCATGCAATGTGTGAGGATTGATCTAATGCAATAAAACTGGGTAGTAGGAGGTATGATCAAAGTGTTACTTGCCTTGCTGATGATACGCGAAACCTAGTGAGGGAGTCCTGGATTAGGGGGTGTCCAGATAGCCGGACTATACCTTCAGACGGACTCCTAGACTATGAAGATGCAAGATTGAAGACTTCGTCCCGTGTCCGGAAGGGACTTTCGTTGGCGTGGAAGGCAAGCTTGGCGATACGGATATGTAGATCTCCTACCATTGTAACCGACTCTGTGTAACCCCAGCCCTCTCCGGTGTCTATATAAACCGGAGGGTTTTAGTCCGTAGGACGAACAACAATCATACCATAGGCTAGCTTCTAGGGTTTAGCCTCCTTGATCTCGTGGTTGATCTACTCTTGTACTACCCATATCATCAATATTAATCAAGTAGGACGTAGGGTTTTACCTCCATCGAGAGGGCCCGAACCTGGGTAAAAACATCATGTCCCTTGTCTCCTATTACCATCCGCCTAGACGCACAGTTCGGGACGCCCTACCCGAGATCCGCTGGTTTTGACACCGACATTGGTGCTTTCATTGAGAGTTCCTCTGTGTCGTCACTTTTAGGCCCGATGGCTCCTCCGATCATCAATGACGATGCGATCCAGGGTATGACTTTTCTCCCCGGACAGATCTTCGTATTTGGCGGCTTTGCACTGCGGGCCAACTCGCTTGGCCATCTGGAGCAGATCGAAAGCTACGCCCCTGGCCATCAGGTCAGATTTGGAAGTTTGAGCTACACGGCCGACCTCCGCGGAGACTTGATCTTCGACGGATTCGAGCCGCAGCCGAGCACGCCGCACTGTCACGATGGGCATGATCTAGCTCTGCCGCCGAACAGTGCCCTGGAGGCCGCACCCGCATCAGCTCCGACCCTTAATTCAGAGCCAACTGCGCCAATCGAGGATGGGTGGTTGGACACCGCCTCGGGGGCTGCAATCTCTACGGCGATCAAGCCGAACACCAGCCCTATTCTCTGCGAAGCCCGTGACTCCAAGGAGCCAGACTCCGAGCCCTCCGCACCCCTACCGATCGAACCCGATTGGGCGCTGATCATGGAGTTCACCGCCGCGGACATCTTTCAACACTCGCCCTTCGGCGATATTCTGAATTCACTAAAGTCTCTCTCTTTATCAGGAGAGCCCTGGCCGGACTATGGTCAGCAAGGTTGGGATGCGGATGATGAAGAAATTCAAAGCCCACCCACCACCCACTTCGTAGCCACTGTCGATGATTTAACCGACATGCTCGACTTCGACTCCGAAGACATCGACGGTATGGACGCCGATGCAGGAGACGATCAAGAACCAGCGCCTATAGGGCACTGCAAAGCCACCTCGTCGTATGATATATACATGGTGGACACCCCAAAAGAAGGCAATGGCGATGGAACAGCGGAGGATGACCCCTCCAAGAAGCAGCCTAAGCGCCGGCGTCAGCGGCGCCGCTCTAAATCCCGCCAAAGCAAAAATGGTGATTCCGGCACAGGAGATAATAACACCCCGGACAGTGCCGAAGACAACCACCTCCAGCAAGATTCATCATAGGAGGATGGAGAAGCCAGCCCTCATGAGAGAGCAGCAGATAGAGAGGTCGAGGATGATAATTATATGCCTCCCTCCTAAGACGAGGCAAGCCTCGACGACGACGAACTTGTCATGCCGGAGGATCCCATCGAACAAGAGCGTTTCAAACACACGCTTATGGCCACGGCGAGCAGCCTCAAGAAAAAACAGCAACAACATAGAACTGATCAAGATTTGCTAGCCGACAGATGGACTGAAGTCATTGCGGCCGAAGAGTATGAACTCGAACGCCCCTCCAAGAGCTACCCAAAGCGCAGGTTGCTACCCCGATTATAGGAGGAAGCACCTAAACCTACATCACCAGCGCATGATGAGGCTGACCGGCCACCCCGTGGCCGCGACAGAGAGGCCTCTCGGCCCTCCACTCAAGCCGCACCCCGGCACCGCTCAAAAAATACCAAGGCACGGGAAAATGCACCAGACCTGTGAGATATATTGGAGGACAAGGCAAGGCAAACAAGATCGATCTACGGATCGCGTGGGCGCCCCACGGCACGAGACGGTAATCGTCACTCCGGATACAGTCAATCCGGCTGGGCCGAACACAGTAGACAAAGCTCGTTTGAGCTGCGTCGTGATATAGCCCAATACAGAGGCACCGCACACCCACTATGCTTCACAGATGAAGTAATGGATCATCAAATCCCCAAGGGTTTCAAACCCGTGAACATCGAATCATACTATGGCACAACAGATCCTGCGGTATGGATCGAGGACTATCTCCTTCATATCCACATGGCCCGCGGTGATGACCTACACGCCATCAAATACCTCCCACTCAAGCTTAAAGGACCATCTTGGCATTGGCTTAACAGCTTGCCAGCAGAATCAATTGGTTGTTGGGAGGACCTGGAAACCGCATTCCTCGACAATTTCCAGGGCACTTATGTGCGACCACCAGACGCCGATGACCTTAGCCACATAATTCAGCAGCCAGAGGAATCGGCCAGACAATTCTGGACACAGTTCCTAACCAAGAAAAATCAAATCGTCGAATGTCCGGACGCAGAGGCCCTAGCAGCCTTCAAGCATAACATCCGCGACGAGTGGCTTGCATGGCACCTAGGACAGGAAAAGCCGAAATCTATGGCAGCCCTCACGACACTTATGACCCGCTTTTGCGCGGGAGAAGACAGCTGGCTAGCTCGCAGCAATAACATGACCAAGAGCCCTGGTAATTCGGATACCAAGGACATCAGGGGCAGGTCGCGTCGCAACAAGCAAAAGCGTCGCATTAACGGCGACAATGCCGAGGATACGGCAGTTAATGCCGGATTCAGAGTCTCTAAACCCGGTCAGCGGAAAAAGCCATTCAAAAGAAATACTCCGGGCCCATCCAGTTTGGACCGAATACTCGACCGCTCATGCCAGATACACACCCCCGAAAAACCAGCCAATGACACCAACAGGGATTGTTGGGTGTTCAAGCAGGCAGGCAAGTTAAATGCTGAAACCAGAGACAAGGGGCTGCATAGCGATGACGAGGAGGAGCCCCGGCCGCCGAACAACAGTGGACAGAAAGGTTTTCCCCCACAAGTGCGGATGGTGAACATGATATACGCAACCCACGTCCCCAAGAGGGAGTGGAAGCATGCGCTAAGGGACGTATACGCGATGGAGCCAGTCGCCCCAAAGTTCAACCCATGGTCTTCCTGCCCGATCACTTTTGATCGAAGGGACCACCCCACTAGCATCCGTCATGCCGGATTCTCCGCATTGGTTCTAGACCCAATTATTGATGGATTTCACCTCACTAGAGTCCTTATGGACGGCGGCAGCAGCCTGAACCTGCTTTACCAGGATATAGTGCGGAAAATCGGCATCGATCCCTCGAGGATTAAACCCACTAAAACGACCTTTAAAGGTGTCATACTAGGTGTAGAGGCCAATTGTACAAGCTCAGTTACACTTGAAGTGTTCTTCGGATCTCCGGCTAATTTCCGAAGCGAGGAGTTAATCTTCGACATAGTCCCGTTCCACAGTGGCTATCACGCACTGCTCGGGCGAACCGGATTTGCCAAGTTCAATGCGGTGTCGCACTACGCATACCTCAAGCTCAAAATGCCAGACCCTCGAGGAGTCATCACGGTTAATGGAAACACCGAACGCTCTCTCCGGACGGAGGAGCATACGGCGGCTATCGCAGCGGAAGTACAAAACAGCCTCTCAAGGCAATTCTCCAGTCTGGCCATTAAACCTATGGACACCATCAAGCGCGCCCGGAGTAACCTACAACAAGACCGCCTGGCACGTTCCGAGCAAGCGTAGCAATGCGGCCCCAACCCCAGCCCTCGCGAACTTGCGAAACCAGTGTTGCGCATACATAACTACACTTTGGAAATACCATGGGCACAGGGGGAGGGGCACCATCACGGCATGCCCGAAACGCTGCTTAAACCGCACTAGGGGCTGCCGATTTCTTAATTTTCTCTTTTTTTCAGGACTCCATTCTTCGGAAGGCTTGTCCGGCAGTGCAATTGCCGCACAAATGATACAACCAGGGAAGCAGAAGCTACGCCGCACTATGGAACTCTAAGGTGGTCTCTATAACGAGCAGTATACCTGTTTCACATACCATTCCGCAGCTCGCTCGTGGAAAGTACATGTTAAATAGTCCCATCTTTTGCTTATTGCACTATTTGTATCATTCTGCTTTGATCACAGCTTTTTTTAAAATAAACAATGCATAGCTTCCGTCTATTATTGCATTACTCTTTTTTACGAATAAATGTTCATTAATGACATGTTGCACCCGTACACTTTGGTACGGCCAATACGCCAGGGGCTTAAGTACCCCACAATATGGTGTGAGAAGTCCGAACACTTTCACAAGTGCGGCACCCCGAACTTATAGCATTATATGCATCGGCTCCGAATCATGTCTTCGGTCAATAGTTGGGTTTGCCCGGCTCCTATGTTTTGGTACCTTACGTTCTGTTATATCGGCTAAGGTAGCACTAGGAGAACTACTGCGATTGTGCCCCAGTTGAGCTGGGCTAAGCACCTCAGTAGAGAAAGCTAAAACTGACCGTCATGATGAGGCGAGAGCTGGTCGCTGTTCGAGAGGTTTTCGAGTCCCTAAAGACTTATGCCGCTTAGAGCGAGGAGTCGGCTTTGTCCAGCCTAGGCGTGGATAGCGCCCCGAACTCGGTCTTCCGAACACTGGGGGCTTTGCCGCAATTTAAAATTATAGAATTCTATTGCTAAGTGAGAGTGTTCAAGCATTATAGTCCGATTGCCTTGTTCATTGTGTTGAGCGCCTCCCTCGAAGGACCCAAGAATGGGAAAAAGAATGCTCATGTTTATCCCGAACACCCCATCACTCGTGGCATGGGGGCAGAAGCCGACGACTCGCCATCTCTCAAATTTGATAAACGGCCGGACAGAAGGTAATATTTTAAATTCAAAAGCGTTGCTTAGCGCATATGAACAAATTTTCAGCGTACAGGATCACAACTGCGAGTTTACTCAAAAATTACATCTTTGGAGCATTCACCCGCTATAAGGCGGGCACCATTCAGGACGCCCTCATAATACGCTTCCGGGACGCAATGCTCCTTGCCCGGCGGTGGCTCGTCCTTCACCAGCTTCTCCGCATCCATCTTGCCCCAGTGCACTTTAGCACGAGCAAGCGCCCTACGGGCACCTTCGATGCAGACGGAGTGCTTGATTACTTCAAGCCGTGGACAGGAATCCACCAGCCGCCTCACCAGCCTGAAGTAGCTCCCAGGCAGAGCCTCTCCAGGCCAAAGCTGAGCTATGAGGCCCTTTATGGCCTGTTCGGCCACCTTGTGGAGCTCGACCATTTGCTTCAGCTGGTCGCTCAAAGGCACTAGGTGTCCGGCCTCAGCATACTGAGACCAGAACACCTTCTCCGTCAAGCTCCCCTCCTCGGCTCGGTAGTAGGCGGCGGAATCAGACGCACTGCAAGGCAAATCTGCGAATGCTCTTGGAGAGCTCCGGACTCGGGTAAGTAACAAGTAATTCACTTTCACGTGCTTTCTTTGCATAATGAATGCCTTACCCGCCGCTATCTTCTTCATTGCTTCAATTTCTTGGAGGGCTTTCTGGGCTTCGGCCTTGGTAGACTTCGCGCTTTCGAGGGCTGCCGCAAGCTCAGACGCTTGCGTCTTTGAGTCAAGCTCCAAACTCTCGTGTTTTTGCACGAGAGCCTGGAGCTCTTTCTGCACCTCCTCCACCCGCGCCTCCTGCTTCCCTCTCTCTGTGCGCTACACGGCCGCTCTGTTTTCGGCCTCGGACAACGCTTTCTTAAGGGTTGCCACCTCGGTCGTGGCCCCTATAATAGCACGTTGATCCTGTCATTTTTTGCAACCACCTCTTCTCTATATACTTGCGCAAGGTATTACTTACCTTCCTTCTCCTCGAGTTGCCTCTTGGCATGGCCGAGCTCATTCTCGGACCGCGCGAGGTTTTGCTTCAGCGTATCCACCTCCACAGTCAGTGCGGCGGAGGCCAGCAGCGAAGCCTGCATACGCATATTGACTTGATTATGTTAGACTCCTGCGAATGTTATTAAATCCTCTATTCGTCTTTTCTTTCCGAATGCCGAACAGAGCATCAGGGGCTACTATCTATGCGGTAATATTTTTACATATTCTTTACTTACCTCAAAGCTTGTTAGAAGGTTGGCACAGGCTTCAGTCAGTCCGCTCTTGGCGGACTGAACCTTCTGGATCACCGCACTCATAATAGTGCGGTGTTCCTCGTTGATGGAGGCGCTGTTAAGAACCTCCAGCAAATTGTCTGGTGCCTCCGGTTTGACGGAGGTCACCAGCTCGGCAGGCTTGCTCCTCTTGGAAGGAGGCTGCCTACCAGAGTCCGGAACCGTTGAAGGTTCCGGCGCGGTGTCCGGCTCAAGGACGGACTCGGAGGCCTTGGGGGTTTTATCCCCTTTGCACCTGGAGTCCGGGAGGTCGCCTTGCGGCACCTCCAGGACCACCTCCTCCCGGCTTGGAACCTGTTGGGACAGCACCTCGGCGTCGTCCTTAGGGTGGAGGGAGGTAGCCGTCGGAAGCGAATTCACATCCGACGAATCCAGGGAACCGCTCGACGACACGTCAAGCCGGTCTTTGGGTGGACTACATAAACATGTTCGACGTAAGGAAAAGCTGTGCAATGGAGGAATACTATGAATCACTCTGGTATCCGGATACTTACGATTTTGCCAGGGGCTTGGCCCTGAGCGGCCACTCCTCTTCGCCGTCGTCGGCATTGGTGGAGTAGTCCAGAGGAAGGGTTTTCCCCTTCTTGGACCCTTCGGCCTCCCCAGTTGGGGTGGCCTTCCTTTTCTTCCCTCCCCCCGCGGGAGGGGGAGAGGTCTCTTCTTCCTCCTCCTCATCCTCATGGGAGGAGTGCGCCTCGGAGTCGTGGGATGATGAATCCGACACCCCCAGGCGCCGGGCACTCTTTCGAGTCCCCGTGGCCGCCTTCTTGTCCTTCTTCTCCGGCACCACATAGGGTGCCGGAACCAGTAGCTTCGCCAAGCAAGCGTCTGCTGGGCCTTCGGGCAAAGGAGCCGGACAGTTGATCTGTCCGAACGTCTCCTGCCAATCCTGTCAAAGGTAAGGGAGCTTAGATCCCGCATGGAGTCAAACTATGAAAAACTAATACCCTGTAAAAGGTAAAAACAGCTTACTGCACCAGCGTGACGCTGCGTGCTGAATCCGCGATCCTCGGTAGTGGATGTGGGGGCCTCGGCGCCCTTGAAAAGCACCTTCTAGGCATCTTCGTACATCATGTCAAAGAGCCTGCTTAGAGTTCGGCGCTGCGCCGGGTCCAACTCCCATAGGTTGAAAGCCCGTTGTTGACACGGGAGGATCCGACGGATGAGCATAACCTGGACTACGTTGACAAGTTTGAGCTTCTTGTCCATCAGGGTTTGGACGCATTTTTGGAGTCCGATCAGCTCTCCTTTTTTACCCCACGATAGGCCCGTTTCTTTCCAGGAGGTGAGCCACGTAGGGGGTCCGGATCGGAACTCGGGGGCTGCGACCCATTCAGGGTCGCGTGGCTCGGTGATGTAAAACCACCCCGATTGCCACCCCTTTAGGGTCTCCACGAAGGAGCCCTCGAGCCATAGGACGTTGGGCATCTTGCCCACCATGGCGCCACTGCACTCCGCCTGGGTGCCGCGCACCACCTTCGGCTTGACATTGAAAGTCTTGAGCCATAGGCCGAAATGGGGGCGGATGCAGAGGAAAGCCTCGCACATGACGATAAACACCGAGATGTTGAGGACAAAGTTCGGGGCCAGATCGTGGAAATCCAGGCCATAGTAGAACATGAGCCCCCAGACAAATGGGTGGAGAGGGAAGCCCAGTCCACGGAGGAAATGGGGGAGGAACACCACCCTCTCATGGGGCCTAGGGGTGGGGATGAGCTGCCCCTCTTCGGGAAGCCGATGCGCAATGTCATTAGATAGGTATCCGGCCTTCCTTAGTTTTTTGATGTGTCCCTCCGTGACGGAGGAGACCATCCACTTGCCTCCCGCTCCGGACATGGCTAGAGAAGGTTGAGGTGGGGTGTGCGGACTTGGGCGCTAGAGCTCGAGTGCGCGGAAATGGATAGGAAAAAAGGAGGAAGAAGGCGTGGATGAAAAGGTGGATCCTTATCCCCTTATATGGGCGGACGCGACTATGCGTCCCCACCAGCCTAGTAAAACTCGCTTATCTCCCAAGCGCTGTAATCAATGGTGCGGTTGGGTTACCCACGCCCGTATTGATGAGAATCCCGGAATAAGGGGACACGATCTCTGCTTTGACAAGACGTGCCAAGGAAACCGCCTCGCTAAACTCGCTGAGGTGGGATAGTAAAACGATTCGAATAAAGACTTGGCCGTGGTGTGATGTCACGCTACAGAATACGTCAGCAGATTAGATTTGTGCAAATATTATTCTCTCTATGGCAGTATGTGGAAACTTATTTTGCAGAGCCGGACACTACCTTTGTGTTCAAAATCTTCTATGAAGTACTTGGAGGAGGAACCCGCCTTCCAATGCCGAAGACAATCTGCGCGCCGGACTCGTCGTCATTGAAGCCTGGATCAGGGGCTACTGAGGGAGTCCTGGATTAGGGGGTGTCCGGATAGCCGGACTATACCTTCGGCCGGACTCGTGGACTATGAAGATACAAGATTGAAGACTTCGTCCCGTGTCCGGAAGGGACTTTCCTTGGCGTGGAAGGCAAGCTTGGAGATACGGATATGTAGATCTCCTACCATTGTAACCGACTCTGTGTAACCCTAGCCCTCTCCGTGTCTATATAAACCGGAGGGTTTTAGTCCGTAGGACGAACAACAATCATACCATAGGCTAGCTTCTAGGGTTTAGCCTCCTTGATCTCGTGGTAGATCTACTCTTGTAATACCCATATCATCAATATTAATCAAGCGGGACGTAGGGTTTTACCTCCATCGAGAGGGCCCGAACCTGGGTAAAAACATCGTGTCCCTTGTCTCCTGTTACCATCCGCCTAGACGCACAGTTCGGGACCCCCTACCCGAGATCCGCCAGTTTTGACACCAACACCTAGCGATTCGAAGTAGCAAGCGGCACACTCCGGGTACTCTATCGCAAACAAACAAGCATACAATAAGTACTCAAGTAATGCACGGGTAAAACTCAAATAAGATATCAAACCAGAAAGTTCAACTTAAGAACTCCGGTTGGCAAAAAGAATCAAATTGAATGAAGCAACGAAAGACAAACATCAAAAGAAACAGGCTTCGTTTACTATTCTGGATCTAAGGCAATTTTTACAGTGGCAAAAACTTGTTTGAGTTGGTTAAACGGAAAGAGAGTTTTGAGACGAAACTCCATGCGCTTGAATCGCCTGATTCTGATAAACGAGCGAAAAGTTAGACTAAAACGAAAATCGGATCAGATATCGCGATCAGAAAAATCACGGATTTAACCTGAGAAAAAGAAAATCGACGAACGTTCGTTAAAATGAACGAATGGGTGAATGCTCACTATTTAAATAAACCGAAAAACCGATCTATTTAAAAAAACCGAAACTAAAAAAACGAACAAAACCGTCGGATAAACCGAACGGTTTTTCAAAAAAAACCGAAGGCGAAAAATACCTCCGGCAACTCCGGCGACGGCGGTGGCAGTGGTCCGACGGCGGGGCGGCGAGGCGGCGACGCGGCAGCGGGCGGCGGCGCGGCGAGGCGGCGGCGTGGGGCGGCAGCGGTGCGACAGCGGCGGCGGCGGCGGCTCGTGCCTCGGCCGGGGTGGGGGCGCGGCTTAAAAGAGGCCTGACCAGGAGAGTCCTGGTCGGTTACGGCCCAAAGTCGGTTCGGACGTTTTTTTAAATAATTACGCTCGGAACAAAAAACAAAAGGACTACTAACCGGACTCCAAAAATCCCGAAATAAATTTCCCCGGCTTCTAAAATCAAGCCGTACAGGATGAACATTTATTTGGGGCCTAAATGCAATTTTGAAAACGCGCATTTTCCTAAATTCAAATAAAATAGCAAATAAAACCAAATAAAATCTTATTTGATTTTTTTATTAAATCCTCAATATTTCTTTATTTTGGGAAAGTCATTTTATTCTCTCTCTCATAATTTTTATAATAGAAATAATTAAAGATAAAATAAATAAAATCAAATGATCCTATTTTCAAAATTTGAGACAACTCAAATATGAAAATAACGAAATCCCCAACTCTCTCCGAGGGTCCTTGAGTTGCGTGAAATTTCTAGGATCAACCAAAATGCAAAAAATATGATATGCAATGATGATCTAGTGTATAACATTCCAAATTGAAAATTTGGGATGTTACATTCCCCCAATGACCCGTGAACGACTACTTCCTCTACTTCCCTCGACGAACTCGAACCACTCCGTAATTGCACTTTTGGGAAGGTATAACCGCCGGAACGATACCCGTGGACCGTATTCATGTGAAGTATTGTATGAGATGCCCATGTTTGCACCATGGTCGAATCGCTGGTTGCTCCATCCTCCTCGTTTGCCGCTAACCCGTGGGAACCCGGTTACCGGGATCACCCCACCATCTTGCATGGCACGCTCACGTCACTTTTCCTTTTGCACTGGTATCTCCATGAGCTACCGGAATCGATATGTTGCCGTGGCACCATTTTTGGATTCGTTGCCGTGGCACCCCTTTCGTTTCCACCAGGATGACTAATGCTTCATATAATGCTCTTATCAACATTTTCATAAAACTTGCATAAACTTGCATATGTCATCCGCATCATGATAACAACATTTAAAAATGGTTATAATTGTTGTTGCATTAAATTGCTAATGCATATGAGGATTTACCGGAATTGTTGTTTGATGTTTCTGGCCTCATTTAAAATGCCTAGTTGTGTATTTTACTCATGTTTCACCTCTTGCCATGTTAACCAACATTTAATTTTGTTGAGTACCTAACCGGGAGTGAACTAAATAATGGAATGTGGTGTTTTGTCAATATGCATCCCAATGCATATTGAGCTCCACTTAACTTGTAGTGTTGTTTGTGCACTTTGCCATGCCATGCCTCATTAAACTGTACATGCATCATACTTGATTGTGCATCATGCCATGTTTATGTGATGGTTTTTTACTATGTTGTTTGCTTCTTTCCGGTGTTGCTTCTTCTTGTTAGTTCCGGTAACGTCGCGTTTGTGAGGATTCGTTTGACTATGTTCATTTGTCTTCTTCATGGACTCGTTCTTCTTCCTTGCAGGATCTCAGGCAAGATGACCATACCCTCGAAATCACTTCTATCTTTGCTTGCTAGTTGTTTGTTCTATCGCTATGTCGTGCTACCTACCACTTGTTATATCATGCCTCCCATATTGCCATGTCAAGCCTCTAACCCACCATCCTAGCAAACCATTGTTTGGCTATGTTACCGATTTCGCTCAGCCCCTCTTATAGCGTTGCTAGTTGCAGGTGAAGTTGAAGATTGTTCCATGTTGGAACATGGATATGTTGGGATATCACAATATCTCTTATTTAATTAATGCATCTATATACTTGGTAAAGGGTGGAAGGCTCGGCCTTATGCCTGGTGTTTTGTTCCACTCTTGCCGCCCTAGTTTCCGTCATACCAGTATTATGTTCCTTGAATTTTGCGTTCCTTACGCGGTTGGGGGAATGGGACCCCCTTGAAACTTTGCTTTGAATAAATCTCCTCCAGCAAGGCCCAACCTTGGTTTTAACATTTTCCACCTAAGCCTTTTCCTTTGGGTTCTGCAGACTCAAGGGTCATCTTTATTTTAAACACCCCCGGGCCAGTGCTCCTCTGAGTGTTGGTCCGAACCGAGCTGCTTGTGGGGCCACCTCAGGGAAACTTGAGGGTTGGTTTTACTCGTAGCTAGTCTCATCCTATGTTGCCCTGAGAACGAGATACGTGCGACTTCTATTGGGATTTGTCGGCACATCGACTGGCTTTGCTGGTCTTGTTTTACCATTGTCAAAATGTCTTGTAACTGGTATTCCGAGACTGATCAGGTCTTCCCGGGAGAAGGAATATCCTTCATTGACCATGAGAGCTTGTGATGGGATAAGTTGGGACATCCCTGCAGGGTTTTGAACTTTCGAAAGCCGTGCCCGCGGTTATTGGCAGATGGGAATTTGTTAATGTCTGGTTGTAGAGAACTTGAGACTTAACTTAATTAAAATGAATCAACCGCGTGTGTAACCATGATGGTCTCTTCTCGGTGGAGTCCGAGAAGAGAACACGGTCTCGTGTTATGCTTGACCGTAAGTAGCTTGAGGATCACTTCTTGATCACTTTTAGCTTCTCGACCGTGCTTTGCTTCTCTTCTTGCTCTCTTTTGCGTAAGTTAGCCACCACATATGCTTAGTGCTTGCTGCAGCTCCACCTCATTACCTTACCCTACCCATAAGCTTAAATATTCTTGATCCCGCGGGTGTGAGATTGCTGAGTCCTCATGACTCACAGATACTTCCAAACAGTTGCAGGTGCCGATGATACCAGTGTAGGTGACGCAACCCAGCTCAAGTGGGAGCTCGATGAAGATCTTGGTCGTTGTTTTGTTTTGTTTCCTTTTGATTAGTAGTGGAACCCAGTTGGAACGACCGGGGATCTAGCATTTGGGGTTGTCTTTCTTTTATTTTGGTTCCGTAGTCGGACCTTGATTGTATTCTGGATGATGTATGTTTAACTTGTATTTGTGTGAAGTGGCGATTGTAAGCCAACTCTTTATCCCTTTCTTATTCAGTACCTGGGATTGTGTGAAGATTACCCCTCTTGCGATAAACCTACCATGCGGCTATGCCTCTAAGTCATGCCCCGACATGTGGGAGATATAGCCGCATTGTGGGTGTTACAAGTTTATCCCTCTACATCATGTCATCTTGCTTAATGCATTACTCTGTTCTTATGAACTTAATACTCTAGATGCATGCTGGATAGCGGTTGATGTGTGGAGTAATAGTAGTAGATGCAGAATCGTTTCAATCTACTTGACACGAACGTGATGCCTATGTTCATGATCATTGCCTTAGATATCTTCATTACTATGCACTTTTCTATCAATTGCTCGGCAGTAATTTGTTCACCCACCGTAATACATGCTATCATGAGAGAAGCCACTAGTGAAACATATGGCCCCCGGGTCTCTTCCTTATTATATTACATCTCTTTTATTATCGCATCTCGTTTACTATTTTGCAATCTTTACATTCCAATCTATACAACAAAATACCAAAAATATTTATCTTATTATCTCTATCAGATCTCACTTTTGCAAGTGACCGTGAAGGGATTGACAACCCATTTATCGTGTTGGTTGCGAGGTTCTTGATTGTTTCTGCATGTACTAGGTGACTTGTGCATTGTCTCCTACTGGATTGATACCTTGGTTCTCAAAAACTGAGTGAAATACTTACGCTAATTTGCCGCATCACCCTTTCCTCGTCAAGGCAAAACCAGCGCATGCTCAAGAGGTAGCACGAAGGATTTCTGGCGCCGTTGCCGTGGAGATCTACGCCAAGTCAAGACATACCAAGTACCCATCATAAACTCTTCTCCCTCACATTACATTATTTGCCATTTGCATCTCGTTGTGCTCTCCCCCACTTCACCTTTGCTGTTTTACTCGCCCTCTTCCGTTTGTCTCTTTTCGCTTGCTTCTTGTGTGCTTGTGTGTTGGATTGATTGTTTGTCACGATGGCTCAAGATAATACTAAATTGTGTGACTTTTCCAATACCAACAACAATGATTTTATTAGCACTCCGATTGCTCCTACTACCGATGCTGAATCTTGTGAAATTAATACCGCTTTGTTGAATCTTGTTATGAAAGATCAATTTTATGGCCTTCCAAGTGAAGATGTTGCTACCCATATGAACAACTTTATTGATTTGTGTGATATGCAAAAGAAGAAACATGTGGATAATGATATTGTTAAATTCAAGCTATTTCCGTTTTCACTTAGAGATCATGCTAAAGCTTGGTTCTCTTCTTTGCCTAAAAATAGTATTGATTCATGGAATAAGAGCAAAGATGCTTTTATCTCTAAGTATTTTTCTCCCGCTAAGATTATCTCCCTTAGGAACGATATTATGAATTTTAAGCAACTTGATCATGAGCATGTTGCACAAGCTTGGGAGAGGATGAAATTAATGATACATAATTGCCCTACTCATGGTTTGAATTTGCGGATGATTATACAAATATTATGCCGGATTGAATTTTGCTTCTAGAAATCTTTTAGATTCGGCCGCAGGAGGAACTTTTATGGAAATCACTTTAGGAGAAGCTACTAAACTCCTAGACAATATTATGGTTAAATATTCTCAATGGCACACTGAAATATCTACTAGTAAAAAGGTTCATGCAATTGAAGAGATTAATGTTTTGAGTGGAAAGATGGATGAACTTATGAAATTGTTTGCTAATAAAAGTGTTTCTTCCGATCCTAGTGTTATGCCTTTGTCCACTTTGATTGAGAACAATAATGAATCTATGGATGTAAATTTTGTTGTTAGGAACAATTTTGGTAACAACGCGTATATAGGAAACTTTAATTCTAGGCCGTTTCCTAGTAATTCCTCTAATAATTAAGGTAATTACTACAACAACTCTTATGCAAATTTTAATAAGGTGCCCTCTGATTTTGAGATTAGTGTTAAAGAATTTATGAGTTTGCAAAAGAATTGCAAGGCTTTGGTTGAAGAAAAATTGCTTAAGATTGATGAGTTGGCTAGGAACGTGGGTAGAATTTCTCTTGATGTTGATTCTTTGAAACTTAGATCTATTCCACCTAAACATGACATCAATGAGTCTCTCAAATCCATGAGAATTTCCATTGATGAGTGCAAAGAAGGAACCGCTAGGATGCGTGCTAAAAATGATTGCTTTGTGAAAGCGTGTTCTTCTAGTTTTCATGATAATAATGATGAAGATCTAAAAGTGATTGATGTGTCTCCTATTAAATCTTTGTTTTCCAATATGAATCTAGATAAAGATGGTACTGGAGATGAGTCAACTTTAGCTAAAAGGCATCCCAATGATTCGGAGTTTTTAGATCTTGATGCAAAAATTAATAAAAGTGGGATTGAAGAGGTCAACACTTTACATAGAAATGAACCCACTATTTTGGATTTCAAGGAATTTAATTATGATAATTGCTCTTTGATAGATTGTATTTCCTTGTTGCAATCCGTGTTAAATTCTCCTCATGCTTATGATCAAAATAAAGCTTTTACTAAACATATCGTTGATGCTTTAATGCAATCCCATGAAGAAAAGTTTGAACTAGAAGTTTCTATCCCTAGAAAACATTATGATGAGTGGGAACCTACTATTAAAATTAAGATTAAAGATTATGAATGCTATGCTTTATGTGATTTTGGTGCTAGTGTTTCCATGATTCCAAAAACTTTGTGTGATGTGCTAGGTTTCCCTGAATTTGATGATTGTTCTTTAAATCTACATCTTGCGGATTCCACCATTAAGAAACCTATGGGAAGAATTAATGATGTTCTTATTGTTGCAAATAGGAATTATGTGCCTGTAGATTTCATTGTTCTTGATATATATTGCAATCTTACATGTCCTATTATTCTTGATAGACCTTTCCTTAGAACGATTGGTGCAATTATTGACATGAAAGAAGGAAATATTATATTCCAATTCTGTTAAGGAAAGGCATGGAACACTTTCCTAGGAAGAAAATTAAACTACCTTATGAATCTATTATGATAGCCATTTATGGATTGCATACCAAAGATGACAATACCAAGATCTATTCTTGCTTTTATGCCTAGCTAGGGGCGTTAAACGATAGTGCTTGTTGGGAGGCAACCCAATTTTATTTTTGTTCTTTACTTTTTGTTCCTGTTTAGTAATAAATAATTTATCTAACCTCTATTATGATCGTGTTTTTATGTTTTAATTAGTGTTTATGCCAAGTAAAGCCTTTAGGATCTTCTTGGGTGATTGTTGTGTGATTTTGCTGATAAAAACAGAAAGTATGCGCTCACGAAAATAATTTTAATTTTTTACCAGAGAGCGATAAAATACTAATTCTAACTGCAATAGATCAATACCCAAATTTTCCTGGACTTCCTAATTTTTCAGAATTTTTGGAGTTACAGAAGTATTCAAAACTTACAGATTTCTACAGACTGTTTTTTTTGACAGATTCTGTTTTTGCGTGTTGTTTGCTTATTTTGATGCATCTATGTCTAGTATCGGGGGTATGAACCATAGAGAAGTTGTAATACAGTAGGTTTAACACCAATATAAATAAATAATGAGTTAATTACAGTACTTCAAGGTGGTGGTTTATTTTCTTATACTAACGGAGCTCGCGAGATTTTCTGTTGAGTTTTGTGTTGTGAAGTTTTCAAGTTTTTGGGCAAAGACTTGATGGATTTTGGAACAAGGAGTGGCAAGAGCCTAAGCTTGGGGATGCCCAAGGCACCCCAAGGTAAAATTCAAGGACAACCAAAAGCCTAAGCTTGGGGATGCCCCGGAAGGCATCCCCTCTTTTATCTTCGTCTATCGGTAACTTTACTTGAGGCTATATTTTTATTCACCACATGATATGTGTTTTTCTTGGAGCGTCTTGTATGATTTGAGTCTTTGTTAGTTTACCATAAACATCCTTGATGTACACACCTTTTGGGAGAGACACACATGAATCGGAATTTATTAGAATACTCTATGTGCTTTACTTATATCTTTTGAGCTATACAATTTCGCTCTAGTGCTTCACTTATATCTTTTTAGAGCACTGTGGTGGTTTTATTTTATAGAAATTTTTAATCTCTCATGCTTCACTTATATTATTTTGAGAGTCTTTTAGAAACAGCATGGTAATTTGCTTTGGTTATAAAATTAGTCCTAATATGATGGGCATCCAACATGGGTATAATAAAAACTTGCATATAAGATGCATTGAATAGTAGGAGAAGTTTGATACTTGATGATTGTTTTGAGACATGAGGATGATGATATTAGAGTCATTCTAGTGGGTGATTGTGAATTTGAGAAATACTTGTGTTGAGGTTTGCAAGTCCCGTAGCATGCACGTATGGTAACCGTTGTGTAACGAATTTGAAGCATCAGGTACTTTTTGATTGTCTTCCTTATGAGTGGTGGTCAGGGATGAGCGATGGTCTTTTCAAAGCAATCTATCCCCCTAGGAGCATGCGCGTAGTGCTTGGTTTTTGAAGACTTGTAGATTTTTGCAATAAGTATGTGAGTTCTTTATGACTAATGTTGAGTTCATGGATTATACGCACTCTCACCTTTCCACCATTGCTAGCCTCTCTAGTACCGCGCAACTTTCACCGGTACCATAAACCCACCATTTACCTTCCTCAAAAAAGCCACCATACCTACCTATTATGGTATTTCCATAGCCATTCTGAGATATATTGTCATGCAACTTTCCACCGTTCCGTTTATTATGACACGATCCATCATTGTCATATTGTGTATCATGATCATGTAGTTGACATCGTATTTGTGGCAAAGCCACCATTCATAATTTTTCATACATGTCACTCTTGATTCATTTCACATCCCGGTACACCGCCGGAGGCATGCATATAGAGTCATATTTTTGTTCTAAGTATCGGTTTGTAATCTTTGAGTTGTAAATAAATAAAAGTGTGATGATCATCATTATTAGAGCATTGTCCCATGTGAGTAAATAAAAAAAGAGAGAGAAAGGACAAATAAAAAAAGTGAAGGCCCAAAAAAATAGAAAATAAAAAAATGAGAGAGAAAGAGAGAAGGGACAATGCTACTATCCCTTTTCCACACTTGTGCTTCAAAGTAGCACCATGATCTTCATGATAGAGAGTTTCTTATTTTGTCACTTTCATATACTAGTGGGAAATTTTCATTATAGAACTTGGCTTGTATATTCCAACGATGGGCTTCCTCGAATGCCCTAGGTCTCCGTGCGCAAGCAAGTTGGATGCACACCCACTTAGTTTCTTTTGTTGAGCTTTCATACATTTATAGCTCTAGTGCATCCGTTGTATGGCAATCCCTACTCACTCACATTGACATCTATTGATGGTCATCTCCATAGCCCATTGATACGCCTAGTTGATGTGAGACCATCTTCCTCCTTTTTGTCCTCTCCACAACCACCACTCTATTCCACCTGTAGTGCTATGTCTATGGCTCGCGCTCATGTATTGCGTGAAAGTTGAAAAGGTTTGAGATTACTAAAGTATGAAACAATTGCTTGGATTGTCATCGGGGTTGTGCATGATTTGAGTATTTTGTGTGATGAAGATGGAGCATGAACAAACTATATGATTTTGTAGGGATGAGCTTTCTTTGGCCATGTTATATTGAGAGAACATAATTACTTTATTAGTATGCTTGAAGTATTATTATTTTTATGTCAATATTAAACTTTTTTCTTGAATCTTTTGGATCTGAACATTCATTCCACAATAAAGAAAATTACATTGATAAATATGTTAGGTAGCATTCCACATCGAAAATTCTATTTTTATTATTTACCTACTCGAGGACGATCAGGAATTAAGCTTGGGGATGCTTGATACATCTCCAACATATCTATAATTTTTGATTGTTCCATGCTATTATATTATCTATTTTGGATGTTTAATGGGCTTTAATATGCTCTTTTATATTATTTTTGGGGCTAACCTATTAACTGGAGGCCCAGTGCCAATTTCTGTTTTTTTGCCTATTTCAGTGTTTCGCAGAAAAGGAATACCAAACGGAATCCAAACAGAATGAAACCTTTGTGATGATCTTTCTTGGACCGAAAGCAATCCAGGATACTCGGAGTGGATGTATGGAACTCCGTGAGGCGGCCACAAGATAGGAGGGCGCGCCCCCCACCCTCGTGGCCCCACGGAGCTCCACCAACGTACTTCTTTCGCCTATATATACTCTTAAACACTAAAAACATCAGGGGGAGCCATGAAACCACTTTTCCACCGCCGCAACCTTTTGTACCCATGAGATCCAATCGAGGGACCTTTTCCCGTGATCTGCCGGAGGGGGAATCGATCACTGAGGGCTTGTACATCAACACCATAGCCTCTCCTATGAAGCATGAGTAGTTTACCGCAGACCTTCGGGTCCATAGTTATTAGCTAGATGGCTTCTTCTCTCTCTTTTATCTTCGATACAAAGTTCTCCTCGATGTTCTTGGACATCTATTTGATGTAATACTCTTTTGCGGTGTGTTTGCCGAGATCCAATGAATTGTGGTTTATGAACTTGATTATCTATGAATGTTATTTGGTTCTTCTCTGAATTCTTATATGCATGATTTGATATCTTTTCAAGTCTCTTTGAATTATCGGTTTAGTTTGGCCTACTAGATTGATCTTTATTGTAATGGGAGAAGTGCTTATCTTTGGGTTCAATCTTGCGGTGTCCTTTCCCAATGACAGCAGTGGCAGCAAGGCACGTATTGTATTGTTGCCATCGAGGATAAAAAGATGGGGTTTATATCATATTGCTTGAGTTTATCCCTCTACATCATGTCATCTTGATTAATGTGTTACTCTGTTCTTATGAACTTAATACTCTAGATGCATGCTGGATAGCGGTCGATGTGTTGAGTAATAGTAGTAGATGCAGAATCGTTCCGATCTACTTGACATGGACGTGATGCCTATGTTCATGATCATTGCCTTAGATATCTTCATGACTATGCACTTTTCTATCAATTGCTAGGCAGTAATTTGTCCACCCACTATAATACATGCTATCATGAGAGAAGCCACTAGTGAAACCTATGGCCCCCAGGTCTCTTCCTTTTTATATTGCATCTCTTTTATTATCGCATCTCGTTTACTCTCTTGCAATCTTTACTTTCCAATCTATACAAAAAACACCAAAAATATTTATCTTATTATATCTATCAGATCTCACTTTCGCAAGTGATCGTGAAGGGATTAACAACACCTTTATCATGTTGGTTGCAAGGTTCTTGATTGTTTGTGCAGGTACTAGGTTTCTTGTGCATCGTCTCCTACTGGATTGATACCTTGGTTCTCAAAAACCGAGGGAAATACTTATGCTACTTTGCTGCATCACCCTTTCCTCTTCAAGGGAAAACCAACGCATGCTCAAGAGGTAGCAATGCCCAGTCCCGAAATGAAAAATGAATTTAGTTCATGTTGTCTAATAATAAATTCCTTGGAAAGTGTTGGTATGGAGGGCAACCGTGGATATGGCTAGCCATGGAAAGTGAAAGTATGGTTGAAAAAGGAAGAAACTTTATTTTCTGTTTGGGAACCTCCTATGATATATCTAGCATGGAAAGTGTTGGGAACTCTAAGTCGTTTTCGTTGGTGGGATGGATACACCTCCCAAAATGTTTTTCTCTCTAAATTTTTCGCTTTGAGCTCTAGCACCTCTACAAATCTCTACTTCCCTCTACGAAGGGCTTTTCTTTTACTATATGCAATTTTTATTTTGAGTCTCCATCTTCTCTTATAAAAGAACCAACTAGGAGGAACTATGATCGTACTTGAGCATTGGGTGTAGTTAATATGCGAGCGTGTTTCATGAATGGATCAATGATTCAGCATGATGGGCTAGAGATAGCTTATTTTAGCGTTGATATTTTGAAAGACATGGTTGCTTGTTGATATGCTTGCGTATTTAAGTTATCATGTAAAAGCTAGACTATTGCTTTGAACAATATAAAAGTCCAAATGTCCATGCTATAAAGAAAATAAATATGATGTGACATGATAGGTAGCATTCCACATCAAAATTTCTATTTTTATCACTTACCTAGTCGAGGACGAGTAGGAGTTAAGCTTGGGGATGCTGATATGTCTCCAGCGTATCTATAATTTTTTATTGTTCCATGCTCTTATATTATCAATATTGGATGTTTTATAATCATTTTATAGTCATTTTATATCATTTTTTGGTACTAACCTATTGACATAGTGCCAAGTGTCAGTTGTTCTTTTTTGCATGTTTTTTACATCACAGAAAATCAATACCAAACGGATTCCAAATGCCACGAAACTTTACGGAGATTTTTTTGGACCAAAAGACACCTAATGGGCCAACATTGCGCCTGGGGGTGCTCCGAGGTGAGCACAACCCACCAGGGCGCGCCAGGAGGCCCAGGCATGCCGTGGTGGGTTGTGCCCATCTCGGTTGCCCCCGGACTGCCTCTTTGCTCAATAAAAACCCCAATTTTCCAGAAATCCTGGGGGAGTCGACGAAAATCAATTCTCGCCGCCGCAGAGTCCAGAACCACCACATCCAATCTAGACACCATAATGGATGGGGTTCACCACCTCCATTGGTGCCTCTCCGATGATGCGTGAGTAGTTCTTTGTAGACCTTCGGGTCCGTAGTTAGTAGCTAGATGGCTTCCTCTCTCTCGTTTTATTTTCAATACAATGGTCTCTTGGAGATCCATATGATGTATCTCTTTTTGCAGTGTGTTTGTTGGGATCGGATGAACTTTGAGTTTATGATCAGATCTATCTTTTTATATCCATGAAAGTATTTGAGTATCTTTGATCTCTTTTATGCATGATTGCTTATAGCCTCGTATTTCTTCTCCGATATTTGTGTTTTGTTTGGCCAACTTGATCTATTTATCTTGCAATGGGAAGAGGTGCTTTGTAGTGGGTTCGATCTTACTGTTCTTGATCCTAGTGACAGAAGGGGAACCGACACGTATGTATCATTGCTACGAAGGATAAAACGATGGGGCCTATCTCTACATAGATAGATCTTGTCTACATCATGTCATCATTCTTATTGCATTGCTCCGTTTCTCCATGAACTTAATACACTAGATGCATGCTGGATAGCGGTCGATGTGTGGAGTAATAGTAGTAGATGCAGGCAGAAGTCGGTCTACTAATCTTGGACGTGATGCCTATATAATAACCATTGCCTGGATATCATCATGAGTATTTGAAGTTCAATCAATTGCCAACAATAATTTTTTTACCCACCGTTTGCTATTTTTCTCGAGAGAAGCTACTAGTGAAACCTACAGCCCCCAGTTCTCTTTCTCTTATTATTTGCCTTTGCAATCTATTTTAATTGCCTTTTATTTTCAGATCTACTAAACCAAAAATACAAAAGTACCTTGCTGCAATTTATTTTATTTTGCATTCGATCTATCAATATTTACAACTCTCTCATGTCTGTTTGCCCATCTTGGGGTGCCACTACCCGAAAGGGATTGACAACCCCTTTTACACGTCGAGTTGCGACTTGTTGT
Organism: Triticum urartu; assembly: GCF_056163025.1. NCBI lineage: Eukaryota > Viridiplantae > Streptophyta > Magnoliopsida > Poales > Poaceae > Triticum > Triticum urartu. The sequence goes on from NC_141878.1 coordinate 236,039,351, forward strand.
TATTTGTGTGCAGGTGTTGTTTACGTTGTGTTGCTTGGTTCTCCTACTGGTTCGATAACCTTGGTTTCACATCTGAGGGAAATACCTACTGCCACTATGCTGCATCATCCCTTCCTCTTTGGGGAAATACCGACGTAGCTTCAAGCGACATCACACGTGTGTCGAACAGTATTAGATGGAGGGGGCATGGACGGTGAGAAGATAAGAGGGAAAGTGTGTGTTTGTGGTAGGTACACCTGGCTAGAGAGGTATGTCGGTCGGTGTGTGCAGGAAAGAAGGAGTTGGGGGCCTACACACACCATGGGTGAACGACCTAAAGAGATATAACGAATGTGCACGATGGAGAGAGTGCCGAGGGAGGGTGAGAGGGAGGCGGTGATACGTCCCCAACGTATCTATAATTTTTTATTGTTCCATGCTGTTATATTATCAATCTTGGGTGTTTTATAATCATTTTATAGTTATCTTATATCATTTTTTGGTACTAACCTATTGACATAGTGCCAAGTGCCAGTTGTTGTTTTTTCCATGTTTTTTACATCGTAGAAAATTAATATCAAACAGAGTCCAAATGCCACGAAACTTTATGGAGAATTTTTGGGGCCAAAAGGAAAACAACGGGCCCTGACTGCGCCCGGGCGTGCCCCGAGGGGAGCACAACCCACAAGGGTGCGCCAAGAGGCCCAGGCGCGCCCTGGTGGGTTGTGCCCACCTCGGGTGCCCCCCGGAACGCCTCTTTGCTCTATAAATACCCCCAATATTCCCAAAACCCTAGGGAACTCGACGAAATATTGATCCAGCCGCCGCAGAGTCCAAAACCACCAGATCCAATCTAGACACCATCTCGGATGGGGTAAACCACCTCCATTGGTGCCTCTTCGATGATGCGTGAGTAGTTCTTTGTAGACCTTCGGGTATGTAGTTACTAGCTAGATGGCCTCCTCTCTGTCTCTCTCTTGATTCTCAATACAATGGTCTCTTGGAGATCTATATGATGTAATTCTTTTGTGGTGTGTTTGTTGGGATCGATGAACTTTGAGTTTATGATCAGATCTATCTTTTTATATCCATGAAAGTATTTGAGTTTCTTTGATCTCTTTTATGCATGATTGCTTATAGCCTCGTGTTTCTTCTCCGAAATTTGGGTTTTGTTTGGCTAACTTGATCTATTTATCTTGCAATGGGAAGAGGTGCTTTGTAGTGGGTTCGATCTTACGGTGCTTGATCCTAGTGACAGAAGGGGAACCGACACGTATGTATCGTTGCTACTAAGGATAAAAAGATGGGGTCTATTGATACGTCTCCAACGTATCTATTATATAGGTAACGGTGACAGATTCTGTTTTTGATGCATAGTGTGCAGGTGTTGTTTACGTTGTGTTGCTTGGTTCTCCTACTGGTTCGATAACCTTGGTTTCACATCTGAGGGAAATACCTACCGCCGCTATGCTGCATCATCCCTTCCTCTTTGGGGAAATACCGACGTAGCTTCAAGTGACATCAAAAGGAATTTCTGGCGCCGTTGCCGGGGAGGATCTTCAACATATACCAGGTTCCTAATCGCAAATCCCATCTCTTCGTATTTTACATTATTTGACATTTGCCTCTCGTTTTCCTGTCCCCCACTTCACAAAAAAATGCCATTTTATTCGCCCCTCTTTTTTAGTTCGTCGTTTTCTTGCCGGATCTATTTTGGAGTGCAATCTTGTTGTATGGTCATCACGACTCAAGAGAACACCAAGTTATGTGATTTCTCAAATACCAACAACAATGATTTTATCGGCACTCTGCTTGCTCCTCCTGCCACTAGTGCGGAGACTTGTGATATTAATACTGCTTTGCTAAATCTTGTTATGAAAGACCAATTTTTCGGTACTCCTAATGAGGATGCCGCGTCCCATCTTAATACCTTCGTGGAATTATGCTATATGCAAAAGAAAAAATATGTGGACAATGATGTGGTCAAGATGAAATTATTTCCGTTTTCTTTGCGTGATTCTGTAAAAAATTGGTTCTCTTCTTTGCCGCACAATAGTATAGATTCTCGAAATAAGTGCAAAGATGCTTTTATCACTAAGTATTTTCCGCGCGCAAAAATTATTTCCCTTAGAACCCAGATCATGAATTTCAATCAACTTGAACATGAGCATGTTGCACAATCTTGGGAAAGGATGAAAATGATTCTAAGGAATTGCCCAACTCATGGGTTAAACCTTTGGATGATCATACAAAACATTTATGCGGGGTTGAATTTTTTTTCTCGTAATCTTTTAGATTCCTCCGTGGGTGGTACTTTTATGGAAATTACTTTGGGTGAAGCCACCAAATTGCCTGATAATATTATGGCAAATTATTTGCAGTGGCATACCGAAAGGGCTCCTACTAGTAAAAAAGTTAATTTGGTTGAAGAAATTTCTTCTTTGAGTGAAGAATTGATGCTCTTGTGAAATTGCTTCCTAGTAGAAGTGCTCCTATTGATTTTAATGATACGCCTTTGTCTACTTTGATTGAGCAAAATAGGGATGCCATTGATACGTCTCCATCGTATCTACTTTTCCAAACACTTTTGAACTTGTTTTGGACTCTAACTTGCATCATTTGAATGGAACTAACCCGGACTGACGCTGTTTTCAGCAGAATTGCCATGGTGTTATTTTTGTGCAGAAATAAAAGTTCTTGGAATGACCTGAAACTTCACGCAGAATATTTTGGGAATTTATAAAAAATACTGGCGAAAGATTCAACACCAAGGGGCCCACACCCTGTCCACGAGGGTTGAAGCGCGCCCCCTGTCTCGTGGGCCCCCTGAGGCTCCACCGACCTCAACTCCGACTCTATATATTCACGTTCGGGGAGAAAAAAATCAAGGAGAAGGATTCATCACGTTTTACGATACAGAGCCACCGCCAAGCGCAAACCTCTCTCAGGAGGGCTGATCTGGAGTCTGTTCGGGGCTCCGGAGAGGGGAATCCATCGCCATCATCATCATCATCATCAACCTTCCTCCATCACCAATTTCATGATGCTCATAGCCATGCGTGAGTAATTCCATCGTAGGCTTGCTGGACGGTGATGGGTTAGATGAGATTTATCATGTAATCGAGTTAGTTTTTTTAGGGTTTGATCCCTAGTATCCATTATGTTCTGAGATTGATGTTGCTATGACTTTGCTATGCTTAATGCTTGTCCTAGGGCCCGGGTGCCATGATTTCAGATCTGAACCTATTATGTTTTCATGAATATATGTGAGTTCTTGATCCTATTTTGCAAGTCAATAGTCACCTACTATGTGTTATGATCACGTAACCCCTGAAGTGACAATAATCGGGAGCACTCCCGGTGATGACTATATTTTGAGGAGTTCATGTATTCACTAAGTGTTAATGCTTTGTTCCGGTACTCTATTAAAAGGAGGCCTTAATATCCCTTAGTTTCCAATAGGACCCCACTGCCACGGGAGGGTAGGACAAAAGATGTCATGCAAGTTCTTTTCCATAAGCTCGTATGACTATATTCGGAATACATGCCTACATTACATTGATGAACTGGAGCTAGTTCTGTGTCACCCTATGTTATAACTGTTGCATGAGGAATCACATCCGACATAATTATTCATCACTCATCCATTGCCTACGAGCTTTTCACATATTGATCTTTGCTTAGTTACTTTTCTGTTGCCACTGTTACAATCACTACAAAACCAATACTGTTACTTTAGCCACCATTACCGTTACATCCATATTACTTTGCTACTAAATACTTTGCTACAGATATTAAGTCTTTCAGGTGTGGTTGAATTGACAACTGAACAGTGAATACTTGAGAATATTCTTTGGCTTCCCTTGTGTCGAATCAATAAATTTGGGTTGAATACTCTGCCCTCGAAAACTGTTGCGATCCCTTATACTTGTGGGTTATCAAGACTATTTTCTGGCGCCATTGCCGGGGAGCATAGCTCTATTCTCTGGGTCACTTGGGATGTATATCTGTTGATCACTATGAAGAACTTGAAAGATGATAGAACCAAGATTTTTCCCTCAACTACGAGGGGAGGTAAGGAACTGCCTTCTAGCTCTACGCTTGATTAACCTTCTGTTATGAGTAAACTTGCGACACCTACACCCGCTATTCATTCTCATATGTCGCATGTTATTGATGATGCCACTTCTGCTATGCATGATGCTTATGATGAAACTACTTCTATGCTTGATAATATTGTGCCATTAGGTGAATTTCTTGATGAACAACTTGCTAGGGTTAGAGATAATGAAATTATTGAAACTGATAATATAGATGAAAGTGATGATGAAGATTCTCCTCCTAGATATGAATTGCTTGTTGTGCCTAAGGGTTATGTTATGGATGAAGAAACTGCTAGAGATCTTTTAGCTTGGAATGATAGATATGATCTTACGAAACTGTTAGCTAAGCTGAAAGAAAAATCCTTGAATGCTAGAATGAAATATGACCCTGCCTTTGCTACTTCACCTATCTGTATTTATGATAAGGATTATGATTTCTCTATCGATCCTGAGTTAATTACTTTGGTTGAATCTGAACCTTTTTATGGCTATGAATCTGAAACTGTTGTGGCACATCTTACTAAATTAAATGATATAGCCACCCTGTTCACTAATAAGGAAAAAATTCATTACTACTATATTCTTAAGTTATTTCCATTCTCATTAAAGGATGATGCTAAAATATGGTTTAATTCTCTTGATCCTGGTTGTGTGCATAGTCCCCAGGATATGATTTATTATTTCTCTGCTAAATATTTCCCCACTCATAAGAAACAAGCTGCCTTAAGGGGAATATATAGTTTTGTGTAAATTGAAGAAGAGAGTCTCCCACAAGCTTGGGGGGGCTTCTTCGATTACTTAATGCTTCGCCTGATCATTCTCTCAAGAAAAAAATGAAATACTTGATATCTTTTATAATGGACTAAACGATGCTTCCAGAGACCACCTGGATAGTTGTGCTGGTTGTGTTTTCAGGGAAAGAACTGTTGATCAAGAATAATTGCTATTGAATAATATGTTGAGGAATGAAAATGATTGGACACTTCCTGAACCAATTCCTAAGCCAACTCTGAAGAAAAGGGGTATTCTATTTCTCAGTCCTGAAGATATGCAAAAGGCAAAGAAATCTATGAAAGAAAAGGGTATTAAAGCTGAAGATGTTAAGAATTTACCACCTATTGAAGAAATACATGGTCTTGATAACCCGACACAGGTAGTAAAGGTAAATTCTCTCTATAGATTTGATGAAGGTGATACTCCTCATAATAAGTCTGCTAGCCAATGCTTGGATGAGTTTGATAATTTTCTTTTTAAACAAGAAAACTTCAATGGTTATGTTGGTAGACAATTGAAACATAATGCTTATATGATTGAACACTTCAGTGATTATATGTCTAGAGTTAATCGTGAGCTTAAACTTATTAGTAAACATGCTTCTATGGTTACCACTGAAGTAGAACAAGTACTTAAAGATTAGAATGATTTGCTCAATGGATTAGATAATAAGAAAAATGAAAATGCTGTTAGAGTTGTGAATAGAGGGGGTAAAATGACTCAGGAACCTTTGTATCCTGAGGGCCACCCTAAGATAATTGAGCAAGATTCTCAGAGAACTAATGTTGATGCACCTAGTTCTTCTAGTCAACCTATTGTTGTCACACCTGAGAATCCTAATGATATTTCTATTTATGATGCTGAAACACAATCTGGTAATGAACATGAACCTAGCACTAACAATAATGTAGAAATTGAGCCTGCTGTTGATCTTGATAACCCACAATCAAAGAAACAACCTTATGATAAGAGAGACTTTGTTGCTAGGAAGAACGGTAAAGAAAGAGAACCATGGGTTCAGAAACCCATGCCTTTTCCTCCTAAACAATCCAAGAAAAAGGATGATGAGGATTTTGAGCGCTTTGTTGAAATGAATAGACCTATCTTTCTGTGTATGCGTTTGACTAATATGCTTCAAATGAATCCTTATGCTAAGTACATGAAAGATATTGTTACAAATAAAAGAAAGATACCGGAAGCTGAAATTTCCACCATGCTTGCTAATTATACTTTTTGAAGGAAATATGCCCTAGTGGCAATTATAAAGTTATTATTTATTTCCTTATTTCATGATAAATGTTTATTATTCATGCTAGAATTGTATTATCCGGAAACATGGTACATGTGTGAATACATAGACAAATCGAATGTCACTACTATGCCTCTGCTTGACTAGCTCATTGATCAAAGATGGTTATGTTTCCTAACCATAGACATGAGTCATTTGATTAATGGGATCACATCATTAGGAGAATGATGTGATTGACTTGACCCATTCTGTTAGCTTAGCACTTGATCGTTTAGTATGTTGCTATTGCTTTCTTCATGACTTATACATGTTCCTATGACTATGAGATTATCCAACTCACATTTACCGGAGGAACACTTCGTGTGCTCCCAAACGTCACAATGTAACTGGGTGATTATAAAGGTGCGCTATAGGTGTCTCCAAAGGTACTTGTTGGGTTGGCGTATTTTGAGATTAGGATTTGTCACTCTGATTGTCGGAGAGGCATCTCTGGGCCCACTCGGTAATGCACATCACTATAAGCCTTGCAAGCATTGTAACTAATGAGTTAGTTGCGGGATGATGTATTGAGATATCGATGATCAAATCTCGGGCAAGTAACACACCGATGACAAAGGGAACAACGTATGTTGTTATGCGGTTTAACCGATAAAGATCTTCGTAGAATATGTGGGAGCAACATGAGCATCCAGGTTCCGCTATTGGTTATTGACCGGAGATGTGTCTCGGTCATGTCTACATAGTTCTCGAACTTGTAGGGTCCGCACGCTTAACGTTTGGTGACAATTTGTATTATGAGTTTATGTGTTTTGATGCACCAAAGGTAGTTCAGAGTCCCGGATGAGATAGGGTACATGATGAGGAGTCTCGAAATGGTCGAGACGTAAAGATCAATATATTGGACGACTATATTCGGACATCGGAAAGGATCCGAGTGGTTCGGGTATTTTTCGGAGTACTGGGGAGTTACGGGAATACGGGGGAAGAAGTATATGGGCCTTATTGGGCTTTAGGGGAGAGAGAGGCAGGCCGCGCGCCCCTCAATAACAGTCCGAATCGGACTAGGACGAGGGCTTGCGCCCCCTCCTTCCTTCTCTTCCCTCTTCCCCTTCCTTGTCTCCTCCTCCTACTACTTGGAAGGGGAGGAATCATACTCCCGGTGGGAGTAGGACTCCTCCAGGGCGCGCCATAGGAGTCGGCCCTCTCCCCCTCCTCCACTCCTTTATATACGTGGCCAGGGGCACCCCATAGACACAACAATTGATCTCTTGATCTCTTAGCCATGTGCGGTGCCCCCCTCCACCATATTCCACCTTGATCATATCGTAGCGATGCTTAGGCGAAACCCTGCATCGGTAGCAACATGATCACCGTCACCACGCCGTCGTGCTGATGGAACTCTCCCGTGAAGCTCTGCTGGATCGGAGTTCGCGGGATGTCATCGAGATGAATGTGTGCTGAACTTGGAGGTGCCGTACGTTCGGTACTTGGATCGGTCGGATCGTGAAGACGTACGACTACATCATCCGCGTTATGCTAACGCTTCCGCTTTCGGTCTATGAGGGTATGTAGACAACACTCTCTCGTCTTCTTTCTATGCATCACCATGATCCTGTGTGTGTGTGGGAAAATATTGAAATTACTAGGTTCCCCAACAGTGGCATTAGAGCCAGGTTTTATGCGTCGATGTTATATGCACGAGTAGAACACAAGTGAGTTGTGGGTGATACAAGTCATACTACTTACCAGCATGTCATACTTTGGTTCGGCGGTATTGTTGGATGAAGCGTACTCTTACACGAGACTGGTTCTACCGACGTGCTTTGCACACAGGTGGCTGGCGGGTGTCATTTTCTCCAACTTTAGTTGAACCAAGTGTGGCTACGCCCGATCCTTGAGAAGGTTAAAACAACACTAACTTGACGAACTATCGTTGTGGTTTCGATGCGTAGGTAAGAACAGTTCTTGCTCAGCCCATAGAAGCCACGTAAAACTTGCAACTACAAAGTAGAGGACGTCTAACTTGTTTTTGCAGGGCATGTTGTGATGTGATATGGCCAAGACATGATGCTATATTTTTTTGTATGAGATGATCATGTTTTGTAACCGAGTTATCGGCAACTGGCAGGAGCCATATGGTTGTCACTTTATTCTATGCAATGCAATCGCCCTGTAATTGCTTTACTTTATCACTAAGCGGCAGCGATAGCCGTAGAAGCAATAGTTGGCGAGACAACAACGATGCTACGATGGAGATCAAGGTGTCGCGCTGGTGATGATGGTGATCATGACGGTGCTTCGGAGATGGAGATCACAAGCACAAGATGATGATGGCCATATCATATCACTTATATTGATTACATGTGATGTTTATCCTTTATACATCTTATTCTGCTTTTTTTGATGGTAGCACTATAAGATGATCTCTCACTAAATTTCAAGGTAAAAGTGTTCTCCCTGAGTATGCACCGTTGCCAAAGTTCGTCATGCCGAGACACCACGTGATGATCGGGTGTGATAAGCTCTACGTTCATCTACAACGGGTGCAAAACAGTTGCACACACGAAATACTCAGGTTAAACTTGACGAGCCTACCATATGCAGATATGGCCTCGGAACACTGGAGACCGAAAGGTCGAGCGTGAATCATATAGTAGATATGATCAACATAGTGATGTTCACCATTGAAAACTACTCCATCTCATGTGATGATCGGACATGGTTTAGTTGATTTGGATCACGTGATCTCTTAGATGATTAGAGGGATGTCTATCTAAGTGGGAGTTCTTAAGTAATTCGATTAATTGAACTTTAATTTATCATGAACTTAGTCCTGGTAGTATTAGCATATCTAAGTTGTAGATCAATAGCTCGCGTTTAGCTCCCCTATTTTATTTTTGATATGTTCCTAGAGAAAACTAAGTTGAAAGATGTTAGTAGCAATGATGCAGATTGTATCCATGATCTGAGGGACTATCCTCATTGCAGCACAGAAGAATTATGTCCTTGATGCACTGCTAGGTGACAGACGTATTGTAGGAGCAGATGCAGACGTTATGAACATTTGGCTAGCTCAATATGATGACTACTTGATAGTTTAGTGCACCATGCTTAAGGACTTCAAAGACATTTTGAACATCATGGATCATATGAGATGTTCCAGGAGTTGAAGTTAATATTTCAAGAAAATACCCGAGTTGAGAGATATGAAATCTCCAACAAGTTCTATAGCTAAAAGATGGAGGAGAATAGCTCAAGCAGTGAGCATGTGCTCAGATTGTCTGGCTACTACAATAGCTTGAATTAAGTGGGAGTTAATCTTCCAGATAAAATAGTGATTGACCGAATTCTCTAGTCACCATCACCAAGTTAGTAGAACTTCATGATGAACTATAGTATGCAAGGGATGACGTAAACGATTCCCGAGCTTTTCATGCTAATGAAATCGATGAAGGTAGAAATCAAGAAATAACATCAAGTGTTGATGATTAACAAGACCACTAGTTTCAAGAAAAAGGCAAAGGGAAAGAAAGGGAACTTCAAGAAGAACGGCAAGCAAGTTGCTGCTCAAGTGAAGAAGCCCAAGTCTGGACGTAAGCCTGAGACTAAGTGCTTCTACTGCAAAGGGACTGGTCAATAGAAGCGGAAATGCCCTGAATATTTAGTGGATAAGAAGGATGGCAAAGTGAACAAGGGTATATTTGATATACATGTTATTGATGTGTACCTTACTAGTATTTATAGTAGCCTCTGAGTATTTGATACTTGTTCGGTTGCTAAAAATTAGTAACTCAAAACAGGAGTTACAGAATAAATAGAGACTAGTTAAGGGTGAGGTGACGATGTGTGTTGGAAGTGGTTCCAAGATTGATATGATCATTATCGCACACTCCCTATACTTTCAGGATTAGTGTTAAACCTAAATAAATGTTATTTGGCGTTTGCATTGAGCATGAATATGATTTGATCATGTTTATTGCAATATGGTTATTCATTTAAAATTAGAGAATAATTGTTGTTCTATTTACATGAATAAAACCTTCGATGGTCATACACCCAATGAAAATAGTTTGTTGGATCTCGATCGTAGTGATACACATATTCATAATATTGATGCCAAAAGATGCAAAGTTGATAATGATAGTGCAACTTATTTGTGGCACTACCATTTAGGTCATATCCGTGTAAAGCGCATGAAGAAAATCCATGCTGATGGGCTTTTGGAATCACTTGATTATGAATCAGTTGATGATTGCGAACCATGCCTCATGGGTAAGATGACTAAGACTCCATTCTCTGGAACAATGGAGCGAGCAACAGACTTGCTGGAAATAATACATACTGATGTATGCAGTCTGATGAGTGTTGAGGCTCGCGGCGGGTATCGTTATTTTTCTGACCTTCACAGATGATTTGAGCAGATATGGGTATATCTACTTGAAGAAACATAAGTCTGAAACATTTGAAAAGTTCAAAGAATTTCGGAGTGAAGTGGAAAATCATCGTCACAAGAAAATAAAGTTTCTATGATCTGATCGCAGAGGCAAATATTTGAGTTATGAGTTTGGCCTTCAATTAAAACAATGTGGAATAGTTTCACAAACTCATGCCACCTGGAACACCACAACGTAATGGTGTGTCCGAACATCATAACCGTACTTTATTTTGATATAGTGCAATCTATGATGTCTCTTACCCATTTACCACTATCGTTTTGGGGTTATGCATTAGAGATAGCTGCATTCACATTAAAAAGGGCACCATCTAAATCCATGGAGACGACACCGTATGAACTTTGGTTTAGCAAGAAACCTAAGCTGTCGTTTCTTAAAGTTTGGGGTTGCGATGCTTATGTGAAAAAGTTTCATCTTGATAAGCTCAAACCCAAGTCGGAGAAGTGCGTCTTCATAGGATACCCAAAAGTAACTGTTGGGTACACCTTCTATCACAGATCCGAAGGCAAGATATTTGTTGTTGAGAATGGATCCTTTCTAGAGAAGGAGTTTCTCTCGAAAGAAGTGAGTGGGAGGAAAGTAGAACTTGATGAGGTAACTGTACCTGCTCCCTTATTGGAAAGTATTTCATCACAGAAATCTGTTTCTATGACTCCTACACCAATTAGTGAGGAAGATAATGATGATGATCATGTAACTTCAGATCAAGTTACTACCGAACCTCGTAGGTCAACCAGAGTGAGATCCGCACCAGAGTGGTACGGTAATCCTGTTCTGGAGGTCATGTTAATTGACCATGACGAACCTACGAACTATGAGGAAGCGATGATGAGCCCAGATTCCGCGAAATGACTTGAGGCCATGAAATCTGAGATGAGATCCATGTATGAGAACAAAGTGTGGACTTTGGTTGACTTGCCCGATGATCAGTAAGCCATAGAAAATAAATGGATCTTCAAGAGGAAGACGGACGCTGATAGTAGTGTTACTATCTACAAAGCTAGACTTTCCGAATAAAGTTTTGACAAAGTCCAAGGTGTTGACTACGATGTGATTTTCTCACTCATAGCGATGCTTAAGTCTATCCGAATCATGTTAGCAAATTGCTACATTTTATGAAATCTGGCAAATGGATGTCGAAACTACATTCCTTAATGGATTTCTTAAGAGGAGTTGTATATGATGCAACCATAAGGTTTTGTCGATCCTAAAGTTGCTAACAAAATGTGAAAGCTCCAGCGATCCATCTATGGACTGGTGCAAGCATCTCAGAGTTGGAATATACGCTTTGATGAGTTGATCAAAGCATATAGTTTTATACAGACTTGTGGTGAAGCATGTATTTACAAGAAAGTGAGTGGGAGCACTACAACATTTCGGATAAATATATGTGAATGACATATTGTTGATCAGAAATAATGTAGAATTTTCTGGAAAGCATAAAGGAGTATTTAAAGGGAGTTTTTTCAAATAAAGACCTCGGTGAAGCTACTAGCGGTAATGGATTAAGATGATATGTTTCTTCAACAGGCGGTAAATTAAGACCATGAGTTTCTTCAATAGGAGGTAAATTCTTAACATCTTCAGCTTTAATACCTTTTTCTTTCATAGATTTCTTTGCATCTTGCATATCTTCAGGACTGAGAAATAGAATACCCCTCTTCTTCGGAGTTGGTTTAGGAATAGGCTCAGGAATTGGCTCCGGAGGTGTCCAATTATTTTCATTTGTCAACATATTGTTTAATAAAATTTCAGCTTCATCCGGTGTTCTTTCCCTGAAAACAGAACCAGCACAACTATCCAGGTAATCTCTGGAGGCATCAGTTAGTCCATTATAGAAGATATCAAGTATTTCATTTTTCTTAAGAGGATGATCAGGCAAAGCATTAAGTAATTGGAGAAGCCTCCCCCAAGCTTGTGGGAGACTCTCTTCTTCAATTTGCACAAAATTATATATATCCCTTAAAGCAGCTTGTTTCTTATGAGCAGGGAAATATTTAGCAGAGAAGTAATAAATCATATCCTAGGGACTACGCACACAACCAGGATCAAGAGAATTAAACCATATCTTAGCATCACCCTTTAATGAGAACAGAAATATTTTAAGGATATAAAAGTAACCTCGGTGAAGCTACTTACATATTGAGCATCAAGATCTATAGAGATAGATCAAGACGCTTGATAATTTTTTTCAATGAGTACATACCTTGACAAGATTTTGAAGTAGTTCAAAATGGAACAGTCAAAGAAAGAGTTCTTACCTGTGTTACAAGGTGTGAAATTGAGTAAGACTCAAAGCCCGACCGCGGCAGAAGATAGAAAGACACTGAAAGTCATTCCCTATGCCTCAGCCATATTTTCTATAAAGTATGCCATGCTGTGTACCAGATCTATTGTATGCCCTACATTGTGTTTAGCAAGGGAGTACAATAGTGATCTAGGAGTAGATCACTTGACAGCGGTCAAAATTATCCTTAGTGGAATAAGGATATGTTTCTCGATTATGGAGGTGACAAAAGGTTTGTCGTAAAGGGTTACGTCGTTGCAAATTTTGACACTGAACCACATGACTCTAAGTCTCAATCCGGATACATTTTGAAAGTGGGAGCAATTAGCTAGAGTAGCTCCGCGCAGAGCATTGTTGACATAGAAATTTGCAAAATACATACGGATCTGAATGTGGCAGACCCGTAGACTAAACTTCTTTCACAAGCACAACATGATCACACCTTAGTACTCTTTGGGTGTTAATCACATAGCGATGTGAACTAGATTATTGACTCTAGTAAACCCTTTCAGTGTTGGTCACATGACGATGTGAACTATGGGTGTTAATCATATGGTGATGTGAATTATTGATGTTAAATCACATGGCGATGTGAACTAGATTATTGACTCTAGTGCAAGTGGGAGACTGAAGGAAATATGCCGTAGAGGCAATAATAAAGTTATTATTTATTTCCTTATTTCATGATAAATGTTTATTATTCACGCTAGAATTGTATTAATCGGAAACATGGTACATGTGTGAATACATAGACAAACAGAATGTCACTAGTATGCCTCTACTTGACTAGCTCGTTGATCAAAGATGGTTATGTTTCCTAACCATAGACATGAGTTGTCATTTGATTAACGGGATCACATCATTATGAGAATGATGTGATTGACTTGACCCATTCCGTTAGCTTAGCACTTGATTGTTTAGTATGTTGCTATTGTTTTCTTCAGGACTTATACATGTTCCTATGACTATGAGATTATGCATCTCCCGTTTACGGGAGGAACGCTTTGTGTGCTACCAAACGTCACAACGTAACTGGTGATTATAAAGGTGCTCTAAAGGTGTCTCCGAAGGTACTTTTTGGGTTGGCGTATTTTGAGATTAGGATTTTTCACTCCGATTGTCGGAGAGGTATCTCTGGGCTCACTCGGTAATGCACATCACTATAAGCCTTGCAAGCACTGTAACTAATGAGTTAGTTGCAGGATGATGTATTATGTAATGAGTAAAGAGACTTGCCGGTAACGAGATTGAACTAGGTATTGAGATATCGACGATCAAATCTCGGGCAAGTAACATACCGATGACAAAGGGAACAACGTATGTTGTAATGCGGTTTGACCGATAAAGATCTTCGTAGAATATGTGGGAGCCAATATGAGCATCTAGGTTCCACTATTGGTTATTGACCGGAGACGTGTCTCGGTCATGTCTACATAGTTCTCGAACCCGTAGGGTCCGCACGCTTAACGTTCGGTGACGATTTGTATTATGAGTTTATGTGTTTTGATGTACCGAAGGTAGTTCGGAGTCCCGGATGAGATTGGGGACATGACGAGGAGTCTCGAAATGGTCGAGACGTAAAGATTGATATATTGGACGACTATATTCGGACATCGGAAAGGATCCGAGTTGTTTGGGTAGTTTTTGGAGTACCGGGGAGTTACGGGAATACGGGGGAAGAAGTATATGGGCATTATTGGGTTTTAGGGGAGAGAGAGAGGCAGACCGCGCGCCGCCCCAATAACTAGTCCGAATTGGACTAGGGGGAGGGGCTGCGCCCCCTCCTTCCTTCTCTTCCTTCTTCCCCTCCCTTGTCTCCTACTCCTACTACTTGGAAGAGGAGGAATCCTACTCCCGGTGGGAGTAGAACTCCTCCAGGGCACGCCATAGGAGCCGGCCCTCTCCCCCTCCTGCACTCCTTTATATACGTGGCCAGGGGGCACCCCATAGATACAACAATTGATCTCTTGGTCTCTTAGCCATGTGCGGTGCCCCCCTCCACCATATTCCACCTCGATCATATCATAGCGGTGCTTAGGCGAAGCCCTGCGTCGGTAGCAACATCATCACCGTCACCATGCCGTCGTGCTGACAGAACTCTCCCGTGAAGCTCTGCTGGACCGGAGTTCGCGGGACGTCATCGAGCTGAACATGTGCTGAACTCGGAGGTGCCGTACGTTCGGTACTTGGATCAGTCGGATCGTGAAGACGTACGACTACATCATCCGTGTTATGCTAACGCTTCTGCTTTCGGTCTATGAGGGTATGTAGACAACACTCTCCCCTCTCGTTGCTATGCATCACTATGATCCTGTGTGTGTGTAGGAAAATTTTGAAATTACTACGTTCCCCAACACTTTCAAGGGTGGAATACCAAAAAAAAACTTGGAGATCCCGGAGTACCAACTATACCATGCTCCATTAAAAGAAACTATGTTGAAACTGCTTTATGTGATCTCGGAGCTGGTGTAGTGTTATGCCTCTCTCTTTATATCATAGACTTGATTTGAATAAGTTGACACCTACTAAAATATCTTTGCAAACGGCTGATAAATCAACTGCTATACATGTCGGTATTTGTGAGGATGTGCCTGTTGTGGTTGCAAACGTTACTATTTGAACAGACTTTGTTATTCTTGATATTCCCGAGGATGATAATATGTCGATTATTCTTGGTAGACCCTTTTTGAATACTGCAGGGGCTGTTATTGATTGCAACAAAGGCAATGTCACTTTTCATGTTAATGGTAATGAGCATACGATACACATTCCGAGGAAACAACCTCAAGTCCACAGTATCAATTCTATTGGAAAAATTCCAACGATAACTATTGGAGGTTTTGAAAATTCCCTCTTCCTATTGTCAAGAAAAAATATATGATATTCTTATTGTTGGGGATGTGCATATCCCCGTTGAGGTAACCTAGTGTTATGCGAAAATTCTCCGGTTTCATGTTATTCGAAAAGAGTTTGTTAACAAGACTTGATCAACCTTGTTAGTGGATTCCTTTTGATGAGCATGATATGGATGAAGTTAGAAAGCACAACTCTCTGTACCCTCTTTTTACTTTCTGTTATTTAGATTAAATAAAGTAAACATAGTATTTTCTGTCTGTTTTC
Organism: Triticum urartu; assembly: GCF_056163025.1. Taxonomy (NCBI): domain Eukaryota; kingdom Viridiplantae; phylum Streptophyta; class Magnoliopsida; order Poales; family Poaceae; genus Triticum; species Triticum urartu. The sequence goes on from NC_141878.1 coordinate 236,055,317, forward strand.
TGAATTATCCTTGCAATAAAAAAATACCGAGAAAATAAAAGTTCTCCAAATGTCCTGGAAATTTTATATGATTTTTAGAATATTTAAGAATTATTGGCACTAAGAACACACCAGGGGGACACACCACCTGGCCACGAGGGTCCAGGGCACGCCCACCCCTTGGGGCGTGCCCCTGCCTCGTGGACCCCACGTGGGACCCCTCCACTTATTCTTGCACCCACACACTCCGTCTTCCTCCAGAAAAAATCATCCACCAGCTCAAAGCCGAGTTCTAGCTCATCTTGCTGCCATTTTCAATCTCCTTGCTCAAAGCTCCATTCACAAAACTGCTTTGGGGGGTTGTTGTTCGGTATGTGACTCCTCCAATGGTCCAATTATTTTCTGTTCTAGTGCTTTATTTATTGCAAATTTTTGTTGCTTAGGTGACCCTGTTCTTGAGCTTTCATGTCAAATTTATGTGGACAAAAGTAGTTTTAATGCATGATATGGCCTCTAGGCACTTGTGGGAGTAGTTGCTATCAATCTTGTTGTGTTTGGTTCACTTTTATTTTGAGTCACTAAAAATTTCAGAAATTTTTCAGAGAAAGAAAATGATGAAGAGATTGTTGAGGGGCTCTTCGAGCCGAAGTTTGAAGGATAAGCAAGGTGAACAGAATAAGAAGCCCAAATATAATCTCCCTCGCACTCCGGAGGTTCGGCCGTGCGAATGGCCTTGTGATGAGTTCTTGAGAGCAGTCGGGATTTATGATGACTTTTATTATTTGGCTGAGAATGCCGGCCTCGTCAACTTCCTCTGGGACCAGCGCAAACAGTATCTCCTCCTCACTAATATTTTCATGCAAATTTTTTTTACTTTCATGCTAAGAAATCACCACCTTTAGTGGAATTTCACTTATATAATGAGGTTAAGGAGATGTCACTATATGATTTTTGTCGGGTTTGTAAGATACCCTTTGCGGGCAGCATAGAGGAACCACATCGTAATGATGTGGAGGGGTTTATTGATATGATTGCTATAGGGGAAACGTGGAAAGTTTCCGATGCAAGAATTACTAGCATACATTTTCCTATTCTACGTTACTTTGCAAGCATTTGCTAGTAGATGCTTATTTGGTCGCGGGAACAGTGGAAACCTTAGTACCCCTGATATTGTTATTTTGCGCCATGCTTTGTTTCGTGATACCCCTTTCAGTTTAGGCGCTATTGTTGCTAAACGATTGAATCTGAACCGAACAAAAGGTCCCATCTTCAGAGGCATCTTTGCTTTGTGCCTTGCTGCACACTTTAGGATACCTATTAGGCATTATGAGAAAGAGGAAATGTTGTTGCCCCCTATTTTTCTAGATTATAAGAGTATGGTAGCACATGATTTTATTATTAAAGATAAGAAGAAGATGCTTAAGTATAAATTGATTTTTGATAAAAACTACTATGAGATTATTACCTTGCATGTGCCCTCTTTGTTTAACATATTTTTAGGCACATACCTCGTTTTGCCAGAGGCCGTTCATGCACACTGGAGCCTAACACCAGCTCTAGAGCCTGAGCCAGAGCCACCCCTTGACCCTTATCGACGGCCTATTTATCAGTGGGATCCGGAGGAGATCGCCAACAAGTGGCACCCAAAGGACACTCCTCCGTACATCGGAGAGGGAAGCTTTGAGCCATGGCCCTAGACCAACTTAGGCCAAAAGCCTAAGCTTGGGGGAGTACGTATTTCTCATTGACATTACATTCATGTTCACACACTAATTCCAGTTGTCAGTGCTCATACTTTTTCATTGTACTATCCATGCTAGTTTATTTTCTTTTTAACCCTTCTTCTTGTGTGTTTGAAAAACCTTAATAAAAACCAAAAAATTAGTTGTATCTTTTAGCTAGTTTACTTTCCATGCTTGTAGTAGTAGTAATTAAAAAGAAAACCTAAAAAGATTTCTCGTTCTTCTTTTGCTTGTTGGGAGCTTTCCCATGTAAATAGTTTTGTTTCTTTTCTTTTCTTTGGGGGTCGAGAGGAGAAGACCATGATGAAAATGTTGAGTGGCTCTCATATGCATTATTGTTGATCTAACAAAGAGCCCATATTACCTTGTATTCTCCCTTGTATTGAATGCTTGCAGATTCCAGCCTAGTCCAATGCACGTGCACTATTATTATTATTATCCACACCGTTCGATCGTGTAAGTGAAAGGCAATAATGATGATATATGATGAACTGATTGAGATGAGAGAAGCTGGTATGAACACGACCAATCTTGTTTTTGTAACTATGATTAGTTCATCATTCCTAATTCAGGCTATTATGAATGAAACATGTTTGCAATGACAATTAGAGATTATAGTTGCTCATGCCATGCTTAATTAGCTAGGAGTTTATAATGGTTTACCTTGCATGCCAACATGCTATTAAAATGGTTGTGATGTGGCATGATAGGGTGGTATCCTCCTTTAAACGATTCGAGTGGCTTGACTTGGCACATGTTCACGCATGTAGTTGAAACAAAATCAACATAGCCTCCGCGATATTTATGTTCATGGTGAATTATATCCTACTCATGCTTGCATTCAGTGTTGATTAATTTTAATGCATGTTCATGACTGTTGTCGTTGTCTAGCTGGTCGCTTCCCAGTCTCTTTCTAGCCTTCACTTGCACTAAGCGAGAATACTGCTTGTCATCCACTTCCATAAATCCCAAAAGTTATTCCATATGAGTCCACCATACCTTCCTATATGCGGTATCTACCCGCCGTTCCAAGTAAATTTGTATGTGCCAAACTCTAAACCTTCAAATGAAATTCTGTTTTGTATGCTCGAATAGCTCATGTATGAACTAGGGTTGTCTATATCTTCCATGCTAGGTGGGTTATTCTCACGAGGAGTGGACTCCGCTCCTCATTCACGAGAAAATGGATGGTAACCGGGATGCCCAGTCCCATACTTAAATTAAAATAATTGCAAACAAAACTCCCCCAGGATTGTTGTTAGTTGGAGGCACCCATTGTTTCGAACAAGCCATGGATTGACGTTTGTTGGTGGTGGGGGAGTATAAACTTTACCATTCTGTTTGGGAACCGCCTATAATGTGTGTAGCATGGAAGATATCGAGATCTCTCGGTTGTTATGTTGACAATGAAAGTATACCACTCAAAATATTATTTATCTCTATTTCAAAATCGAGCTCTGGCACCTCTACAAATCCCTGCTTCCCTCTGGGAAGGGCCTATCTATTTACTTTTATGTTGAGTCATCATCCTCTTATTAAAAAACACTAGTTGGAGAGCACCACTATCATTTGCATGCATTACTATTAGTTTACATTGAGTATGACTGTGGCTGGATCTCTTTTACCATGAATTACAATGTTTAGTCAGTCCTTAAACTTCAGAGGTGCTCTGCATTTATGTTTTGCGGTCTCAAAAAGGGCTAGTGAGATACCATCTTGTTATATCATATTATGATTGTTTTGAGAAAGTGTTGTCATCCGAGATTTACTATTATTGCTCGCTAGTTGATTATGCCATTGATATGAGTAAACATGAGACCTAAATGTTATTGTGAATATGGTTAGTTCATAATCTTTGCTAAGAATTTGAATGCTGGCTTTACATATTTACAACAACAAGATCAAACAGAGTTTGTAAAAGTTTTTCTTTATCACTTTCAGTTTGTCAACTGAATTGCTTGAGGACAAGCAAAGGCTTAAGCTTGGGGGAGTTGATACGTCTCCATCGTATCTACTTTTCCAAACACTTTTGACCTTGCTTTGGACTCTAACTTGCATGATTTGAATGGAACTAACCCGGACTGACGCTGTTTTCAGTCGAATTGCCATGGTGTTATTTTTGTGCAGAAATAAAAGTTCTCGAAATGACCTAAAACTTCACGGAGAATATTTTTGGAATTTATAAAAAATACCGATGGAAGAATCAACACCAGGGGGCCCACACCCTGTCCACGAGGGTGGGGGTGCACCCCCCTGGGGCGCGCCCACCCCCTGGGGCATGCCCCCTATCTCGTGGGCCCCCTGAGGCTCCACTGACCTCAACTCTGGCTTTGTATATTCACGTCCGGGGAGAAAAAAAATCAAGGAGAAGTATTCCTCGCATTTTACGATACGGAGCTGCCGCCAAGCCCTAATCTCTCTCGGGATGGCTGATCTGGAGTCCGTTCGGGGCTCTGGGTCGGTGTACAAAAGTAGGGGCTCTCCTTTTGCACCCCTTTACTTGTGCACGGGCAGTCAGAGCCGCGCCCACGGCCACACTGAGCAGGACAGAGGAGGGATGCCGGAGCGCAAGACAGCCAGAGCAACGCCAAGACCAGGGGCACAAAGAGAGCAAGAGGGCGAGGTGGACTCCCCCGGCAAGACTCTTGCCGGGGTGGCTTCTGCAGCCCCGGCAAGATCCTTGCCGGGGCAACTTGCCTGACACCAGCAGAGCGCGCCACCCTTGAGCCCAAGGGTTTCTGACGCCATCAGCCACATCAAAATCAAGGCTCGGGAGGCACCTCCATGGTGGCATGCAGATCTTTGTGGAGATCATAAATACATAAGATCAGATGAGAACCAGAAGACGACGATCCTTGGCGAGATCCTTGCCAAGGAAATCCATGAGACCCCCGGCAAGATCCTTGCCGCGGACGACCAAGGTGCCATGGCAAGACCCTTGCCGGGCCCCCGGCAAGACCCTTGCCGAGGACATCTGCGGGGCCGCAGCCAGGCCCACGTCTGCCAAGACTCCATCGCCGCTCCCATGCAGCTGCTAGCTCAACCAGTTGGGCAGGCGTCTATGTGGCAGCGTGTGTGGTGACATGTAGATCTTCGTGAAGGCTCCGCCATCACGCTAGCCCAGCAGCCAGCCAACGTGGCGCTACAACACCTCGTTAGCTTGGACGCGGGTTGGAGCCAGGCAAGGCGGCGACAGCTGGGACGAGCTTCCTTGCCGTCCCTGATAAATCAAGAGGGGCATGTCGGCAGCGCATTAAATGCGTTTGTCCGACGGTGCCAAAGGATAGACTCAGCCGCGATGCACCTTTCCACCTCATGTGTGCCACTGTGGTGACCCCTTTTGTCTATAAAAGGAGGCCTGAGGCATACTGGAGGGGGATTCAGATCGTTGGAACTAGGGAGACACCATAGCTAGTTCAAGAACTCAAGAACACTCAAATATACATCAAAGCAGGACTAGGGTATTACACGTCTCCGCGGCCCGAACCTGGGTAAACGATCCTTGTGCTAACCGCCAGACCCGCTCTTTGCACAACTCCGCGCCCCGCCGACCGTAGAAGGGATCCCAGTGACCCCATATGTGTCGTTTCCCACCGACATCCGGAGAGGGGAATCCGTCGCCATCGTCATCATCAACCTTCCCCCATCACCAATTTCATGATGCTCACCACCGTGCGTGAGAAATTCCATCATAGGCTTGCTGGACGGTGATGGGTTGGATGAGATTTATCTTGTAATCAAGTTAGTTTTGTTAGGGTTTGATCCCTAGTATCCATTATGTTCTGAGATTGATGTTGCTATGACTTTGCTATGCTTAATGCTTGTCACTAGGGCCCGAGTGCCATAATTTCAGATCTAAACCTATTATGTTTTCATGAATATATGTGAGTTCTTGATCCTATTTTGCAAGTCAATAGTCACCTACTATGTGTTATGATCCGGTAACCCCGAACTGACAATAATCGGGACCACTCCCGGTGATGACTATAGTTTGAGGAGTTCATGTATTCACTAAGTGTTAATGCTTTGTTCCGGTACTCTATTAAGAGGAGGCCTTAATATCCCTTGGTTTCCAATAGGACCCCGCTGCCATGGGAGGGTAGGACAAAAGATGTCATGCAAGTGCTTTTCCATAAGCACGTATGACTATATTTGGAATACATGCCTACATTACATTGATGAACTGGAGCTAGTTCTGTATCACCATATGTTATAACTGTTGCATGAGGAATCGCATCCGACATAATTATCCATCACTGATCCATTGCCTACGAGCTTTTCCCATATTGATCTTTGCTTAGTTACTTTTTCGTTGCCACTGTTACAATCACTACAAAACCAATACTGTTACTTTAGCCACCGTTATCTTTACTTCCATATTACTTTGCCACTAAATACTTTGCTGCAGATATTAAGTTTTTCAAGTGCGCTTGAATTGACAACTCAACTATCAATACTTGAGAATATTCTTTGGCTCCCCTTGTGTAGAATCAATAAATTTGGGTTGAATACTCTACCCTTGAAAACTGTTGCGGTCCCCTATACTTGTGGGTTATCCTCCATAGATGTGAATTTTACTTATCGAAATAATTTCAATAACAATGCTTATAGAGGTAATTTTAATCGTAGGCCTTTTCCTAGTAATTCCTCTAATAATTATGGTAATTCCTATGGAAATCAATCTTATAACAATAATAGGAACACCTCTGATCTTGAGAAAAATATTAAAGAATTTATCAATACACAAAAAGTTTTCAACACTTCCATAGAAAAAAAGTTGAGTAAGATTGAAGATTTGTCTAGAAGTGTTGATGGAATTGCTCATGATGTGGAAAATCTCAAGTTGAAAATTTTTGTGCCTAAGGTTGCTGAATCAATTAAAGATCTTTATATTTCTATGGATGAAAGTAAGAAAAGAACCGCTATGCTTAGAGCTAAAAGAGAATTTTTACAGAAAGCATTTTTTCTAGTGATTTCTTTCGCAAAAGTGATGAAGATCTTAAAATGATTGGTGTGTCTTCTATTGATTCCTTGTTTAGTAAAGTTAATATTGATGAAAAGTGGACTGGAGAAGAGTCAACTTTAGGTAGAAGGCTTCCCAATGATTCGGAGGGTGAAAATCTTGTTGAGAAAATTGATAAAAGTAGGTTTGAAGAGGTCAAAACTTTAGCTAGTGATGTGCCCACTCTTTTGGATTAAAAAGACTTTGATTATGATAGTTGCTCTTTGATTTATTGCATTTCTTTGTTGCAATCCACGATAAATTCACCCCATCCTTATGAACAAAATAAATCTTTTACTAAACATATTGTTGATGCTATGATGAAAGCTTTTGAAGAAAAATTGGAATTAGAAGTTTCAATTCCTTGAAAATTGCATGATGAGTGGGAACCTACTATCAAAGTCAAGATTAAAAATTATGAGTGTTTTGCTTTGTGTGACTTGGGTGCTAGTGTTTCTACTATTCCGAAATCTTTATGTGATGTGCTTGGTCTTACCGATATTGAATCTTGTTTTTTGAATTTGCACTTGGCGGATTCTACAATTAAAAAGCCTATGGGAAGAATTAATGATGTTATTATTCTTGCAAATAGGAATTATGTGTCCATAGATTTTATTGTTCTTGATATTGATTGCAATCCATCTTGTCCAATTATTCTTGGTAGACCGTTTTACGCACTATTGGTCCCGTGATTGATATGAAAGAAGGCAATATTAAGTTCCAATTTCCTTTGAGGAAGGGTATGGAAGACTTTCCTAGAACAAGAATATGAGGGCATCTTATGAATCTCGAACCAAAGATGACAAAACTTACATCCTTGCTTTATGCCTAGCTAAGGGCATAAAACTATAACGCTTGTTGGGAGGCAACCCAATGAATAAAATTTATTTTTGATTTTTACTTCCTGTTCTTGAGTGTTACCACAATTATGATACTGTTATAATTGTGTTATTTATGTTTTAATTAGTGTTTGTGCCAAGTAAATCCTTTAGGATTATCTTGGGTGATAGTTGTTTGATCTTGCTAAAAAACAGAAACTTTTGCGCTCATGAAAATAATTCTCATTGTTTATCACAGAGCGATAAAATACCCATTCCACTTGATGTAGATCAATATACAAATTGATCAGGTCTTCCTATTTTTCAGAATTTTTGGAGTTACAGAAGTATTCGAAATAGTCAGATTGCTACAGACTGGTCTGTTTTGACAGATTCTGTTTTCTTTGCGTTGGGTGCATATTTTGATGGCTCTATGGTTTTGTTCGATGAGTTTTTGACATAGAAAAGTTGGAATATAGTAGATATAATGCAAGAACAAAATATGAATTGGTTTGATACAACACTTATAGTAGTGATTTACTTTCTTATACTAACGGATCTCACAAATGTTTTGTTGAGTTTTGTGTGATTGAAGTTTTCAAGTTTTGGGCTATCTTACGATGGATGAAGGAATAAGGAGTAGAAGAGCCTAAGCTTGGGGATGCCCCGGCATCCCAAGCTATTATCCAAAAACGAGCAACCAACTAAGCTTGGGGATGCCCCCGAGTGGCATCCCCTCTTTCTTCTAACGACCATCGGTATTTTACTCGAAGCTATATTTTTATTCATCACATACTATGTGTTTTTCTTGGAGCGTCTTGTATGATATGAGTCTTTGCTTGTTTTATTTTGTGTTTTAAGTCTTGATCCCTTTCTGTACACACCTATTTGAGAGAGCCAAAATTATGTCATGACTTGTTAGAATTGCTCTCTTTGCTTCACTTAAATTTTTTATGAGCAATGGACTTGCTCTAGTGCTTCACTTATATCTTTTTGAGCATGGTGTGCTTAGTATTTTTGAAGAAATGCTCTCTTACTTAACTTAGATTTATTTGAGAGTTAGTAAAATTTTCAAGAAAATCTTTCTTGCTTCACTGAAATTAATTTGAGAGAAAGAAAGAAATATTATGCTCATGATCTTCACTTATATTTGTTTGATCTTGTCAAAAGCAACACATGAAAATTAGTCCCAAAGTGATAGATATCCAAGAAGGATATAATAAAAACTTTCATGAAGGTCATTGGACAAAATAAACTTGATTCTTAGTAATAGTTTTGAGATATGATGATGTGATATGTGAGTCATCTTGATGAGTAATCATGCTTTAGTAGGAATATTGGTGTTAAGGTTTGTGATTCCCTATGCAAGCACGAAAGTCAATAGTTATGCAATGAAATTATATCCTACTTATGGTGCATTATTCGGTGTTAGTTATGCTTAATGCTCGCTTATGAGATTATTCGTTTTTTGGTTGGTCGCTTCTCAATATTTTGCTAGCCTTCATTTTGCACTAGGTATGATCACTACTTGTGCATCCAAAAACCTTTGAACCAGTTTTGCCACATGAGTCCACTATATTTACCTATATGATGTATTCTTTTGCCGTTCTAAGCAAATTTGCCTGTGCCATCTCTAATTTTCAAAAATAAGCTTCTCTTTCGTGTGTTCGTTTCGCTCGCGGAGCGGTGAGGGGTGGCTAATATTTTCCATGCTAGATGTGTTATTCTCAAGATGAGTGTTTATTCACTTGTCATTGCATGAGAGTAAGGCAAAGGTATTAGGGATTCCCAGTCCCGAAATGAAAAAAATGAATTTATTTTATGTTGTCATAACAAATTCCTTGGAAAGTGTTGGTATGGAGGGCACCCGTGGATACGGTTAGCCATGGAAAGTGAAAGTATGGTGGAAAAAGAAATAAACTTTATTTTTTGTTTGGGAACCTCCTATGATATATCTAAGCAAGGAAAGTATTGGGAACTCTAAGTCGTTTTCATTGGTGGTATGGATAGACCTCCCAAAATGTTTTTATCTCTAAGTTTTTCGCTTTGAGCTCTGGCACCTCTACAAATACCTACATCCCTCTGCGAAGGGCCTTTCTTTTACTTTATGCTATTTTTATTTTGAATTTGAGTCTCCATCTTCTCTTATAAAAGAACCAACTAGGAGGCAATATGATCGTACTTGAGTATTGAATGTAGCTAATATGCGAGTGTGTTTCATGAATGGATCAATGGTTGAGCATGATGGGCCAGGGATAGCTTATTTTAGCGTTGATATTTCGAAAGACATGGTTGCTTGTTGATATGCTTGAGTATTTAAATTATCATGTCAAAACTAGATTATTGCTTTGAACAATATAAAAGTCCAAATGTCCATGCTACATAGAAAGAAATACGATATGACATGTTAGGCAGCATTCCACATCAAAAATTCTATTTTTATCACTTCCCTACTCAAGGACAAGTAGGAGTTAAGCTTGGGATGCTAGTACATCTCCAATGTATCTATAGTTTTTGATTGTTCCATGCTATTATATTATCGATCTTGGATGTTTTATAATCATTTTATAGTCATTTTGTATCATTTTTGGTACTAACCTATTGACATAGTGCCAAGTGTCGATTGATGTTTTTTGCATCACAGAAAATCAATATCAAACAGAGTCCAAATGCCATGAAACTTTACAGAGAATTTTTATGGGCCAAAAGGAACACAACGGGCCCTGGCTGCCCAGGGGGTGCCCCGAGGGGAGCATAACTTATCAGGGCGCGTCAGGAGGCCCAGGCACGCCCTGGTGGGTTGTGCCCACCTCAGGTGCCCCCTGGACCGCCTCTTTGCTCTATAAATACTCCAATATTCCCAAAACCCTAGGTGAGTCAATGAAATATTGATCCAGCCACCGCAGAGTCCAGAACCACCAGATCCAATCTAAACACCATCTCAGATGGGGTTCACCACCTCCATTGGTGCCTCTTCGATGATGCATGAGTAGTTCTTTGTAGACCTTCGGGTCCGTAGTTAGTAGCTAGATGGCTTCCTCTCTCTCTATATATCTATTGATTCTCAATACAATGATCTCTTGGAGATCAATATGATGTAACTTTTTTGTGGTGTGTTTGTTGGGATCGATGAACTTTGAGTTTATGATCAGATCTATCTTTTTATATCCATGAAAGTATTTGAGTTTCTTTGATCTCTTTTATGCATGATTGCTTATAGCCTCGTGTTTCTTCTCCGAAATTTGGGTTTTGTTTGGCCAACTTGATCTATTTATCTTGCAATGGGAAGAGGTGCTTTGCAGTGGGTTCGATCTTACGGTGCTTGATCCCAGTGAAAGAAGGGGAGCCGACACGTATGTATCGTTTCTACAAAGGGTAAAACGATGGGGGTCTATATCTACATAGATAGATCTTGTCTACATCATGTCATCGTTCTAATTGAATTACTCTGTTTCTCCATGAGCTTAATACACTAGATGCATGCTGGATAGCGGTAATTGTGTGGAGTAATAGTAGTAGATGCGGGTAGGAGTCGGTCTACTAATCTTGGATGTGATGCTTATGTAATGATCATTGCCTGGATATCGTCATGAGTATTTGAAGTTCTATCAATTTCCCAACATTAATTTGTTCACCCGTCGTTTGCTATATTTCTCGAAAGAAGCCACTAGTGAAACCTATGGCCCCCGGGTCTCTTTCTCATATTATTTGCCTTCGCGATATATTTTCCTTTGAATTTATTTTCAGATCTATTAATCCAAAACCCAAAAATACTTTGCTGCAATTTATTCCCATTTATTTATTTGGCATTCGATCTATCAATCTATTACAAATTTACCTTATGTCCGTTTGCCTATCTTGAGGCGTCGTACCCCAGAAGGGATTGACAACCCCTTTAACACGTCGGCTTGTGAGAAGTTGTTATTTGTGTGCAGGTGTTGTTTATGTTGTGTTGCTTGGTTCTCCTACTGGTTCGATAACCTTGGTTTCACATATGAGGGAAATACCTACCGCCGATGTGCTGCATCATCCCTTCCTCTTTGGGGAAATACCGACATAGCTTCAAGCGACATCAGGCGGGCGTGTGCATGCACGAGAGAAAGTTAGCGCTAGCTACAAAGTGAAGAGGATTGTGTGGGTGTAAAAGGCGAATAGAGATCATAATTAATTATAAAAGTGGATTCATATATTTTAACTAGAGATCATAGTGTTTTAAACTGACGCATGCAGATATAATGGCGATACACATGGTGTGGTTATGAACATGTTATACTACATAAAATATATAACATTTATTTGAATTTCTGATAATGTCTGGTTTTTGCAGCTCAGGGCTAAATACTTCTCATAATGTAGGGGGCGGATCATTATACTTTGTGTGATAAACACAGTGTACGTATGAAACATGGTTTAGATTATGAAGATCCAGTCAGTACATCAAATGTACTATTATTTGGAATCAACATCAAGTGTATTCAAAATTTTGAATTTGAGTTCATATAGTACACATAGTTCATATCTATATCTATAATAATCATGTGGTGTGTTGTTAAGATAATACACAAATGATGGTTTAACTTGGCAACAATCATGATTGTAGATTCTTATTCAAATAGAGAAATGAATTCAAATTTCGTTCAAATTGCATCGGTACTATAGACATTTGGAATGCACTAAAATGTCCGTATGAGTAGGTTACATGCATTATACAGCCAGCAAAAAAATTTAATTGGACATAACATGGATTCATAGCTTTGAGTAGCATTTGTACAGTAAAACGGGACAAGACTCTCTCCTTGTGTGGTGCGAATAGTTTTTTTCGTTGAAGGAAGTGTGAATTGATTTGGTACGTACATACATTATTACACATTAGACTTGTCCCTAAATTTCGACCCGCTCCTTGTTATCCCGAAAATTCAAATATCATGTTCCCAAAACTCGTGCCTTCACAACCTGCGCCTTACTATCCCAAAATTACAACGGGCGTGAAAACTCCCTCCAACTGCCAAATCCCGACACGCGAAATCCCCCTTCTAACCCTGAGCTTAAAGGGCCACTAGTTCAAATCGGTGAGGGTACTTTTGTAACACACCCTACATTTTGGACAAGAGCATCCCTAAGTCATGGTTCCCCCTCCCATCACCTCCTTTTCGCCATTCGAAATCCCAAACCGCCATAACCTCTCTGCTCCAGCTGCAAAACCCCACCCTCCTTCGTCCGCCACCCCACTGCTACCCAGCCGGGGCCTCTTCCTCGATGACATCATCCACCGCAACAGCTCGATGTCCCTCATCCACCTCCCCGGATGAGGATCTGTCATCGATCTCCTCGTCCCACCGGTTCAACCGCCCCGTCCTCTAGCTCCAAGGAGCTGCTTCGTTGATCGCCTCGTCTATCGCGGCTGATCCATCCCCACAGCGCCGCCTTAACCTGCTCCACCGAAACCGTAGCATCCTCACCGACTCCTAGGATGAAGCCGAGGCCTACTCGGCACTACAAAAGAGGTTGTACACCCATATCATCGCACCAAGTTAGTTTTTGTGCCAAGTAGAACCGTTGGGAAGACTTGGGGAAAGTCTTGTTGAACTTGCTGTAAAAAATAGAAACTTTACCGCTGATGAGAACTTCTGTCATTTTTATTTGAAGAGTGCCATTTAGTTAATTATTTTTGCAGATGATTAATAGATAAATTCCTCACGTCCAGAATGTTATTTTAGAATTTTTAGGGTTCCAGATCTTGCGCTAGCTACAGATTATTACAGACTGTTCTGTTTTTGACAGATTCTGTTTTTTCGTGTGTTGTTTGCTTATTTTGATGAATCTATGGCTAGTAAAATAGTTTATAATCCATAGAGAAGTTGGAATACAGTAGGTTTAACACCAATATAAATAAAGAATGAGTTCATTACAGTACCTTGAAGTGGTCTTTTGTTTTCTTTCGCTAACGGAGCTCACAAGTTTTCTATTTTGAGTTTTGTGTTCTGAAGTTTTCAAGTTTTGGCTGAATTCTTTTGATGGATCATGGAACAAGGAGTGGCAAGAGCCTAAGCTTGGGGATGCCCATGGCACCCCCAAGATAATCCAAGAACACCAAGAAGTCAAAGCTTGGGGATGCCCCGGAAGGCATCCCCTCTTTCGTCCACTTCCATCGGTAATTTACTTGGAGCTATATTTTTATTCACCACCATGATATGTGTTTTGCTTGGAGCGTCTTGTATTATTTGTGTCTTTGTGTCTTAGTATGCCACAATCATCCTTGCTGTACACACCTTTTGAGAGAGCCATACATGAACCAAAATTTGATAGAATACTCTATGTGCTTCACTTTTATCTTTTGAGCCATGTAGATTTGCTCTATGTGCTTCACTTATATCTTTTGAGCGTTATAATTTTGCTCTATGTGCTTCACTTAGATATTTTAGAGCACGGTGGTGGATTTGTTTTAAAGAAACTATTGATCTCTCATGCTTCACTTAAATTATTTTGAGAGTCTCTTAATAGCATGGTAATTTGCTTAATAATAATATGCTTGGTATTCAAGATTTGTGAAACTTTGTTTTGAGTGTGTTGAATACTAAGAAAAGATTGAAGCATGATAATTGTTTTGAGATATGGAGGTGATAATATTAAAGTCATGCTAGTTGAGTAGTTGTGAATTTAAAGAATACTTGTGTTAAAGTTTGTGATTCCCGAAGCATGCACATATGGTGAACCGTTATGTGATGAAGTCGGAGCATGATTTATTTATTGATTGTCTTCCTTATGAGTGGCGGTCGGGGACGAGCGGTGGTCTTTTCCTACGAATCTATGCCCCTAGGAGCATGCGCATAATACTTTGCTTTGATAACTTCTAGATTTTTGCAATAAATATATGAGTTCTTTATGACTAATGTTGAGTCCATTGATCATACGCACTCTCACCCTTCCACCTTTGCTAGCCTCTCTAATACCGCGCACCTTTCGCCGGTATCATACACCTACCATATACCTTCCTCAAAACAGCCACCATACCTACCTATTATGGCATTTCCATAGCAATTCCGAGATATATTGCCATGCAACTTTCCACCATCTAGTTCATCATGACACACTCCATCATTGTCATATTGCATATCCCGGTACACCGCCGGAGGCATTCATATAGAGTCATATTTTGTTCTAAGTATTGAGTTGTAAGAAAAATAGAAGTGTGATGATCATCATTATTAGAGCATTGTCCCAGTGAGGAAAGAATGATGGAGACTATGATTCCCCCATAAGTCGGGATGAGACTCCGGACGAAAAATAATAAAAAAAAAGAGGCCAAAGAAGCCCAAATAAAAAGAGGCCATAAAAAAGAGAAAAGGCCCAAATAAAAAAATGAAATGAAAGAAAAATAAAGAAGGGACAATGTTACTATCCTTTTACCACACTTGTGCTTAAAAGTAGAACCATGATCTTCATAGTAGAGAGTGTCGCATGTTATCACTTTCATATACTAGTGGGAATTTTTCATTATAGAACTTAGCTTGTATATTCCAATGATGGGCTTCCTAAAATTGCCCTAGGTCTTCATGAGAAAGCAAGTTGGATGCACACCCACTTAGTTTCTTTTTGAGCTTTCATATACTTATATCTCTAGTGCATCCGTTGCATGGCAATCCCTACTCACTCACATTGATATCTATTGATGGGCATCTCCATAGCCCATTGATACGCCTAGTTGATGTGAGACTATCTTCTCCTTTTTGTCTTCTCCACAACCACCATTGTATTCCACCTATAGTGCTATATCCATGGCTCACGCTCATGTATTGCGTGAAGATTGAAAAAGTTTTGAAAAAGTTAGAGTATGAAACAATTGCTTGGCTTGTCATCGGGGTTGTGCATGATTTAAATATTTTTTGTGGTGAAGATAGAGCATAGCCAGACTATATGATTTTGTAGGGATAACTTTCTTTGGCCATGTTATTTTGAGAAGGCATAATTGCTTTTTTAGTATGCTTGAAGTATTATTATTTTTATGTCAATATGAACTTTTGTCTTGAATCTTTCTAATCTGAATATTCATACCACAATTAAGAAGATTTGCATTCAAATTATGCCAAGTAGCACTCCACATCAAAAATTCTCTTTTTATCATTTACCTACTCGAGGACGAGCAAAAATTAAGCTTGGGGATGCCTGATACATCTCCAACTTATCTATAATTTTTGCTTGCTCCATGCTATATTATCTACTGTTTTGGACTATATTGGGCTTTATTTTCCACTTTTATATTATTTTTGGGACTAACCTACTAACCGGAGGCCCAGCCCAGAATTGCTGTTTTTTGCCTATTTCAGTGTTTCGAAGAAACGGAATATCAAACGGAGTCCAAATGGAATAGAACTTTCGGGAACGTGCTTTTCTCACCGAACATGATCCAGGAGACTTGGACCCTGCTCCAAGGAACAAAAGAGGCGGTCACGAGGGTGGGCCCCCCCCTAGGGCGCGCCCCTGCTTCGTGGGCCCCTTGGTGCTCCTCCGGCGTACTCCTTCCTCCTATATATACCTACGTACCCCAAAATGACCAAAACAGGAGCCAAAAACCTAATTCCACCGCCGCAACTTTTAGTATCCACGAGATCCCATCTTGGGGCCTGTTCCGGAGCTCCGCCGGAAGAGGGCCGTCATCACTAAGGGCTTCTAAATCATCATAGCCTCTCCGATGAAGTGTGAGTATTTTACCTCAGACCTTCGGGTCCATAGTTAGTAGCTAGATGGCTTCTTCTCTCTCTTTGAATCTCAATACAAAGTTCTCCCCCTCTCTTGTGGAGATCTATTCGATGTAATCTTCTTTTTGCAGTGTGTTTGTTGAGACCGATGAATTGTGGGTTTATGATCAAGTCTATCTATGAATAATATTTGAATCTTCTCTAAATTATTTTATGTATGTTTGGTTATCTTTGCAAGTCTCTTTGAATTATCCGTTTGGTTTGGCCATCTAGATTGGTAGTTCTTGCCATGGGAGAAGTGCTTAGCTTTGGGTTCAATCTTGCGGTGTCCTTTCCCAGTGACAGAAGGGGCAGCAAGGCACGTATTGCATCGTTGCCATCGAGGATAAAAAGATGGGGTTTATTTCATATTGCATGAATTTATCTCTCTACATCATGTCATCTTGCTTAAGGCGTTACTCTATTTTTAACTTAATACTCTAGATGCATGCTGGATAGCGGTCGATGAGTGGAGTAATAGTAGTAGATGCAGAATCATTTTGGTCTACTTGTCACGGACGTGATGCCTATATACATGATCATGCCTAGATATTCTCATAACTATGCTCAATTCTGTCAATTGCTCAACAGTAATTTGTTCACCCACCGTAGAATACTTATGCTCTTGAGAGAAGCCACTAGTGAAACCTATGGCCGCTGGGTCTATTCTCATCATATCAATCTCCATCACTTTAATCTTGCTTTGCTTTTTTACTTTGCCTTTACTTTTTACTTTGCATCTTTATACCAAAAATACCAAAAATATTATATCTATCAGATCTCACTCTCGTAAGTGACCGTGAAGGGATTGACAACACCTAATCACGTTGGTTGCGAGTAGCTATCGTTTTGTGCAGGTACGAGGGACTTGAGCGTGGCCTCCTACTGGATTGATACCTTGGTTCTCAAAAACTGAGGGAAATACTTACGCTACTCTGCTGCATCATCCCTTCCTCTTCGGGGAAAGCCAACACAAGCTCAAGACGTAGCACCATGGTGGGCAAGATGCCCATTGTTATATGGCTTGAAGGCTCCTTCGTGGAGACCATAAAGGGGTGGCAATCGGCGTGGTTCTACATCACCGAGCCACGCAACACCAACTGGGTGGCGGCCCTCGAGTTTAGATCCGGAATCCCCACGCGGCTCACCTCCTGGAAAGAGAAGGGCCTATCTTCGGGTTCATCGGTGGAGCTGGACGGACTCCAGAAATGTATCCGGAATATGGCAAGCAATAAGCTCAAGCTTGTCAACATAGTCCAGGTCATGCTCATCCGCCGGATCCTCCCGTGTCAACAACGGGATTTCAACTTGTGGGAGTTCGACCCGGCCCAGCACCAGACTCTGAGCGAGCTCTTCGACACGACACACAAGGACGTCTGGAGGGTGCTGTTCAAGGGCGCCAAGGTCCCTCCCTCTCTCACCGAGGACCGCGGGCTAAGCGCGAAGCGCCTAGCGCATTCAGTGAGTTCTATACATCCGGTAGGATATTTATTTCCACTATCTTAACCATGTGTGGGGTCTGAGCTCCATGCCTTTGACAGGACTGGGTGGAGACGACGGGGCAGATTAACTGTCCGGCCCCTCTGCCCGAAGACACTGCGGATGCTCTCCTGACGGAGATGCTGACTCTGGCTCCTTACAAGGTGCCAGAGAAGACCAAGACAAGGAGCCAGAGAAGACCAAGAAGGCCAAGGGAACTCGAAAGAGTTTCCGACGCCAGGTGTTATCGGACTCATCGTCCGATAACTCCGCGACGCACTCCTCCCCCGAAGACGAGGAGGAATATGAAGATGCTCCCCCTTCAGTCAGAGGAGACAAGAAAAGGAAGGCCGCCCTGACCGGGGGGGGGGGCGAAGGGTCCAAGAAGGGGAGAACCCTCCTTCCGGACTACTCCACCACCGCCGCCGAAGGCGAAGACGAGTGGCTGCTCAGGGCCAAGCACCTAGCGAAGTCATAAGTATTCGGATACCAGAGTAACTCATAGCATACCTTCGTCGCACTGCTTCCCCTAACGCCGAATATGATTATGCAGACCGCCCCAAGCGTGTATCGACGTATCTTCGTCGGGCGGCTCCTTGGACTCGTCGGACATGGATAGCGATCCACTTCCGACCGCCACCTCCCCTTGCCCTATGGACAATGCCGAGGTATTGTCTCAAGAGGCACCGGGTCGAGGGGAGACAATCCCGGAGGCGCCTCAAGGCGACCTTCCGGACTCCAGGAGCAGAGGGAGTAAGGCTCCCGAGGGGTCCGAGTTCAGCCCTCAGCCGAACACCGCGCCAGAACCTCCAGCGGTTCCGGACTCGGGCAGGCGGCCTTCTTCTAAAAGGGTAAAGATGCCTGTGCCGGTGACCTCTGCCCATCCAGGGGCACCGGAAAATCTGCTGGGAGCGCTTCACAGCGCTTCCATCGACGAAGAGCACTGCACTATTATGAGTGCGGTGATCCAGAAGGTTCAGTCCGCCAAGAGCGGACCGACTGAAGCCTGTGCCAGCCTTCTAACAGGCTTTGAGGTAAGTATTTGAAATATAGGAAAAATATTACCGCATAGACAGTAGCCCCTGATGCTCTATTCGGTGTTCACAAAGAAAAGCCGAATAGAGGATCAAACAATATCGCAGGAGTCTAATATAAGTATGTCTATATGCGTATGCAGGCTTCGCTGCTAGCCTCTGCCGCACTTATTGCAGAGGTTCCGCACTGAAGCAGGACCTCGAAGGGTCCAAGGAAGAGCTCGGCCTTGCCAAGAGGCAGCTCGAGGAGAACAAAGGTAAGTAGTACCTAGTCTATGGATATATATAAAAAGAATGCGATTGCAAAATGACAGGATCATCATAAGTTTGCCAGGGGCCACGACCGAGGTGGCGACCTTGAAGCAAGCGCTATCTGAGGCCGAAAAAAAAGCGGCCCAGGAGCACACCGAGCAGGAAAAACAAGAGGCACGGGTGGGTGAGGTGCAGCAAGAGCTCCACGCTCTCGTGACGAAGCACGAGGTGTTGGAGCTTGACTTGAAGACGCGAGAGTCCGAGCTTGCCGCGGCCCTTGAGAGTGCAAAGAGTGCCAAGGCCGAAGCCCAAAAGGCCCTCCAGGAGATTGATGCGATGAAGAAGATAGCGGCAGGTAAGGCATTCTATATACAAAGCAAGCATGTGAAAGTAAATTACTTGTTACTTACCCGAATCCGGAGCTCTCCAGGAGCATTTGTAGATTTGCCCCACAACGTGTCGGATGGCGCACAGTTTTACCATGCCGAGGAGGGAAGCTCAACGGAGAAGGTGTTCTGGTCTCAGTATACTGGGACCGAACACCCGATGCCTCTGAGCGACCAGCTGAAGCAACTGGTCGAGCTGCACAAGGCGGCCGAACAGGCCATGAAGGGCTTTATAGTTGGGATGTGGCCTGGCGACGCCCTTCCCAATAGCTACTTCGGCCTGGTGAGGCGGCTTGTGGATGCCTGCCCATGGCTAGAAGTCATCAAGCGGTCCGTCTGCATCGAAGGTGCATGTCGGGCTTTCGCCCGTGCGAAGGTGCACTGGGCCAAGATGGACACCGTGAAGCTGGTGAAGGAAGGGCCGCCGCAGGGCAAGGAGCATCGCCACCCCGAGATGTACTATGAGGGTGTCCTGAAGGGTGCCCGTCTCGTAGCGGGCGAGTGTATGAAAGATATAATATTTGAGTAAACTTTCTCGTGTAATCCTGTATTATGAAAACTTGTTCATATGCGCTATGCAACGCTTGTTTGAATTTAAAATATTACCTTCTGTTTGGCTGTTTATCAAATCTGAGAGATGGCTAGTCGCCGGCTTCTGCCCCCATGCCACGAGTGCTAGGGTGTTTGGGATAAACCTGAGCACTCTTGTTCCCATTTTTGGGTCCTTCGAGGGAGGTGCTCAGCACAACGAACAAGGCAATCGGACTATAATGCGTTATCACTCTCACTTAGCCATAGAATTCCATAATTTTAAATTTCGGCGAAGCCCCTAGTATTCGGAAGGCCGAATTCGGGGCGCAATACACGCCTTAAGTCGGACAGGGCCGACTCCTCGCTCTAAGCAGCATAAGTCTTTAGGGACTCGAAACCTCTCGAACAGCGACCAGTCTCTCGCCTTATCATGACAGTCAGTTTTAGCTTTCTCTACTAAGGTGCTTAGCCCAGCAGAACCAGGGCACAATCGCAGTAGTTCTCCCAGTGCTACCTTAGCCGATATAGCGGAACGTAAGGTACCAAAACATGGGAGCCGGGCAAACCCAACTATTGACCCAATACATGATTCGGAGCTGATGCATATAATGCTATAAGTTCGGGGTGCCGCACTGTCGAAAGTATTCAGACTTCTCACGCTGCATTATGGGGTATGCTTAAGCCCCTAGCGTATTGGTCGTACCAGAGTGTACGGATGCTAGATGTCGTGAATGAACACACACACACACATATATATATATATAAAGGAAGAATGCAATAATAGTCTTAATGCTATGCATTTTTTATTCAAAAAGGTGCGTTAAAGCAGGATCATACAAGTAGTGCGATAAGCAAAAAGTAGGACTATTTGACATGTCCCTTCCAACGGAAAGCTGAGGAATAGTATTAAAGCAAATATTTCAATCGTTATCGTAATCCACCTGGGAGTTCCGTGGTGTGACATAGCTTTCTGCCTCCTTGGTTGCTGCATCATGTGTTCGACAATCATGCTGTCGGACAGGGTTTCCAGAGATTAAAGTCCTGAAAGAGAAAATAACAAAGCGGGAAGCCCCTAGTGCGGTTTAAGCCATGACTTGGAGCGTGTCGCAGTCGTGCCCCCTCCCCGCCTGTGCCCATGGTAGTTTTAATGCGTAATTATGTACGCGTGGCCCGGATTTCACCGTTTGGCTGGGACCGGGGTGGGGGCCGCATTGCTACTCGAGATCGGAATGTGCCAGGCAGTCCTGCTGCCGATTAATGACCGAACTAGTACATTGCCTTAAGAGGCTGCTTAGCGCTTCTGCTACGAGGGCCGCAGTGTGCTCCTCTATTCGGAGAGAGCGCTCTGTGTTTCCATGGACTGTGATGACCCCCCGAGGTCCTGGCATCTTGATCTTGAGATATGCGTAATGCGGTACCTTATTGAATCTCGCAAATGCGGTTCGCCCGAGCAGTGCGTGGTAGCCACTGCGGAACGGGACTATGTCAAAGATTAACTCTTCTCTTCGGAAGTTATCCGGGGATCCAAAGACCACTTCCAATGTGACTGAGCCTATGCAATGGGCCTCTACACCTGGTATGATGCCTTTAAAGGTCGTTTTAGTGGGTTTGATCCTTGAGGGGTCTATACCCATTTTGCGCACTGTGTCCTGATAAAGCAGGTTCAAGCTGCTGCCGCCATTAGGGATGGCAATTTTATCCATGGATCTGGATACCCATGGATACCCGACCCGGTTGGCAAGGGTATGGAGCACATTTTTGCCCATGGGTCCGTGGATATGGATACCCATGAACAGCCAGGTTGGGCATGGTTATAGTTTGTGCTCCATGGATATCCAACGGATACCCGTATGACATGTTGAGCCATATGCCAGAGATATTAGAAAGAGCGAATCAATGGGAAATGGCAGGAAATATGCAACTTGTGCCATGAGCTATATGCCGCAGAATCAACCTCTGGTATGTCACACTTAAGGACTCATCGTATTACTTGTTGCCTACTTATGCATGTCTTATGTTGTCATTTGTGAGTGAATGATGATGAGTTAATTTTATCTTTGGGAAGGCTTCATGCTGACTTTTCTATGACCATGGAGCTCCATGGGTATGTGGGTGTCCAGTGGGTTTGGGCATGGGCACAAGTTGTGCCCATGGATAATTTGGTGGATGGGCAGAGGGTAGGAAGATGAGTCATGGGTTGGATTTGGACCAGCTCCACCCGCCACAAACCCGACCCATTGCCATCCCTAGCCGCCATCCATAAGGACTCGAGTGAGGTGAAATCCGTCAATGATTGGGTCTAAGACCAATGCGGCGAATCCGCCATGACAGATACTAGTGGGGTGGTCCCTGAAGTCGAAGGTGATCGGGCAGGAAGACCATGGGTTGAACTTTGGGGCAGCTGGCTCCAACGCATATACGTCCCTGAGCGCACGCTTCCGCTCCCTCTTGGGGATGTGGGTTGCGTATATCATGTTCACCATCCGTACTTGTGGGGGGAACCTCTTCTGTCCTCCGGTGTTCGGCTGCCGGGGCTCCTCCTCGTCATCGCTATGTGACCCCTTATCTTTGTGTTCGGCATTTATCTTGCTGGCCTGCTTGAACACCCAACAATCCCTGTTGGTGTGGTTGGCTGGCTTGTCGGGGGTGCCGTGTATTTGGCACGAGCGATCGAGTATACTGTCCAAACTGGACGGGCCCGGAGTGCTTGTTTTGAATGGCTTTTTCCGCTGACCGGGTTTAGAGCCTTTGAATCCGGCATTGACTGTCGTATCCTCGGTATTGTCGCTGTTAATACGGCGCTTATGTTTGTTGCGACGTGACCTGCCATTGCCATCCTTGGTATTCAAAGTACCATGGTTCTTTGATATGTTATTGCTGCGAGCCAGCCAGCTGTCTTCTCCCGCACAAAAGCGGGTCATGAGTGTCGTGAGGGCTGCCATAGATTTTGGCTTTTCCTGACCAAGGTGCCGGGCGAGCCACTCGTCGCGGATGTTGTGCTTAAAAGCTGCTAGGGCCTGTGCATCCGGACAGTCGACGATTTGATTTTTCTTTGTTAGGAACCGTGTCCAGAATTGCCTGGCCGATTCCTCTGGCTGCTGAATTATGTGGCTCAAGCCATCGGCATCTGGTGGTCGCACGTAAGTGCCCTGGAAGTTGTCGAGGAATGCGGCTTCCAGATCCTCCCAACAGCCAATGGACTCTGCTGGCAAGCTATAGAGCCAATGCCGAGCTGGTCCTTTGAGCTTGAGTGGGAGGTATTTAATGGCGTGTAGATCATCACCGCAGGCCATGTGGATATGCAGGAGGAAATCCTCTATCCATACCGCAGGATCTGTTGTGCCATCATATGATTCTATATTTACGGTTTTGAAACCCTCTGGGATTTGATGATCCATTACTTCGTCTGTGAAGCATAGGGGGTGTGCGGTGCCTCTGTACTAGGCTATGTCATGACGCAGCTCGAATGAGTCTTGCCCACTTTGTTCAGCCTGGCCGGACTTACTTTTACTGTATCCGGCGTGACGACTATCGTCTCGCATAGTGGCGCGCCCTCGTGATCCGTAGATTGATCTTGCATGTTTTGCTTTGTCCTCCAATACGTCTCGCAGGTCTGGCGTATTTCCCCATGCCTTTTTATTTGAATGGCATCGGGGTGCGGGCTGAGCTTTTGGCTGGAATGTCTCTTTGTCGCGGCCACGAGGTGGCTGATCAGCCGCATCATACGCCGGGGATGTAGGTTTCGGTGCTTCCTCCTCCTGTCAGGGTAGCAACTTGCACTTTGGGTAACTCTTGGAGGGGCGTTCGAGTTTATATTCCTCGGCCGCCAGGACTTCAGTCCATCTGTCAGCTAGCAAATCTTGATCAGCTTGAAGTTGCTGCTGCTTTTTCTTAAGGCTATTTGCCGTGGCTATAAGCTGGCGCTTGAAGCTCTCTTGTTCGACGGGATCCTCTAGCACGACGAATTCGTCATCGTCGAGGCTTGCCTCGTCTTCGGAGGGAGGCATGTAATTATCATCCTCCGCCTCTCCATCTGCCACTCTCTCAGGAGGGCTGGCTCCTCCATCCTCCTGCTCTTAATCTTGCTGGAGGGGATTGTTGTTGTCTCTGGCACTGTCTGGAGTGCTATTATCTCCGATGCCGGTATCACCACTTTTGCCTTGGCGGGACTTAGAGCGGCGCCGCTGACGCCGGCGCTTGGGTTGCTTCTTGGAGGGGTCATCCTCCGTTGTCTCGTCGCCATTGCCTTCTTTGGGTGTGTCCACCATGTATATATCGTATGATGAGGTGGCTGTCCAGTGCCCTGTGGGCAGTGGTTCCTCTTTGTCTCCTGCTTCGTCGTCCATACCGCTGATGTCTTCGGAGTCGAAGTCGAGCATGTCGGTTAAGTCATCGACAGTGGGTATTAAGTGGGTGGTGGGTGGGCGACGAATTTCTTCGTCATCCGCATCCCAATCCTGCCGGACGTAGTTCGACCAGGACTCTCCTGACAAGGAGAGAGACCTTAATGATTTCAGTATGTCGCCAAAGGGCGAGTGCTGAAAAATATCCGAAGAGGTAAACTCCATGATCGGCGCCCAATCGGATTCGACAGGAACGGGCGCAGGCGGTTCGGAGTCCGTGGCCGGAGAAGGATCCGACAGTTTGTCAATACGGCTCTCGTGAAGGGTAAGGTCGATATTTGTCTCGATCGCCGCTGAGGATACAACCTCCGTGATGGGGTCTATCCACCCATCCATGGATGGCGCAACTGGCTCCGAATTGAGGCTCGGAGCGGCTGCCGGCGCGATCTCCTGAATACGGTCCGATGGTAGAGCTAAATCATACTCATCGTGACCACATGGCACACAAGTCAGGGGCTCGAATCCGTCAAAGATCAAGTCTCCACGGATATCGACCGTGTAGTTTAAGCTTCCAAACCTGACCTGGTGTCCAGGGGCGTAACTTTCGATCTGCTCCAGATGGCCAAGCGAGTTGGCCCGCAGTGCGAAGCCGCCGAACACAAAGATCTATCCGGGGAGAAAAGTCTCACCCTGGACTGCATCGCTATCGATGATCGTAGAAGCCATCAAGACTAACAGCGACGACACAGAGGAACTCTCAATGAAAGCACCAATGTCGGTGTCAAAACCGGCGGATCTCGGGTAGGGTGTCCCGAACTGTGCGTCTAAGGCGGATGGTAACAGGAGCCAGGGTACACGATGTTTTACCCAGGTTCGGGCCCTCTTGATGGAGGTAAAACCCTACGTCCTGCTTGATTTATTCTTGATGATATGAGTATTACAAGAGTTGATCTACCACGAGATCAGAGAGGCTAAACCCTAGAAGCTAGCCTATGGCATGATTGTATGTTGTCCTACGGACTAAAACCCTCTGGTTTATATAGACACCGGAACAAGAAGGGGTGGCCAAATCCTATTTGGTGCTCTAAGCACCCGCTAAAGGCTTATTTACAAACGGGCGCATACCCTCCCAGCGCGCTGGGCCGGCCCAGCTTCCTTCCTTTTTCCTGAATCGCAACAAAAAGGTGCACTAACGAGAATTGAACCCCCGATCTTCAGGTTTGATACTACTAGTACTAACCAACTCCGCTAGAGCACCTCACGTTAGTTTCAACATCTATTTTTGTTTCTTTACTTGTGCCCCAAACTGGTTTTATTTTTTTATCTCTTATTCATTTTCCTTTCTCCTTTTCTTTTCTCTAGTTCCTTTTTCATTTTTATTTTTCGTTCTTTTTTAACCTTTTCACTTTTCTAATTATATGAATTTTTTCACAAATTAGGTGAAGTATTTTTAAATTTTATGAATTTTTTTCAAATTCAATGAACCTTTTTGAGAATTGATGAACATTTTTTTAAATTTGATGAATGTTTTTCAATATCGGTGAACTATGTTCAAAATCAATGAACTTTTTTCAAATTCAATTAACTTGTTTTGAAAATAAATGATTTTCTTTTCAAATTCGGTGAACTTTTTTCAAAATCAGTGAACTATTTTCTAAATTGATGATTTTTTTTCAAATTCAATGAACTTTCTTTCAAATACAATGATTTATTTTTCATATTTTCTGAACTATTTGCAAAGTCGATGAACTTATTTCAAATTTAAAGAAGATTTTTTTGAAAATCTATAAAGAAATTTTAATTTTGTGAACTTTTTTTCAAATTTGATGAACTTTTTTCAAAATCAATGAACTTTTCAAAGGTTGTGAGCTATTTTTCAAAATCAGTAAACATTTTCAAATTTATGAACTTTATAATTTTTGTGATTTTTTTATTATTTCTTTCCCCCCTAATTTAACGATTTGACTAGTCAACTCCTACTGGTCATACTTTTATTTTGAGAATCTGTTGCTGTCATACTCGATCCAGAGATGAGCGGGAAGCGAGCACTGGCTCCTTCCTGGGCCAGCCCATAAAGGAGGTCGCGTGAGCGCCAGCTACACTCCCTAGCACTTAAGGTGCTGGGGAGGAGCTCTCGAAGAGGTGGGGCGCTCCCCTAGGGCAGCCACCCCCTTTGCCTTGGGGGCCAAGGGTCCCGGGGGGAGGCGCACCAAAACCCATCTAGGGTTTCCCCCTAGTGGCCACCGCCCCCCCTAGGAAACCCTTGGGCGCCCCTCCTCCTCCCTTCCCCCTATATATAGAGGGGTAGAGGGAGGGCAGCCGCACCCATCTATGCCACAGCGCTACCCTCCCTCTCCCTCGTAGTCCTTCTTCTTCTCCGTGAGGCTTGGTGAAGACCTGCTGAGATTTCTCCACCACCACCGCCATCACGCCGTCGTATTGCAGGAGGACTCAAGCTACTACTTTACCATCACTCACTGGATCGAGGAGGTGAAGGCGTCATCAAGTCGTACGTGTGTTGAACGCGGAGCTACCGTCTGTTCGGCACTTGGATTGGGAGTCTGCGGGACAGATCTTGATTGGATCGCGAAGATGTTCGACTACATCAACCGTGTTTCTTAACGCTTCTGCTTAGCGATCTACAAGGGTATGTAGATGCAATCTCTCCTCTCATAGATGTCCATCTCCTAGATTGATCTTGGTGACCATACAATTTTTTTTGTTTCCCATGCAACATTCCCCAATAGTGGTATCAGATCTAAGGTCTATGCATAGATGACATCACGAGTAGAACACAAAGGAATTTGTGGGCGTTGATATTTAGATTGCTTCCTTCCTTTTTCTTTTCTTGATTCAACAGTATTGTCGGATGAGGCAGCCCAGACCAACTTTACATGTCCACGTACATGAGACCGGTTCAATCGACTGACATGTGACTTTGTTGCATAAAGATGGCTGGCGGGTGTCTGTCTCTCCCACCTTAGTTGAATCGGATTCGGCGAAGGCGGTCCTTGTAGAAGGTTAAATAACAACTTGCATATCACCGTTGTGGTTTTGGTAAGAATCATTCTTGCTAGATACCCATAGCAGCCACGTAAAACATGCAACAACAAATTAGAGGACATCTAACTTGTTTTTGTAGGGTATGTTGTGATATGATATGGCCAAGGAGATGATGAAATATATTTGATGTATGGGATGATCATGTTTGTAATAGTTTATATCGACTTGCATGTCGATGCATACGGTAACCGACAGGAGCCATAGGGTTGTCTTTAATTATTGTATGGCCTGCGTGTCAATCATTAAGCACTATGTAATGCTTTACTTTATCGTTAAATGGTAGCAATAGTAGTAGAAGCATGGTTGGCATGACAACCCCGATGGCGACACGATGATGGAGATCACGGTGTCATGCCAGTGAGGATGGAGATCATGCCGGTGCTTTGGAGATGGAGATCAAAAGCACAAGTTGATGGCCATATCATGTCACTTATGATTTGCATGTGATGTGAATCCTTTTGTGCATCTTATTTTGCTTAGGACGATGGTAGCATTATAAGGTGATACCTCACTAAAATTTCAAGATAAAATTGTGTTCTCCCCAATTGTGCACCATTGCAAAAGTTCGTCGTTTCGAAGCACCACGTGATGATAGGGTGTGATAGACTCTACATTCGCATACAACAGGTGCAAGCCAGTTTTGCACATGCGGAACACTTGGGT
Organism: Triticum urartu; assembly: GCF_056163025.1. Lineage (NCBI taxonomy): Eukaryota > Viridiplantae > Streptophyta > Magnoliopsida > Poales > Poaceae > Triticum > Triticum urartu. Next base: position 236,083,344 of record NC_141878.1, read on the forward strand.
TAAACTTGACAAGCCTAGCATGTACAGACATGTCCTCGGAACACAAGAGACCTAAAGGTCGAACACGAATCATATAGTAGATATAATCAACATAGAGATGTTCTCCATTGGAACCACCTCATCTCACGTGATGATCAGACTTGGGTTGGTGAATTTGGATCGTGTTACACTCGGACAACCGGAGGGATGTTGATTTGAGTGGGAGTTCTTAGGTAATATGATTAATTGAACTCATTATCATGAACAATAGTATAAATTGTCTTTGCAAATTATGTTGTAGATCAATAGCTCGCGCTATAGCTCCCTATTTTAATATGTTCCTAGACAAGGACTAAGTTAAAAGATATTGTAAGAAATTATGCGAACTAGGTCCGTGGTCTGAGGATTATCCTCACTGCTACACAGAAGGTTTATGTCCTTGATGCACTGCTCGGTGTGCCAACCCCTCTAGCGTCGTCTGTGGATTTTGTGAACATCTAGCAGACCCATTCTAATGACTACTTCATAGTTTAGTGCACCATGATTTACGGCTAAGAATCAGGGCTCCAAAGACATTTTGAACGCCATGGAACATATGAGATGCTCCAAGAGCTAAAATTGGTATTTCAGGCTCATGCCCGTGTTGACAGGTACGAGACCTCTTACAAGTTCTTTGCCTACAAGATGGAGGAGAATAGCTCAGCCGGTGGGCATGTGCTCAGAATGTCTGGGTGCTACAATCGCTTGAATCAAGTGGGAGTTAATCTTCCAGATAAGATAGTGATTGATAGAGTTCTTTAGTCACTATCACCAAGCTACTAAAGCCTCGTGATGAACTATAACATGCAAGGGATGGAGATGATCCCGGAGATGTTCGTGGTGCTTTAGGCCGCGAAGGTAGAAATCAAGAAGGAGCATCAAGTATTGATGGTTAGCAAGACCACTAGTTTCGAGAAGGGCAAGGGCAAGAAGGGAAACTTCATGAATGGCAAGCCAGTTGCCGCTCCAGTGAAGAAACCCAAGGTTGAACCTAAACCCGAAACTTAGTGCTTCTATTGTAAGGGGAACGGTCACTGGTAGCGGAACTACCAAAATACTTGGTAGATGAGAAGGCTGGCAACTTCAACAAAAGTATATTTGATATACGTGTTATTAATGTGTACCTTACTAGTACTCCTAGTAGCACCTGGGTATTAGATACCGGTTCAGTTGCTAATATTGGTAACTCGAAACAAAAGCTACGGAATAATCCGAGACTAGCTAAGGGCGAGGTGACGATGTGTGTTGGAAGTGTTTCCAAGGTTGATGAGATCACCATTGCACGCTCCCTCTACCTTTGGGATTAGTGTTAAACCTAGATAAATGTTATTTGGTGTCTGCATTGAGCATGAACATGATGAGATCGTGTTTATGTAATGTGGTTATTCATTTAAGTCGTAGAATAATGGTTATTCTATCGACATGTATAATACCTTTTATGGTCATGCACCCAATGTAAATGGTTGATTGAATCTCGATCATAGTGATACACATGTTCATAACATTGATGCCAAAAGATGTAGAGCTGATAATGATAGTATCACTTTCTTGTGGCACCGCCGCTTAGGTCATATTGGTGTAAAGCGCATGAAGAAACTCCATGCTAATGGACTTTTGGACTCACTTGTTTTTGGATCACTTGACACATGTGAACCATGCCTTGGCAAGGTAACTAAAACCCCATTTTCTAGAACAATGGAACGGGCAAGTGACTTGTTGGAAATCATACATACTGATGTGTGCAATCCGATGAGTGTTCACGCACGTGATGGATATCGTTACTTTCTCACCTTCACTGATGATTTGAGTAATATGGTATATTTACTTGATGAAGCATAAGTCTGAAACATTTGAAGAGTTCAGACAATTTTAGAGTGAAGTAGAGAATCATCGTAACAAGAAGATCAAATTCCTACCATCTGATCGAAGCGGAGAGTATCTGAGTTATGAGTTTGGCAATCACTTAAGACAATGTGGAATTGTTTCACAACGAACACCGCCTAGAACACCTCAGTGTAATGGTGTGTCTGAATGTCGTAATCGTACCTTATTGGATATGTTGCGTTCTATGATGTCTCTTGTCGATCTACCACTATCGTTTCGGGGTTATGCATTAGAGACAACTACATTCACTTTAAATAGGGCACCATCTAAGTCCATCACTACAAAAAAAAGACACATCGGTGACATATTGGGCCGAACGGATTTTTTTGTCATACTTATGACACTTCTATGACGATAATTGTGACAAAACCCGGTATCATGACAGAAAATGGGCTTTTCGTCCTGGGCAGGCCGGAGACGCGGCTGCATGACATTCTTTGGGCCGTCCATGGCGGAAAAAACCATGGTAGAAGCGAGGGCAAGGAAAATATCGGGGTGTTCCCGGTTACGGTGGGTGGTCGAGGCCGAGCAATGCGCGTTTCTCTCGTACACGCACGTGCGTGGGTGCGAGGCACTGGACTCTAACTGAACCCGAGCGAGGCGTTGGGCTCTAACTGAACCCGAGTGATTGCACTACAGGCTACGCGTTACTGAACCCGAGCGATAGATCGATGGCTGTGAACTGAACCCGATCAAGCGATTCCTTTGCTACTGCTGCTAACTGAAGCCGATCGATGTTGGCTCTGGATAAACAGTGAGCGTTGCTGGGGGGGTTTGGATGAACAGTTCCCAGTGGGGGTGGATGAACAGGACCCCGTGGTGTTGCCTCTGGATGAACAGAACCCCGATCGATCGAGCTGGTTGGGGCTGGATGAACAGGACCCCGTGGAGGGCTGGATGAACAGGACCACCCCATGGAGGGCTGGATGAACAGTAGATGGTGGAGGGATGGATGAACAGTAGCCCATGGAGGGGTGGTTGAACAGGAGCCCGTGGAGAGGGCTGGTTGAACAGTAGCCGGTGGAGTAGCGCGCGGTGGAGGCTGGATGAACAGGAGCCCGTGGATGAACAGTCACAGGTGGAGGCTGGAGGAGGTCGACGGTGGATGGACAGTAGCCCGTGGAGGCTGGAGGGGGTCGACGGTGGAGATGAACATTATCCCGTGGAGTCCCGTTTTGCGGTACACCACACCCCTCCCGATGAACAGGACCCCCGTTTCGACCGTAGCACTCCAACACAAGTCCGTTTCCTCTATTTTGCGGTATGCCACACCCTTCCTGATGAACAGGAACCCTGTTTTGACCGTAGGAGGTCCGTTTCCTCCGTTTTGCAGTATGCCAGACCCCTCCCGATGAACAGGATCCCGTTTCGAACGTGGTCGGTCGAACACAAGGCCGTTTCCTCCGTTGTGCAGTACGCTAGGCCTCTTCTCCATCGGTTGTTCCGTCCAAGCCCTCCTGATGAACACGACAACGCATTCCATTCCGACCCAGCCGGTTGGCTCCCCATGAACACGACAACGACGCAGTTTCTCCGTTCCGACCCAGCCATGTACACAAGCCCTGGCCGTACGTATGCGTGAGTAGGCATTGGAGACCCCGCCCGTATATACGTATGTGGCCGTATTTTCTTTCTTGCACACTGGCCGTTGTACATACGTGTACATGCTACATGGGCGCCTCTACTACGACACGTGCGTTCTCTACATTGACTAGTATGTATGTACACGTTCGCGAACAGAATGACAACGCTATGTACGCTTCGACCAGGTGGGTCCCGACTGTCACACACTTCCTTGCATACGAAGATGTAGCTGGTGGGTCCCAGCAGTCAGGGGGGAAACATTTTTTGCGAAATACGGTGGCTTGTCCGGTGGGTGCCCACTGTTAGGTGCTGGAATAGTTATTTTGCGCGTAATAAGGAGGCACTTCCTTGCGGCTGTCGTGCACCCAGCTGTCAGCCTCTCCATGTACAGTACTCTTTCGATGGAAGTTGGTCGTTGACCACATTGACCACGCCGCGCCGAGAGCACCAAGGCGGTGGACGACAGCGAGGCCTAGGAAGGGGACGACACGGAGCCAGGGAAGACACGGCAGTGGATGCCCATGCGGAGAGGTGTCACATTCCTAACTTCTGGTGCTGCCTAGTGTTTGCATCTTGCTTGCATCATATTTAAATTTTTGAAACTTGAATTGAGGAAATTTGGAAGCCTCAAAATTTAATTCAAGAAGGGCAAAGAACCCGAGAAAATTGCATTCAATGTTTCTCAAAATGTTCTTATTAACTGTTTGATATTTTTGGCAAGGCATTCACACCAAACAAAAAATAATGAACATTTTTAAGGAATATTTTGGGCACTGAATTTAAATCATTATTGTATTTGAATTTGGAATTATATTCATAATATATGGGATATATTTTCAAATAACTTTGAAATGTTTTATCTGCTGTTGGAAAAGTCAATCTAGCGCCATAAAATTATTCATAGTGTTTTGGCATTGTTAGAATTCATTCTGAATTTACAAGCAGTGGCAAAATAACTGAATAAAAAGAAAACAAAACAAAAACTAAAACAGAGCAGAAAAACTTACCTGGGCTTCTTACCTGTAGCAGCAGCCCACCTGGCCAGGCCACCTGGCAGCCCAGCCCACAGGGGCACGCCCGTCTTCTTCCTTCAGCCAGTACGCAGAGGGGAGGCGTGGCGCGCGTGCGCGGCTTCAGCCACCTCCTGCTTCCACCTGGGAGCACCGATCCTTCCCTTGTTGCCGCCCTGGACCCCTCTCTGCCTCTCCCCATTACTCTTTGCTCTCGCACTATCCTCTAACCCTCTCTCACGCGCACACCCAAGAGCAACGTCGCTGCCCCTCGCCGTTACCGCGCCCACCGCCACGGCCTCGCCTCTCCGACGAGTCCAAGAGCTTCGCTGCGTCTTCCTCATCCTCTCCTTCAAGCCACGAGATGCTGAAAGCCCTGTGGAGCCGTCATCGCCAACATCTTCACCGTCGGCCGCCCGAGATCGCCGCTGCCCGTACGTCGCCGTCAGCACTTCCCTCGAACGGCTGAGCACCCCCACGACATAGCTGTGAGCTCTGCCGTTTTCTCCTCCCCCCTCGCTGCTTCTCCCATGCCATAGCCGTGCCAGGAACCATACCGAGCACCACTGTCCGCTTTGGACGCCAGGCATGGCGCTGCCATGCCGCTGCGCTCAAACCAGCGAGCCCATCGAGCTCCTGGAGGTCCCAGGAGGCCGTGGCACATCTCATCCGGCCTCCCCGTGCCCTGCAGCCATGCGCTCGCTCGAGCCGAGCTCCGCTCCGGCGAGCTCCTCTTTCCCCGCCGCCTTCCACCTACTTCCCTGGATGCGGGAGAGCACGGGCTACACCCTGGGGCTCTCAGCTACCGCCCCCGTTGCCCGTAACGCGGACACCATCGTGTCCCGTGGTCGCCGGCGACGACCTCACTGGCCTGATAGGTGGACCCCGCCAGTCAGGAACCTAATTAGCACTAAATCCCCCCACCTAGTGACACTGACAAGTGGTCTCGGGCCCCAGCTAATACTATTTTAGTTTTTAATTGTGTTTAATTAATGATAACCCACAAGTATAGGGGATCGCAACAGTTTTCGAGGGTAAAGTATTTAACCCAAATTTATTGATTCGACACAAGGGGAGCCAAAGAATACTCTCAAGTATTACCAGCTGAGTTGTCAATTCAACCACACCTGGAAACTTAATATCTGCAGAAAAGTGTTTAGTAGCAAAGCAATATGATAGTAGTGATAACGGTAGCAAAAGGTAACAGTAGTAAAAGTAATGTTTTTGGTATTTTGTAGTGATGATAGAAATAGCAACGAAAAAGTAAATAAGCGAAGAACAATATATGGAAAGCTCGTAGGCAATGGATCAGTGATGGAGAATTATGCCGGATGTGGTTCATCATGTAACAGTCATAACCTAGGGTGACACAGAACTAGCTTCAGTTCATTGATATAATGTAGGCATGTATTCCGAACATAGTCATACGTGCTTATGGAAAAGATCTTGCATGACATCTTTTGTCCTACCCTCCTGTGGCAGCGGGGTCCTTACGGAAACTAAGGGATATTAAGGCCTCCTTTTAATAGAGATCCGGAACAAAACATTAACACATAGTGAATACATGAACTCCTCAAACTACGGTCATCACCGGTAAGTATCCGATTATTGTCACTTCGGGGTTAACGGATCATAACACATAATAGGTGACCATAGACTTGCGAGATAGGATCAAAAACACTCATATATTGATGAAAACATAATATGTTCAGATCTGAAATCATGGCACTCGGGCCCTAGTGACAAGCATTAAGCATAGCAAAGTCATAGAAACATCAATCTCAGAACATAATGGGAACTAGGGATCAAACCCTAACAAAACTAACTCGATTACATGATAGATCCCATCCAACCCATCACCGTCCAGCAAGCCTATGACGGAATTACTTACGCACGTCAGTGAGCATCATGAAATTGGTGATGGAGGATGGTTGATGATGACGATGGCGACGGATTCCCCTCTCCGGAGCCCCGAACAGACTCCAGATCGGCCCTCCCGAGAGGTTTTAGGGCTTGGCGGCGGCTCCGTATCGTAAAACGCGATGAATTCTTCTGTTTGATTTTTTCTCCCCGAAACACAATATATGGAGTTGGAGTCGGAGTCGGAGAGGCAACAGGAGGACCACGAGGTCGGGGGCGCGCCCTAGGGGGGCAGGCTAGCCCCCACCCTCGTGGAGAGGTGGTGGGCCCCTTGGCCTTCATCTTTTGCAGGTATTTTTCATATTTTTTGAAAAGTGGCTCTATGAAGTTTCAGGTCATTCCGAGGACGTTTGTTTCTGCACAAAAATAACACCATGGTAATTCTGCTGAAAACAGCGTCAGTCCGGGTTAGTTCCATTCAAATTATGCAAGTTAGAGTCCAAAACAAGGGCAAAAGTGTTTGGAAAAGTAGATATGTTGGAGACGTATCAACTCCCCCAAGCTTAAACCTTTGCTTGTCCTCAAGCAATTCAGTTGACAAACTGAAAGTGATAAAGAAAAACTTCTACAAACTCTGTTTGCTCTTGTTGTTGTAAATATGTAAAGCCAGCATTCAAGTTTTCAGCAAATATTATAACTAACCACATTCACAATAACACATAGGTCTCAAGTTTACTCATATCAATAGCATAATCAACTAGCAAGCAATAATAATAAATCTCGGATGACAACACTTTCTCAAAACAATCATAATATGATATAACAAGATGGTATCTCGCTAGCCCTTTCTGAGACCGCAAAACATAAATGCAGAACACCTTTAAAGACCAAGGACTGACTAAATATTGTAATTCATGGTAAAAGAGATCCAGTCAAGTCATACTCAATGTAAACTAACAATAATGAGTGCAAATGACAGCGGTGCTCTCCAACTGGTGCTTTTTAATAAGAGGATGATGACTCAGCATAAAAGTAAATAGATAGGCCCTTCGCAGAGGGAAGCAGGGATTTGTAGAGGTGCCAGAGCTCGGTTTTGAAACAAAGGTGAATAATATTTTCAGCGGTATACTTTCATTGTCAACATAACAACCAACAGATGGCGATATCTTCCATGCTACACACATTATAGGCGGTTCCCAAACAGAATGGTAAAGTTTATACTCCCCCTTCCACCAACAAGCATCAATCCATGGCTTACTCGAAACAACGAGTGCCTCCAACTAACAAGAGTCCCAGGGGGAGTTTTGTTTGCAATTATTTTGATTTAGTTTGCATAAAGCATGGGACTGGGCATCCCGGTGACCAGCCATTTATCTCGTGAGTGAGGAGCGGAGTCCACTCCTCTTGAGAATAACCCGCCTAACATGGAAGATACAGACAACCCTAGTTGATACATGAGCTATTCGAGCATACAAAACAGGATATTTATTTGAAGGTTTAGAGTTTGGCACATACAAATTTACTTGGAACGGCAGGTAGATACAGTATATAGGTAGATATAGTGGACTCATGTGGAATAACTTTGGGGTTTAAGGGATTTTGGATGCACAAGCAGTATTCCCGCTTAGTACAGGTGAAGGCTAGCAAACAACTGGGAAGCGACCAGCTAGAGAGCGACAACAGTCATGAACATACATTAAAATTAATCAACACCGAATGCAAGCATGAGTAGGATATAATCCACCATGAACATAAATATCGTGAAGGCTATGTTGATTTTGTTTCAACTACATGCGTGAACATGTACCAAGTCAAGTCATTTAAATCATTCAGAGGAGGATACCACCCTATCATACCACATCATAACCATTTCAATAGCATGTTGGCACGCAAGGTAAACCATTATAACTAATAGCTAATCAAGCATGGCAGAAGAAACTATGATCTCTAGTTGTCATTGCAAACATGTTCATTCATAATAGGCTGAATTAGGAATGATGAACTAATCATATTTACAAAAACAAAAGAGGTCGAGTTCATACCAGCTTTTCTCATCTCAGCCAGTCCATCATATATCATCCTAATTGCCCTTCACTTGCATGACCGAATAGTGTGAATAATAATAATAGTGCACGTGCATTAGACTAAGCTGGAATCTGTAAGCATTCAATAAATAGGAGAAGACAAGGCAATATGGGCTCTTTTGTCAGATAAACAATAATGCATATAAGACCCACTTCAAGAATTAAACATGGTCTTCTCCTATCGACCCCAAAGAAAAGAAAAGAAATAAAACTATTTACACGGGAAAGCTCCCAACAAGCAAAAGAAGAACACGAAATATTTTTGGGTTTTCTTTTTAATTACTACTACCAGCATGGAAATTAAACTGATTAAAAGCTACAACTAATTGTTTTGGTTTTTCTTAAGGTTTATTAAACACACAAGAAGAAAGGATAAAAAGGAAATTAAACTAGCATGGATGATACAAATGAAAAAGTATGAGCACCGACATCTAGCAATGAGTGTGTGAACATAAATGTAATGTCAGTGGGAAATACGTACTCCCCAAGTTTAGGCTTTTGGGCTAAGTTGGTCTATGGCCACGGCTGGCCTGGCGGATATCCATAATAGTAGCTGGGGTCGTACTGCGACGCAGCGGCTATCGCCTGCTGAGCTGCAGCGTGGCGACGAGCGGCCTCCGCTCTCCTCTCGTACTCATCTGTCTCCTCTCTGGTAATGGTATATCTTCCTTTTGCCTGATAATCAAAGAAGGTAGGGGCAGGGAGAGAAATATGGACAACACATCGTCTGTCAAAGATTAGTCGATACTGGAGAGGTGATTCATTCCTCTCAACAAACTGGTTGTGAACCATAGCATTAAAGTCTAGGTAAGCAGGTGGTAATTCAATATCATCTTCGCGTATAGCTACACCAAGAAAATTAGCTATACGGGTTGCATAAATTCCTCCAAAGAAATATCCATTAAATCTATTAAGATGCAACCTACGTGCAACAATGGCTCCCAAATTATAAGATTGGTCTCCTAACACAGCACTCCTAAGAATACTGAGATCGGGGACACACATGTGACATGCCTCATCTTTACCATTGATGCATCTACCTATGAAGAGAGCAAAATAGTGGATAGCAGGAAAGTGAATGCTCCCTATGGTAGCTTGTGTAATATTCTCAGCGTTCTGGGAACGGGGGTCCCCAGACTTGCCTGCCTACGGCCTGCGGCGTGGCTCAAAGGGGGGCCCAGCGCGGCCCATCTTCACCAACACAAACCCAAGACCCTCGCGAGGGGCCAAGCCTCGCAGGGCAGATGACGCGGAGCTTCCTCAGGCGCGGCCTCGTTAGGCTGGCTCACGAGGAGGCGGAGAGATCAAGGCGGGGTACCTCACGAGGTGCCTGTGACGCAAGCCATGACGACCGGGGGCGCCAGGCGGGTGCCAGCCCGCGCAGCGTCCTCCCTTCCTCTTTGGTGCAAAGGGGGCAAGCGCAGCCGCGGAGTACCGAGGCATCAGGCAAAGGTTGCCATTTCGGTGCAACGAGACCAAGACCAGGAGGACTACGAGACGGAGGTCACCGTGGAGCCCAAGACGGCGTCATCACCAGAGCTTTGCGCAGGCGAAGACTGCTTTTGTCAGGATAGTTGATACTAGCTGTCCCCCTTCAAATTAGCCCGCCATTGTTGGCTCCCTTCCCGCTCGATATTTGGGAAGAGGACCAGGGCCTCTATAAATAGGACCAGCCACCCACAGAGTGAAAAGAGGCTGGAGGCGGGAAAAAGAGCTGGCCAGAGAGTTGGAAAGATAGAGAAGATCAGGTAGAGAGAGAGATAGAGGGGTGACTGAGCTCCTCCCAGCAGTTCATCGCCCCAGCCAAGAGCAGACCCTCGCGAGGCTGTTCTTCCTTGTATTGTACATCATCATCAGCCCAAGAGGCAATCCACCACACCACACACTGGAGTAGGGTATTACACCACAACGGTGGCCCGAACCAGTATAAACCCTGTGTCTCTTGTGTTGTTATTTCCTTAGTTTAGATCCTAGTAAGGCGGAGGAGTGCAGGTAGGTAGGAGGCGAAATCTCCGCGCGCACCCCAGTGTTCAAACCTCGAGGGTCTGCCGGAACCCGAAATCCGACATTTGGCGCGCCAGGTAGGGGTGCGCCGGGATTCGTCTTCCACCGCCCCGTTCTCCTCCGACCATCACGCCCATGTCTGACGCTCGTCGGGCCCGCGCCGAGCGCCGGGCCACGCTCGCTGCCCGCGTCGCCCAAACGGCCCTTGTCAGCGGGCATCCTCCCCGTTCCCCGTCACCTGCCGTCAACGCCGCCACCGGCCCGGTGGGGGATGAGCAGCAAGCATCGTCCCAGCATCCGTCCGTGCGGCAAGACGGCCGCACTGCAACTCCCTAGCTCACCCCAGCTGGTTCTTCGTCCTGTGCGCTCCGCGCGCCCATGGAGGCTCGGGCTGCACTCATCGCGGCGAACGAGCTCCTGCGCTACCGTCCCGTTGACGACGTCTACGAAGAATGGCTCGACCACGTCGCCGAGCTCGTCCGCGCCGCAGGGGGCTCTCCTGCGCCGTCCGTTCTGCTGCACCGCACCCCGCCCCGCGCGGGCAGTGAAGGTCCGGCGGCGCCCCGGCCGCCTCCTCCTCAGGAAGGCGCCATGGCTCCAAGGCACGTGGCCCCTGGGCGGAACCCGCTCCATCAGGCGCCAGCGCAGCAAGAGCAGAGCTGTCAAGAAGTCCCTCGCCCGCAAGAAGCTACCCGGGCGCTCCCTGCCCCAGCACGTCGCGACCATGCTCCTGCTCCCGCGCATCAAGACGACGCGCTGCTCCCAGCTGCAGCGCGTGGGGACATGCAAGACCAAGTTCCCCGTCATCCAAGGCCTCCCGTGGCCACAGCAGGCTGCCGTGCCTTCACCGCCAAGCTATGCAACGTCGCGTGGCCCGGTAAGTTCAAGCCAGACTTGCCTCCTCGCTACGACGGCACGGCTGACCCTGCGTAGTTCCTCCAGCTCTACGAGCTGGGCATCGAAGCTGCCAACGGAGACGAGAAGGTCATGGCGAACTGGTTCCCCATGGCACTCAAGGACGGGGCCCGCACCTGGCTCCTGAACCTGGCTCCAGGCACAATCTCCTCCTGGGACGAGATGCGCACCCGCTTCATTGCCAACTTCCAAGGCACTCGCGACCGGCCACCCGCCGTGAGCGACATGCGCCGCATCAAGCAACAGCCCGGGGAGACCCTACAGAAGTACATCCAGCGCTTCAACAACGCGTGCCTCAAGATTCCCAAGGTGACTGAGGAGGCCATCATCTCGGCCTTCTCCGACGGCATGCGTGACGTCAAGATGAAGGAGGAGCTGGCGATGCAAGAAGACCTGTGCACTTCCTTGGAACTGTTCAACCTGGCAACCAAGTGCGCCAGGGCCGAGGAAGGGCGTCTCTCCCTCCTCGAGCTGCCTGCCGCAGACCCAGAAGAGAAGAAGCCCAAGGCCAAGGATGTGAAGCGCAAGGGGGCTGCTGTGCTCGCGGCAGAACCAGACACCAATCGGGGCAGAGATCAGCCCGAACCTTCCAAGGGCAGCCGGTACTATGTGTACCACGACCTCCACACCCACGACACCAACGAATGTCAAGAGCTCCGAGCCGTGCGAGAAGGAAGGATCGGCCGTCGCCCTGACCACAGTGATCGGGGCTACGGCTGGGGAGGAGGAAGGAACGCAGGACGCTGGGAAGACCGTGGCCCGCACCAAGGGTGGCGCGATCAACCTCGCGAGGATCGCTGGCAAGATCAGCCTCGCGAGGGAGACTGGAGGGATCAGCCTCGCGAGGATCGCCCGGAAGGCAATGCAGGCCTCCCACCGCTGCCACCGCAGCCAAGGAGAAATGAAGACCGCCACCAGGACGAGGGGGCTGGGGGCTTCCAGGAGCCGCGTGCGATCGCCTACATCCTGGGCGGGGCACAAGCCCCAGCCTCTCAGTGCATCTTCAAGGAGTTCGCCCGCGAGGTGAACGCAATCCTCCCCAGGCTCGAAGCCACGTGCCCTCTCAGGTGGTCGGCGTGCGCCGTCACGTTCAGCTCAGCAGATCAGCTCAAGTGTGCGGCTACAGCCGGAGTCCTCCCGATGCTTTGTTCCCCAATCATCAGCAACATGGTGGTCACCAAGACCCTCATCGATGGCGGGGCAGGGCTCAACGTCCTGTCCGTGGAAACATTTAACAACCTCCAAGTGCCCTATAGCCAGCTTCAGCCAACCAAGCCTTTCTCCGGTATCACCGACGGCTCCACGGTCCCGATTGGGCAGGTCCGCCTCCCTGTCACCTTCGGGGCACGCGACAACTACCGCACTGAGCTCATCGACTTCGACGTCGCTCACATTCGCCTGCCGTACAACGCCATCCTTGGGTACCCAGCGCTGGCCAAGTTCATGGTCGTAACTCACCATGACTACAACGTCCTCAAGATGCCAGGAAGCAGCGGAGTCATCACGGTGCCCTGTGAAGAGAAGGACGCGGTGTGTTCCCTGGAACAAGCCTTTCAGGCCGCGTCACTAGAAGTCCCGGATCGTGGAAGCAGGAGGCCTCCCGAGACCGCCCCTAAGAAGAAGAAGAAGACATCGTCCGGCCCGACCACTCAGGAGGCAGGCCCCTCTGGGCCCGCGCCTGCCCGGGGGGAACCTCCTTCCATCGCATAGGAAAGTGCGCCCGGCGCCCTCCTCAGGCAGGCCTCGGGGGCTCTCCCTGGAGGGCCACCGACCTAGCCAGGGTCACGAGGGAGGCGCTTGGGCACCACATGGAGGCGTGTTTCGGAGCACGTTTCCCGCAAGAAGGAGCAAGGCAAGGAGATCCAGACCCTCAGGAGTTCGTCAGCAAGGCCATTCAGGAGCTACAGGAGTCAAGAGTCATGAAAGGTGGCCGCCGCCTACCAGCAGTGGCTCCCCATCCAGGCGAGGATGGTGGGCTGCGCGTCTGCATCGACATACCAGGGCTCAACCGAGTCGCCTCTCTAGAGCGCCTCTGGCCCTCGCGAGTGGGGCGCTGCGGAGGCCCACCCCACAGCTACGTTCGCGTGCCTTACGGTTTGCCGAACGCGACTGACACGTACCAGCGCCTCATGAGGGGCATCACGGAGGCACGGGAGGCCAGGCGGTCCGCAGCCCTGGCAGGGATAGAGATGGCCCGTGAGGAGCCGCCAGCGCCTCCGGAGCCTCCCAAGGCCCCTGGGCCTGGGGGCTCCTGAGGATCGGCTCCCGCAGCCCACCGAGCTTGCTACACCAACGCTCCTTCGTCCTCAACATCATCAGGTGACATCTTTTAGAGTTTTATTTCCAGCTGGGAGCGCCCCCCCAGGGCTGCATTATTCCCAGGCCACGTGGGTCCGTCCCTGCGGCGTGTATCCCTTTTTATTCCATGTTGTTAGCTTACCTTGTTGGGGGCGCCCCTCGGGCTGCATGACCCCCCAAGTCGCTCGGGCCTGACCCAGTGATGTCCGCATTCCCAGCATCTATCCGAACGAATCCACTACTTCGCGGCTAATGTGTTTTACCTAGTTGCCTGCTCAGCTGACGCCAACTAACGGAGCTGCTCCCAAACGGCACGACGCTTGCGCATGGGTCCGTCCTTGCAACACCGACAAACCTAGATGGCTGAGCTCTGGCCGTGGCGGCCCCGCATAGCGTCACCTCGTCAAGCCTTCAGTGCCTCACTACCCCTCGGAAGCAATCAACGGTTGACTGTCAATTGTCATGGCAACCCCTTGTTTTTTCTATGATGGACCTGCAGGACCTCCCGAAGGAGCTGCGTCAGGCGAGGCCCTTGTGGTGTCTCCTTCGCTCTCGTCTGCGCGAACCACTTGCACGTTAAAGGGGGGTGCCTGAGCATCGCGACTCAGGGCTCCTACTGGCTCTCCAGCCCTCACCCTCTGGCCTTGACCACAGCATCGCGACCTGGCATACCAGCGACGGCTGAGACTTGCTCGAGGGCCGGGACCCAAGGACGTAGAGCAGAAAGGGGAGCAAAGGCGAGAGGGGAGAGACACGCGAGGACCTCGCCGAGCAACCTCGCACCTGCCGATGCACGGACCCGGTGACACACTAGAGAGCGGCCCCTGATCCTCGAGATAAGTCATCACCCGGAAGCGCCAGCTGCCGTTGCACCATCCCCGCACCTAATGCTACCCCGTGTTAGCGACGCTGCTCTCCTTTCTCACCAAACAATGGCTGCTTGGGCGCCAAAGGGGACCTCCTGAGCATCACGACTTAGGGGCTCTTAGCGGACTCCGGGTCACTCACCTCCTGGCCTTGACCACGGCATCGCGACCTAGCATACCAGCGATGGCTGAAGCCACCTTGGGACTGGGACATGTCGGCGCAGAGCACCAAGCCCTCGTGAGGTTCGAAAGGGAGGACTGAGCTAAGACGGAATGAGCAACTCGCGCAATTCTACGACAAGGGTTATATTAACAAAACAGGATCACAGGCACCTTACAAGCCCCCACGGGGCACGTTTTTGATTCCTCGCAGGGAACAGATCCTAAAGGGACACAAACTACGCACGACCCTACAAAAGATGCCACCATCAATAGTGGGCCGTCAAGCACCCACGCCAACCCCATCCAGATCAGAGACGGCGGCAGCCTGACGAGCCCGCCCTGCTCCAGGAGCGGCGACGGCTCGGGGGCTCGTAGCTGTTGTCGCTCGTTTCCGGAGTCGCGAAGAGCTCGCCGGAGTCGCTGGAGCCTCCGACGCCTCCACCGCCTGAGGAGCCGCCAAGGGAGCGGTTGGCGGGCCCGGTCCTTGTCGCGGCAGGGTCCGGGCCACCTTCCCCGGCGCAGCACTCCAGCCGGCGCCCACTCGCATCAAAGACCTTGAAGAGCATCATCGACGCACCGTCGTAATCCAAGTGGACCGTGAAGACGCCCCTTACCCTGCAAACCCGGACGATCTCTCTCCAGCCTCGAGTCATGAAGACCTCGCCCGGGGCAACGACCGCGACCTCTGCCTCGGTCGCGAGGGTGCTGCAGCCGGTGTGCTGCAGCCAGAGCTCCAGGGGCTCCCCCTATGGTATGATGGAGGTGAAGAAGGGAGGAAGGCGGATCCAAGATTGAAGAGGAATGGCGACGTGGAGCACGAACTCTCGGGAGGAGCCCTCGGTGTGGACCCCAAGGGGGACGACCCACACCTTCGTGACCCATCGGCGCCGACAGCGGCGCCGCCCATGGCGGTCAGCATCAGCTCCTTCGGGGCCCTCGACGTGGGCGTACAATGGCAGCGGGAACCCCGGCGGCACCCGCTCGCACCAAGGCCTCGACACCACCTGAAGGGCCCCTTCGTCCGGGCCACGAGGGACGAGCCGTTTCTTCGGCGGGAGTGGGTCTGGCTCCTCTCGGGGAGCTTTTCCCTTCTCTGCCGTTGAGAACCGGTGGATCGGGGCCATCGCAGCAAGACGGAGCAAGGATCGGGAAGAAAGAGAAGCAAGGAGGGATGGACTGGAAGGGCGCGCGCTGTCCCGTACTTATGGCCGGCGAAGGCCAACCGCCGACCTCCACGATTATAGGTAATCATGACCCACTTTGCATGCAAGGACTTGTCCAATCCGTGCAGTTGCCGAGGCGCCATGGGGAAGTGGAGACGCCCACGACCAACCAACCGCCACACGGCGCCCAAGGTCGCAGGCTGTTAGGGCCCGCGGCGCTTCACCCTTGCCCTTCCGCCTCCCTGCACGGCCAAGTCCGGGCGCGCCTCGGGCCCGGGGGCTACTGTCGGCATTCTGGGAACGGGGGTCCCCAGACTTGCCTGCCTACGGCCTGCGGCGTGGCTCAAAGGGGGGCCCAGCGCAGCCCATCTTCACCAACACAAACCCAAGACCCTCGCGAGGGGCCAAGCCTCGCGGGGCGGACGACGCGGAGCTTCCTCAGGCGCGGCCTCGTCAGGCTGGCTCACGAGGAGGCGGAGAGATCAAGGCGGGGTACCTCACGAGGTGCCCGTGACACAAGCCATGACGACCGGGGGCGCCAGGCGGGTGCCAGCCCGCGCAGCGTCCTCCCTTCCTATTTGGTGCAAAGGGGGCAAGCGCAGCCACGGAGTACCGAGGCATCAGGCAAAGGTTGCCATTTCGGTGCAACGAGACCAAGACCAGGAGGACTACGAGACGGAGGTCACCGTGGAGCCCAAGACGGCGTCATCACCAGAGCTTTGCGCAGGCGAAGACTGCTTTTGTCAGGATAGTTGACCAGGGCCTCTATAAATAGGACCAGCCACCCACAGAGCCAAAAGAGGCTGGAGGCCGGGGAAAAAGAGCTGGCCAGAGAGTTGGAAAGATAGAGAAGATCAGGTAGAGAGAGAGAGGGGTGACTGAGCTCCTCCCAGCAGTTCATCGCCCCAGCCAAGAGCAGACCCTCGCGAGGCTGTTCTTCCTTGTATTGTCCATCATCATCAGCCCAAGAGGCAATCCACCACACCACACACTGGAGTAGGGTATTACACCACAACGGTGGCCCGAACCAGTATAAACCCTGTGTCTCTTGTGTTGTTCTTTCCTTAGATTAGATCCTAGTAAGGCAGAGGAGTGCAGGTAGGAAGGAGGCGAAATCTCCGCGCGCACCCCAGTGTTCGAACCTCGAGGGTCTGCCGAAACCCGAAATCCGACAAATATCTCTAGATTCTCCCACGGTTATGCTAGCAAGAAAATCTCTAAATTCAGATTTGCGAGGATCCCTTATACTACCCCATTGTGGAAGTTTGCATGCAGTGGTAAAATCCTCTAAGTCCATAGTGTAAGAATTATCATAAATATCAAACAGGACAGTTGGAGAATTACGTGAAGTTCAAAATTCAAACCTCCTCACAAAGGTACTGGTGAGGTTGTGATACTGGCTGCACTTCTCTTCCTCGAAGCTCACAAGATCGGGTTACGCAAATATGCGTTAAATTCTTCCTTAATTCCTGCTCGATCCATAAAGTTCTCAGAGGGCCATTCACAAGGACACACTGGAGCGTCTCTTGGTGGCTCGTCATCAGCATCACGCATTGCAAGCCTGGGTCCTTGCTTCCTTGAAGAACCACCTTGGAACATTTTCCTAAGCATATTTCTTCCTCTGAAAAATTCTGAAATTTTTTTAGTAACTTCAAAATAAAAGTATACCAAACTCGATAATATTGATAGCAACTACTCCTACAAGTGCCTAGAGCCTATATCATGCATCAAAACTACTTTTGACCATATAAATTTGACATGCAAGCTCAAGAACAGGGTCACCTAAGCAGCAAAATTTTGCAATGAATAAAGCACTAGAACAAAAACTAATTGTAGCAATGGAGGAGTCACATACCAAGGAACAATCTCCCCAAGCAGTTTTGTGAGAGGTGCTTTGAGCAAGGAGATCGAAAATGGCAGCAAAACGAGCTAGAACTCGTGCTTGAGCTGGATATTCGTGTTTGTGGGAGGAATAAGAAGTGTGTGGGTGCAGGAATAAGTGGAGGAGGGCCACCGTGGGCCCACGAGGCAGGGGGGCGTGCCCTCCACCCTCGTGGGCAGGTGGTTGACCCCCCTGTTGTGTTCTCAGTGCCAAATATTCTCAAATATTCTAGAAAATATCATATTTAAATTTCAAGGCATTTGGAGAACTTTTATTTTCAAGGTATTTTTATATTGCACGGATAATCAGATAACAGGCAGAAAAATATTTATTTTTATTTTATTTAGTATAAATAACATAAAGTAAAAGTGGGGTACACAGGGTTGTGCCTTCTAGTTTCATCCATCTCATGGTCATCAAAAGGAATCCTCTAACAAGGTTGATCAAGTCTTGTTAACGAACTCATTCCGAATAACATGGAACCGGAGAAATTTTGAATAACACTATGTTACCTCAACGTGGATATGCACATCCCCAATAATAAGAATATCATATTTCTTCTTGGCAGTGGGAAGAGGAAATTCAAAACCTCCAAATATAATCGATGGAATTTTTCCAATATAGTTGATACTATGAACTTGAGGTTGTTTCCTCGGAAAGTGTACCGTATGCTCATTACCATTAACATGAAAAGTAACATTGCCTTTAGTGCAATCAATAATAGCCCTTGCAGTATTCAAAAAGGGTCTTCCAAGAATAATAGACATACTATCGTCCTCGGGAATATCAAGAATAACAAAGTCCGTTAAAATAGTAATGTTTGCAACTACAACAGGCACATCCTCACAAATACCGACAGGTATAGCAGTTGATTTATCAGCCATTTGCAAAGATATTTTAGTAGGTGTCAACTTATTCAAATCAAGTCTACGATATAAAGAGAGAGGCATAACACTAACACCAGCTCCAAGATCACATAAAGCAGTTTTAACATAGTTTCTTTTAATGGAGCATGGTATAGTTGGTACACCGGGATCTCCAAGTTTTTTTGGTATTCCACCCTTAAAAGTATAATTAGCAAGCATGCTGGAAATTTCAGCTTTCGGTATCTTTCTTTTATTTGTAATGATATCTTTCATGTACTTAGCATAAGGGTTGGTTTGAGCAAATCAGTTAATCGCATACGCAAAAAGATAGGTCTAATCATTTCAGCAAAGCTCTCAAAATCATCATCATCCTTTTTCTTAGATGGTTTGGGAGGAAAAGGCATGGGTTTATGAACCCAAGTCTCTCTTTCTTTACCATGTTTCCTAGCAACAAAGACAAAGTCTTTCTTATCATAACGTTGATTCTTTTATTGTGGGTTATCAAGATCAACAGCAGGTTCAATTTCTATATCATTATCATTACTAGGTTGAGCATTATCATGAACATTATCATTAACATTACCACTAGTTTCAGGTTCATTACCAGATTGTGTTTCAACATCAAAAATAGAAATATCATTTGGATTCTCAGGTGTTTCAACAATAGGATCACTAGAAGCATGCAAAGTCCTATCATTTTTCTTTTTCTACTTTTTAGAAGGACTAGGTGCATCTATTTTATTTCTCTGAGAATCTTGCTCAATTCTCTTAGGATGGCCTTCAGGATACAAAGGTTCCTGAGTCATTCTACCAGTTCTAGTAGCCACTCTAACAACATTATCATTATCTTTACTATTCAATTCATTGAGCAAGTCCTTTTGAGCTTTAAGTACTTGTTCTACTTGAGTGGTAACCATAGAAGCATGTTTACTAATAAGTTTAAGTTCACCTTTGATATTAGCCACATAATCACCCAAGTGTTCAAGAATATTTGAATTGTATTTCAATTTTCTACCAACATAAGCATTTAAATCTTCTTTCTTAGCCATAAATTTATCAAACTCATCTAAGCACGGGCTAGCAAATTTAGTAAATGGGATTTCAGCTTTATCATATCTATAGAGAGAATTTACCTTTACTACCTGTGTCGGGTTATCAAGACCATGAGTTTCTTCAATAGGTAATGGATTAAGATTATATGTTTCTTCAACAGGCGGTAAATTAAGACCATGTATTTCTTCAATAGGAGGTAAATTCTTAACATCTTCAGATTTAATACCTTTTTCTTTCATAGATTTCTTTGCCTCTTGCATATCTTCAGGACTGAGAAATAGAATACCCCTCTTCTTCGGAGTTGGTTTAGGAATAGGCTCAGGAATTGGCTCCAGAGGTGTCCAATTATTTTCATTTGTCAACATATTGTTTAATAAAATTTCAGCTTCATCCGGTGTTCTTTCCCTGAAAACAGAACCAGCACAACTATCCAGGTAATATCTGGAGGCATCGGTTAGTCCATTATAGAAGATATCAAGTATTTCATTTTTATTAAGAGGATGGTCAGGCAAAGCATTAAGTAATTGGAGGAGCCTCCCCCAAGCTTGTGGGAGACTCTCTTCTTCAATTTGCACAAAATTATATATATCCCTTAAAGCAGCTTGTTTCTTATGAGCAGGAAAATATTTAGCAGAGAAGTAATAAATCATATCCTAGGGACAACACACACAACCAGGATCAAGAGAATTAAACCATATCTTAGCATCACCCTTTAATGAATAGATTTCTCTCATCTTTAGTGAACAGGGTGGCTATATCATTCAATTTAGTAAGATGTGCCACAACAGTTTCAGATTCATAACCATGAAAAGGATCAGATTCAACCAAAGTAATTATATCAGGATCAACAGAGAATTCATAATCCTTATTGGTAACACAGATAGGTGAAGTAGCAAAAGCAGGGTCAGGTTTCATTCTAGCATTTAGAGATTGCTTACTCCATTTAGCTAATAACCTTTTGAGTTCATTTCTATTTTTACAAGCTAAAATAGCGAAAGAAGCTTCTTGATCAAAAACATAACCCTTAGGATTAACAAGTGATTCTTCATCATCACTTTCATCAGTATCATCAGATTCAACATTTTCAATTTCTCTAGCCCTGGAAAGTTGTTGATCAAGAAAATCACTAAGTAGCACAGTAATATCAGGCATAGAGGTAGTTTCATCATAAGTATCATGCATAGCAGAAGTGGCATCATCAATAACATGCGACATATCAAAACGAATAGCAGAAGCAGGTGTAGGTGTCGCAAGCTTACTCAAAAACAGAAGGAGAATCAAGTGCAGAGCTAGATGGCAGTTCCTTAACTCCCCTCGTAGTTGAGGGATAGATCATGGATTTTGGATCTCTTAAGTTCTTCATAATGATAAGCAGATATATATCCCAAGTGACTCAAAGAATAGAGCTATGTTCCCCGACAATGGCGCCAGAAAATTGTCTTGATAACCCACAAGTATAGGGGATCGCAACAGTTTTCGAGGGTAAAGTATTTAACCCAAATTTATTGATTCGACATAAGGGGAGCCAAAGAATACTCTCAAGTATTAGCAGCTGAGTTGTCAATTCAACCACACCTGGAAAACTTAATATTTGTAGCAAAGTGTTTAGAAGTGAAATAATATGATAGTAGTGATAACGGTAGCAAAAGGTAACAGTAGTAAAAGTAATGTTTTTTGTACATTGTAGTGATGATAGAAATAGCAACGGAAAAGTAAATAAGTGAAGAACAATATATGGAAAGCTCGTAGGCAATGGATCAGTGATGGAGACTTATGCCGGATGCGGTTCATCATGTAATAGTCATAACCTAGGGTGACACAGAACTAGCTCCAGTTCATTGATATAATGTAGGCATGTATTCCGAACATAGTCATACGTGCTAATGGAAAAGAACTTGCATGACATCTTTTGTCCTACCCTCCCGTGGCAGCAGGGTCCTTATGGAAACTAAGGGATATTAAGGCCTCCTTTTAATAGAGAACCGGAACAAAGCATTAACACATAGTGAATACATGAACTCCTCAAACTACGGTCATCACCGATAAGTATCCCAATTATTGTCACTTTGGGGTTAACGGATCATAACACATAATAGGTGACTATAGACTTGCAAGATAGGATCAAGAACACTCATATATTGATGAAAACATAATAGGTTCAGGTCTGAAATCATGGCACTCGGGCCCTAGTGACAAGCATTAAGCATAGCAAAGTCATAGCAACATCAATCTCAGAACATAATGGACACTAGGGATCAAACCCTAACAAAACTAACTCGATTACATGATAGATCCCATCCAACCCATCACCGTCCAGCAATCCTACGATGGAATTACTCACGCACGGCGGTGAGCATCATGAAATTGGTGATGGAGAATGGTTGATGATGACGATGGCGATGGATTCCCCTCTCCGGAGCCCCGAACGGACTCCAGATCAGCCCTCCGGAGAGGTTTTAGGGCTTGGCGGCGGCTCCGTATCGTAAAACGCGATGGCTTCTTCTCTTTGATTTTTTCTCCCCGAAACACAAAATATGGAGTTGGAGTTGGAGTCAAAGAGGCAACAGGGGGCCCACGAGGTAGGGGGCGCGCCCTAGGGGGCAGGCGTGCCCCCACTCTCGTGGAGAGGTGGTGGGCCCCTTGGCCTTCATCTTTTGCAGGTATTTTTCATATTTTCTGAAAAGTGGCTCCGTGAAGTTTCAGGTCATTCCGAGAACGTTTGTTTCTGCACATAAATAACACCATGGTAATTCTGCTGAAAACAGCGTCAGTCCGGGTTAGTTCCATTCAAATCATGCAAGTTAGAGTCCAAAACAAGGCCAAAAGTGTTTGGAGAAGTAGATACGTTGGATACGTATCAATTAACTCCACTAACATTTTTAGTAGTAGTAGTTTAACACTAATTAACGTAGATTAGTGAGTTAGTCACTGGCGTGTGGACCCCACACGTCCGGTTTGACCTAAACCGGCCATGTTGACCGCTGATATCATAGTGACGTCATGCTGATGTAGTAATTCTTTTCTGAAATTTAAATAAATCTTAAATGGTTTATTTATTTCGGAAAATGTTATAAACTTCTAAAAATCATATAAAATCAACCATAACTCCAAATGAGATAATTTATATATGAAAAATGATCAGAAAAATCCAATCTTTCCATCTGTACTAGTTTCATGCATGTTTAAGCAGCTTAACCTTGCTGTTTAGTGCAAAACATGATAAGGCACTATTTAAGTTCATAAGTTGAGTTTGGGATTGAGCCTTTGGTTCAACATGACTCAAACCCAGCTGGTTGTAGTTGCATTAGCCCAACACACTCATTTTGCCATGTCATGATCATGCATCATTTTGAGCATTGCATTGATTGTGTTCTTCCACGTTTGCCGGTAATTGTCCCCTCTGAGTAGACGGCGTTCCAACGATGATATCGATGACACCGATGAAGAGCTATATTATCTTCAGAAGTGCCAGGCAAGCAGAACCCCCGTGTTCATTCCGATACAATCCCACTCTCTTGCTTCTGCTCTCTTTTCCTGCATTAGGACAACAACAATTCAACTCTTACATGTTGCGGTAGTTGAACCCCTTTTCCTCTGCATGACCTGTCATTGCCATAGTAAATAGATGAAACCCACTGGCATGAGTAGGAGTTGTTTGAGCCCTGATGTGCCTACTCATTCATTCTTGTTTGTCATGCCTGCTACTGCTTAGAGTTGAGTCAGGTCTGATTCATCGGGGATGAATTGGAATACTGATGAACATGTCCTACTGTGTGTGAGCTAAGTGTGTGAACACGATTTGGTAAAGGTAGCTGTGAGAGGCCATGTAGGAGTACATGGTGGGTTGTCTCATTGAAACCGTCCTCAGGAACTGAGTTCTGTGTTTGTGATCCATGAACATCTACTACCACACATTGGGCTCCAGGCACTCCAAGCTCTCTCGACTTATTAATCAACCTGATCTCTGTCCAGGAGTTGCAACTAGTTTCTGGTGTTTGTAGGTTATGTGTTGGAGGCCGTGCGTAGCGCCGACCCTAGGGGTGGGCTATGATGCGGTAGATACACCGTGGCCAGGTATGCCGGGCTCCCATTTGGTGTCACGGAACCCTGTACACATCGTTTGGGGCTGTGAGCGAAACCTCGGCCGGATCTCCTCGTGGATGGAACCCGAATAGGCGATAAACCTAGACTAGAGACTTGTGTGGTTAGTTAGGTCATGGCCGACTCCCTCGCCAGGCTTCTGCTTGAAGGTTGCCGAGATACATGACGTGTACATGGTGGTAAGTAGCGAGAGTGTATGTGAAGAAGTACACCCCTGTAGGGTTATAAATGATCTATTCGAATAGCCGCGTCCACGCTAAAGGACCTCTGGGTTGCCTGTATAGTTCATAGACAAGTGAAAGTGTATACTCTAAAAATCGCAAGATAAGCGTGAGTGCTATGGATGGCCTTCTCGTAGGGAGACGGGAGTGGATCCATAGTGGTGTATTGATTGGTGAATATGTGGACTCGTGTGCGCAACCCCAAAAGAGTTACTTGCAGTCATAGTTCTGATGTAAGTCTTGTTGGGTACATTTGTACTCACGTTTGCTTAACTTATGTTTTTGTAGAGAGACTTCAGTCTCGCTAGTAGTTCCGTGTGGACTTCGACGTTTAGCTTGATACCTTAGCTACGATCTTGTGCCCTCGGCAGGATCTGGTAGATAGTCAGGCTTCTCAGCCTTTTTCATTTGTAGATGTCTGTACTCAGACATGTTAAGCTTCCGCATGTGCTTTGACTTGTATGCTCTGAATGTTGGGTCATGAGACCCATGTTTGTAATATCTCGCTCCTCGGAGCCTATTGAATAAATACTTTGAGTCATAGAGTTATGTTGTGATGCCATGTTGTATTTGCACCTATCGAGCGTATTGTGTGTATGATTTGAAATGCTTGGTATGTGTGGGATCCGACAACCTAGTTTTCTTATCCTTGGTAGCCTCTCTTACCGGGAAATGTCTCCTAGTGCTTCTAGTAGCCATGGTAGCTAGCTACTACTCCGAAACACTTAGGCTGGCCGGCATGTGTCCTTCTTCGTTTGTGTGTTTGTCCCTTCAGGGAAATGTCACACGGTGTCTCCGGAGTCCTGTTAGCCTGCTATAGTCCAGATTCTCTGGAGTCCTGTTAGCCCAGCTGCTACAGCCTGGATTCACTTGTTGATGACCGACGCATTCGTTGCTGGGTCATGTATGCATGTCCCTATAAGTTAGTGCCACTTTGGGTTTACGACTAGTCATGTCGGCCCGAGAGTTGAGTCTAGAAATGCTTTAGTTATATAAGGGAATTGATTGTGGAAGGGAACGTAAGGCTCTTTTTACTCCTTTACCTTATGCCCTTCTGATCAGAGTCATCCTTTTTTATACAGGGATTAAGAACTAGGCTTCTCATCTTTCTATCAGGATCATGTGTTACTAATCCGTAGACTTATAGGATTGATGGATTCAAGCCTCAGTTCAGTTACTAGTACTTTTGTGTGTTAACAGTTGGTCTCAGAACCTTGATATTGTGATGTTGAGTGGTTATGCCACCATTTTGCAAGATGTCTCAAATAATTTTGAGCATTTACAGCTATTATGTTGTCCGAGTCATCCAAGGTTTCTAATTAGTCTGATGCATTTGCAAATTCCTTCTTTCCGTTCCCGTTGTTCCTTTGGGCCAGTTCAACCAAACTAATCGATGAGTTGAGGTACTTGATTTCCTTGGCATATATGTTGGAGTTATTATTATGACCCTAGGTGTCTTAGAGAACTACATAGTAATCCATCCATGTTTCGTGTTCACAGTGTGATGATTTTGGCCGCCATTCTCGAAAGCATCCCGAGATGCCATTTAGTTAGTAGGCATTCTATTCCTGGGTTCTTGGACCCGAGATTCACCCTACATACTTCATGTTGATAGTGTTTGCTAGTTCCTTTAGGATATTAGTAACCTTTGCGATAGTCCTCGAGATTCGTGGTATTTCCTTCTTCCAAATACCATGAACTGCATATGGCAGAAGTTTTGTTGAACCAAAAGATCGCAACCAAAGTGCTCTTGATGAGTCCTCCGTTATATTGTGAATCTGCCAGTTCTACCTTTCTGCATGGGTTATCCGGAAGAAATATGTTAAACTCGTTCGACATGCTAATCTATGCACCCACAACTCAGAAAATCGTATGTTCCTTTGAGTTGTCCCTCTTTAGTTATTTTCTCACCCTAGTCTATCAATTGATAGTCAATATTATGCATGCATTCGTTCATCAATGCCTATTATTCTTGTAGTCCGTCAAGCCATTATACTCCAGAATGACTAGGAGAAACAAACTCCGATACTTTGTCCATTTCAAGGATTGAGTCAGAGTAGTTGTATTCCGCAGATGAAATTGCCAATCCAGCCTTTGATCTATTCTACCTTGGAGTGTCACCCTCTTTCATATCAAGAATGACGTGAGAATTGCACAATCTCTTATGAATTCTTGATGTAGTGATACTCCTCGCCATCATTGTTCATTTCTCGGTTTCCGTGTTGTTGCAACTGGAATACCGACAAGTAAACCATGATGTGTGAAATCAATACTCATAGCAACCCTATTGCTTGGGAGTTAATGGAAGATAATTTCATTCTTAGCGTGTTGGTTACTGAATCACCGTTCTACGATTGATCGTGCTACTTAGTCCACTCTCCTGGTGCATCTTTCGATTGATGGGTTAGGATTTTGTCAAATCCTCGCTCATTCGATCATATCGCCTCGCCCTGGAAAGCAAGATTGTTCTAGATCTTAATAACATGTCGATGGTTCCCAATTTTCCAAATATCTTCTTGGAAGTATCACCAGGTTTTCCCTTGACCAATATGTTGAGTTCGTGATCAAGTTGGGTTTCCAATAAACCACTCTTTCTCCAAGAATCTGTGTTGGATACCCCTGAGCTAGTTGGTTAAGCCAAACAACAACTTGGATAGTTGGAAGATAAAAGCTTTTCTGACTTAGTTCATTTTAAGGAATATCTTTTTGTGTGGGTGTCTTGAAGAAAGATGATAGCTTCATCAATTGGTCCCTGTTCAGTTGTCGGATCTATTGTATTGTCAGAACTTTGATTTGAGTATGGGCTATCATCAGATCAAATCAGAACCAACAATGTTCGTAATGTTGTGTTACTCATGGTTGCTTCCTCGAGCATACACCATTACATCTTTTTGGTCTGACCAATGCTATCGCTTTGTTCACATAGTTGTGGAATTCCATCCTCATGGAAATCTGGATGACTTATTGTTGAGTCCATCGGCAATATTTTCATCTTGTCCATGATTCATGTTGAACATTAAGCTAGTGTTGGAAACTTTGAAAGCATTTCTTCACGTTAACTCATGAAGCATATGTTTGGTGTAAGAAGTGACTTTCTCCAAGTTCACGATCATTAGGTGCAAGTTGTTGGCATGAATTTGAGAAAGGTTTGTTTTGCTTCCTCTGGAATCATCCCAAGTCAGTCATGCATGTGCGAAGTATTCTATGGTTTGATAGACTGATCATCTTCATTTTGTATGTATTCCGTAGCACACTAAGCCACTGATTGATTTGTTCATGAAAAAAGGAGTCTATTGTGCTAATCCTAGGTCATGCACATGACTTCTTTATCCTCAATGATGGTTCCCCACCTGAACTTAGTAGTGTTTTACTATAAGACTACTACGTGGTCATGCTTGTCTGGGACAGCGTGTTCACATGTGTGTAGCAGAACCAGCTCATGTTTTGGAGCATGCTATCGTAGTTCGTCTCCCGAGAGTCTCGCAACGTTATCTCATCGATTTGTGTTGCAACTCTTCTTTTCAGACATGTGAGTCTGGAGTATCCTGTTTCTAACCAGATCTGAATCTCAGGACGATATGACGGTTGGAACATTCCCAACATTTGCATTTTGTTCCCATCTTGCACCCTATCATGCCAATTTTCCATGGGCTGCCATTCTCAGCAGTTGTTGTCTAGGATCATCTTGAAAAGTGCACTTACCATGAGTCCCATCCATTTCCGATGATAAGCAAAAATCATCCATTGCGTTGTCTTCAACAAGGTAGTCCACATCATCCATTCTAGCCCGAGTGTGCCGTTCTCCCGAACTCCGTCAAATGATCGTTTGTAAATTTCCTTAGGCTGGTATGAACAGTTCCAATGAACTCTATATCAAAAGTAATTCTTTTTACCACTTAAGGAAATAATTCTACGAGTCACCTCTTCTAGGGTGTCCCGTTATGGAATCATGGCAATTCAGTCCTCGCTACGTTGAAACGCATCCACCATCTACTTAAGTGTGGAATTGTTGCCTACCAAATCGAACCTCATCATCTTTACTATCCATCCCTCTTGATGTATGTTTTGTTTCCCAATTCAAGAGATGTTTCAATGTCTCACTCCATGAGTTGATCTTGAGTGCTCGATCTTCGAGGAGATCATTTTTTGTAGAGTTCCCTTCTGTCGTCATCGTGTTGGGTCAAGATCTCGAAGGCAAAGACGTCAAGATCAATATGAAGCAATGGTTCATGAAGACTGTGTCAGTTTCGTGTCCCCTCTGTCTTCTTACCTCACGTCTTGAATCTCGGGACGAGATTCTTGTTTAGTGGGGGCGAGTTGTCACATCCCTAACTTCTGGTGCAGCCTAGTGTTTGCATCTTGCTTGCATCATGTTTAAATTTTTGAAACTTGAATTGAGGAAATTTGGAAGCCTCCAAATTTAATTCAAGAAGGGCAAAGAACCATGGAAAATTGCATTCAATGTTTCTCCAAATGTTCTTATTAACTGTTTGATATTTTTGGTAAGGCTTTTGCACCAAACCAAAAATAATGAACATTTTTAAGGAATATTTTGGGCACTGAATTTAAATCATTATTGTATTTGAATTTGGAATTATATTCATAATATATGGGATATATTTTCAAATAACTTTGAAATGTTTTATGTGCTGTTGGAAAAGTCCATCTAGCACCATAAAATTATTCAGAGTGTTTTGGCATTGTTCGAATTCATTCTGGATTTACAAGCAGTGGCAAAATAACTGAATAAAAAGAAAATAGAACAAAAATTAAAACAGAGCAGAAAAACTCACCTAGGATTCTTACCTGTAGCAGCAGCCCACCTGGCCAGGCCACCTGGCGGCCCAGCCCACAGGGGCACGCCCGTCTTCTTCCTCCAGCCAGTAGGCAGAGGGGACGCGTGGCGCGCGCACGTGTGGCTTCGGCCACCTCCTGCTTCCACCTGGGAGCCCCGATCCTTCCCTCGTTGCTGCCCTGGACCCCTCTCTGCCTCTCCCCGTTACTCTCTGCTCTCGCCCTCTCCTCTAACCCTCTCTCTCGAGCACACCCGAGAGCAACATCGCCGCCGCTCGCCGTTACCGCGCCCACCGCAACGGCCTCGCCTCTCCGACGAGTCCAAGAGCTTCGCTACGTCTTCCTCGTCCTCTCCTTCAAGCCATGAGACGCCGGAAGCCCTGTGGAGCCGTCATCGCCATCATCTTCATCGTCGGCCGCCCGAGATCGTCGCCGCCCGTATGTTGCCGTCAGCACTTCCCCCGAACGGCTGAGCACCCCCACAACACCGTTGTGAGCTCCGCCGTTTTCTCCTTCCCCCCTCGCTGCTTCTCCCATGTCGTAGTCGTGCCAGGCACCATACCGAGCACTGCCGTCCGCTGTGGACGCCGGGCAAGGCGCTGCCGTGCCGCTGCGCTCAAACCAGCGATCCCATCGAGCTCCTGGAGGTCCCAGGAGGCCGTGGCACATCTCATCCGGCCTCCCCGTGCCCTGCAGCCATGCGCTCGCTCGAGCCGAGCTTCGGCCGCTGCCGCGAGCTTCGCTCCGGTGAGCTCCTCCACCACTGCCGCCTCCCACCTGCTTCCCTGGATGCGGGAGAGCATGGTCTATGCCCTGGTGCTCTCAGCCGCCGCCCCCGTTGCCCGTAACGCAGACACTGCCGTGTCCCGTGGTCGCCGGCGACGACCTCGCTGGCATGATAGGTGGACCCCGACGATCAGGAACCTAATTAGCACTAATTCCCCCACCTAGTGACACTCACGTGTGGGTTCGCCCCCCAGCTAATCCTAGTTTAGTTTTTAATTGTGTTTAATTAACTCCACTGACATTTTTGGTAGTAGTAGTAGTAGTTTAACACTAATTAACGTAGATTAGTTAGTTAGTCACTGACATGTGGACCCCACGCGTCAGGTTTGACCTAGACCGGCCGTGTGGACCGCTGACATCACAGTGACGTCATGCTGACACAGTAATTCTTTTCTGAAATTTAAATAAATCTTAAATGGTTTATTTATTTCAGAAAATTTTAGAAACTTCTAAAAATCATATAAAATCAACCGTAACTCCAAATGAGATAATTTATATATGAAAAATGATCAGAAAAATCCAATCTTTCCATATGTACTGGTTTCATGCATGTTTAAGCAACTTAACCTTGCTGTTTAGTGCAAAACATGATAAGGCACTATTTAAATTCATAAGTTGAGTTTGGGATTGAACCTTTGGTTCAAAATGACTCAAACCCAGTTGGTTGTAGTTGCATTAGCCCAACACACTCATTTTGCCATGTCATGATCATGCATCATATTGAGCATTGCATTGATTGTGTTCTTCCTTGTTTGCCGTAATTGTCCCCTTTGAGTAGACGACATTCCGACGATGAGATCGATGACACCGATGAAGAGCTATATTATCTTCAAAAGTGCCAGGCAAGAAGAACCCCCTTGTTCATTCCGATACAATCCCACTCTCTCGCTCCTGCTCTCTTTTACTGCATTAGGACAACAACGATTCAACTCTTACATGTTGCGGTAGTTGAACCCCATTTCCTCTGCATGACCTGTCATTGCCACAGTAAATAGATGAAACCCACTAGCATGAGTAGGAGTTGTTTGAGCCCTGATGTGCCTACTCATTCATGCTTGTTTGTCATGCCTGCTACTGCTTAGAGTTGAGTCGGGTCTGATTCATTGGGGATGAATCGGAATGGTGATGAACATGTCCTACTATGTGTGAGCTAAGTGTGTGAACACGATTTGGTAATGGTAGTAGTGATAGGCCATGTAGGAGTACATGGTGGGTTGTCTCATTGAAACCGTCCTCAGGAACTGAGTTCTGTGTTTGTGATCCATGAACAACTACTACCACACATTGGGCTCCGGGCACTCCAAGCTCTCTCGACATATTAATCAACCTGATCTCTGTCTAGGAGTTGCAACTAGTTTCTGGTGTTTGTAGGTTATGTGTTGGAGGCCGTGCGTAGCGCTGACCCTAGGGGTGGACTATGATGCGGTAGATACACCGTGGCCGGGTATGCCGGTCGCCCGTTTGGTGTCGCGGAACCCTATACACATCGTTTGGGGCTGCAAGCGAAACCTCAGCCGGATCTCCTCACGGATGGAACACGAATAGGCGATAAACCTGGACTAGAGACTTGTGTGGTTAGTCAGGTCGTGGCCGACTCCCTCGCCAGGCTTCCGCTTGATGGTTGCCGAGATACACGATGTGTACATGGTGGTAAGTGGCGAGAGCGTATGTGAAGAAGTACACCCCTGCAGGGTTATAAATGATCTATTCGAATAGCCGTGTCTGCGGTAAAGGACCTCTGGGTTGCCTGTACAGTTCATAGACAAGTGAAAGTGGATACTCTAAAACTCGCAAGATAAGCGTGAGTGCTATGGATGGCCTTCTCGTAGGGAGACGGGAGCGGATCCATAGTGGTGTATTGATTGGTGAATATGTGGACTCGTGTGCGCAACCCCAAAAGAGTTACTTGCAGTCATAGTTCGGGATAGCCACCGAGTCAAAGCTAGCTTGCTGCAGTTAAACCCCACCATCCCTTTTGCTGATACTGATGCATATGTAGTTAGTTCTGATGTAAGTCTTGTTGGGTACATTTGTACTCACGTTTTCTTAACTTATGTTTTTGTAGAGAGACTTCAGTCTCGCTAGTAGTTCCGTGTGGACTTCGACGTTTAGCTTGATACCTTAGCTACGATCTTGTGCCCTCGGCAGGATCTGGTAGATAGTCAGGCTTCTCAGCCTTTTTCATTTGTAGATGTCTGTACTCAGACATGTTAAGCTTCCGCATGTGCTTTGACTTGTATGCTCTGAATGTTGGGTCATGAGACCCATGTTTGTAATATCTCGCTCCTCGGAGCCTATTGAATAAATACTTTGAGTCATAGAGTTATGTTGTGATGCCATGTTGTATTTGCACCTATCGAGCATATTGTGTGTATGATTTGAAATGCTTGGTATGTGTGGGATCCGACAACCTAGTTGTTTATCCTTGGTAGCCTCTCTTACCGGGAAATGTCTCCTAGTGCTTCTAGTGAGCCATGGTAGCTAGCTACTACTCCGGAACACTCAGGCTGACCGTCATGTGTCCTTCTTCGTTCCTTTGTCTATCCCTTTGGGGAAATGTCATGCGGTGTCTCCGGAGTCCTGTTAGCCTGCTACAGCCCGGATTCTCTGGAGTCATGTTAGCCCAGCTGCTACTGCCCGGATTCACTCGCTGGTGACTGACACATTCGTTGCTGGGTCATGTATGCCTGTCCCTGTAAGTTAGTGCCACTTTGGGTTTACGACTAGTCATGTCAGCCCGGGTTCTTTGTCATATGGATGCTAGCGACACTATCATATACGTGAGCCAAAAGGCGCAAACGGTCCCGGGCCAGGTAAGGTGGCACCCGTGGGAATACCGTGTGTGAGACCGCAAAGTTATATGATGTGTTACATGCTAAATCGGTGTGACTTAGGATCGGGGTCCTGACAAGAGGAGTACGAGGGTTCACTGGTACGAGGGTTCACAAGGTTGAAGAAGTACTAGGGCCGTTGGATGGACATCGTACGGTCAATGGAGCTAGAATCGTTCATATATTGACCAAGTTCACAAAGCCCTCCGTCCTCATCAACTTAGTAGGCCCACAAGTCAGCCTCCCACTATGGTGGGTCCCAACTGGCAGGGGGGTATTCATTTTTTTGTGCGCAATAAGGAGGCACTTCCTTGCGTGCGAAGATATAGTTGGTGGGTCCGACCTGTCAGCGGAGGGAACGTTTTTTTGAGAAATACAGAGGCCCTTCCGGCAGGTTCCAGATGTCAGGTGGAGGAATCATTATTTTTTGCGTAATAAGGAGGCATTTCCTTGTGTGCGGCCGTGGACCCAGCTGTCAGCCTCTCCACGTACAGTGCACTTCCGATGGATGTCGTTCGTTGACCACGTTGACCACGCCGCACTGAGAGCACCAGGGCGGTGGACGACGGCGAGGCCTACGAAGGGAACGACACGGAGCTGGGGAAGATACGGCAGTGGCTGCCCACACGGTGGAGAGTACGAGGGTTGACTGGTTCGACTGTCGTCGCTGGAAAATAACGGGAGGTGTGGGTGAGTAGAGGGATAGATAGGCCAAGGATGCGAGTATGATGGGGCTGTGAGGCCTGCCTGGCAGCACAGCCGGCCACGAGAGGCGGGAGCAGGCGGTTCCGACGGCGCTGGTTTGGGCGGCCGGGGTAGGAAGATCAGAGACTGAAGAAGCACGATTGCCGTTAGATTGACATCTAATGGTCTGACGCGGGTAGAGTCGATTGTTGACTATGTTTCTATTTTGAGAAACCTTGTGTATGCATGAACTTTGTAGGCCCACAAGTCAGCCTCCAAATCTATGGCAGACAACATAGAGCCCATTTGCTATTTTTTTAATAATTTGCAGCCCATTTTCTAATTCTTAAGTAATTTATTACAACCCATTTTCTTCCCAGGACCACGGTCAAAAAGTTCAACCTTATTTTGCATATTTCGGTGGAGTCTGAACTTTTGTAATCCCGAAATGATAAACATTTTTTTAAGAACGTATTGATTTGCCAAAAAAATCATTTTGTTTTTGTAAGAAAATAAGATGTGGGACAATTGAGTTGGTTTAAGGGAAAACCAGTGGTAAAAAAATCAGCGCTGGGAGGGAAAACAACAACAAAAATAAGGATGTAAATATGGAAAGGGAATTTTATGTATTTTCAATATAATGATACGTGTATATGAACTAGTAAAACTATAGGTAGAGATTAGAAAACGGATGTAGGACATGCGTTGCAAAAGGAAAATAGAACAGGGCTGTGTGTTTGATTCAGTAAAAAAATTGCTTGCGGATGTTGAAAGACAAAATACAACTAACGCTGGCGGGCCAGAGGCCAGTAGATATGTGCTGGATCTTTGTGCCCCGTTGTCGTCATGGGCTGGGCCTGTTAAAAACAAAACCAAGCCTGGGCAGTCTACACCCCAGTTGAAACTTGCTTGACCTGAAAAAACAATATACGTGCTCAATAAACGAGAGAATTCTGCAAGTACAAACGAATAACAAGGATGCAGTAGGGATATTGTTTTTTCATCGTGATAATAAGTGCATGCACTTGTTTCGAAAAATTTGGAGAGCTGGGAATTCAAACGGCAGGTGCTTATGCTACCCATCAAATAAAAATCAGGTGCCTGAAAATTCATTTCGAAACAAATGATTAAGCTTTATATCCACATCGACCCTTGGCATGATGGTTGGAAGCAAATGCCAAGTTCGTACTAAAAGATCGTTAACAACAATACCAACTTGCGGACAACAAGGTAGTACAAGTACCAATACCAAACCAACTTATAATCTTTTTTACTTCTGGCCCTAGTGTCCGTTTGCTAGAAAATCTTGCAGAGGACCAGCTTCCGCTCCTTCTATTGCTCCAGGTCCCCGAGGTGGTAGTGGTGCATCACCCAGTTTGTCCTCTTCTAGTCGAAGTTCTTGTTGGTGTGCAGCACCAGAACCTTTTTGCTGCTCGTCTGCCGGCCGTTGACCATCACCGACAAGGTATTGCCGGTGTTGTGCCACATCATGTGCATGCCGCACTCCGACTGTATCTTGCGACGCGTCCACGTGCCCCTTCTGAACGCCCTGGAATTGCGCTGGAAGAAATGCTTACTTAGGCCACTCAGTGTGATACCTGCAATATTGTCGAATACATGTTTTAGTGTATGTAGTTGGCATTTTCATAACATCTTTGGCATGTTGCAGTCACTTGTTTCACTTTTTATTAACTGTCAAATTGTAATTGCTTCACCAGGTCTACGTCTAAAAGAAAAATAGATCTATAAACAAAGGAATATGTTTGTGCAAGTAGACGGTCGATTGGTGTCTTACCTGGAAGTTTCTCAGGATGGGTGTAGCATATGCCGTGCTCGCTGTCGATGGTTGGTATGAACAAATCAATGAGAGGGTCAGATCTCGCGCTGTCGGCACTCACTTTGGCCTCAAGGTTCTCGATCAGCTCCTGATCTGTGGGATCGAACTTGATGCCAGCCGGCAGCACCAGCCAATCCTTCTTCGACTTGCATTGGTTAATTCCAGTTATATGGTACTCAATGTATGATCAATCGACTGTTTTAAGTGAATGATGAAAGATTTTGACAGATAAGTGGTACTCCAAATCTGAAGTCCAGAATACCCGAACACGCTGCCGGGATTCTTGTGTCACCTCACGCGCAGCGTGTTGTCACGTCAATTCAATGTGTGGACATGATGAATAATTTGATCGATGTATACTAGTACTGCTACTGTACTACTTAGTAGTCCTATTTAGTGTCACATTTTAACCATAGGTTTAACTAACAAGTATGCACTTGAAGCCTAATTGATATATATATATATACATATACTGCACAACATCTCCATCATCATTATCAGTACATCCTGCGCAGGTGAGTTAGGATGCACTTGATCCCAGAAAGGTATCTATCCTTCAAACCAAAGGACTGCTTCAAACTAACAATAGTACATAATATCCAACAAAAGAGGGTCATGCTACAGCAGCAGAATACATGGCTCAGACTAGATATCAGTATGAATCAAGTTGTACATATTTGCTATTGGCATGAACCACATCGCCGCATGTCGGGTTTGCAAAAGCCATCCATCACATGGAAACTTGATGCCTTTCACACACTGAAGATTATCTGGCAACAAGCTGTGTCGGCGAATCTCTGGATATGGTGATTCTTGAAACCCATGGTATGATGTGTAAACACAGCCCCCCTGGCGAATGGAAGTTGCAAACCATGGTAATCATCGTCGGTGATATGATCGATGATTGGTTGGATGATCGGATAATTGAGCCCAAGGAACATGAAGTGGTTGCCGAGGCTGTAAACCCGCCTCCAGTTGAATACGCTTGGCCCAACGGAGCTGGGATCTTTCTCGAACACGAAGCATCCATAGCCATCAATGTCACGAACGCCCCAGGCATTGTACTGCATGTGGTTTGATGTAATGATTTGGTCAATTTGGTACGTGCGAATGAGCATCAAATGACCACCGTCAACTGAACGAGCGATAAACCACCACCCATCGGCTGGTATGATTCCAGGTCCTGGAATCATGAAGGCCAGCGCATTTGCGTCTGTTGCAACAATTCAAATTGGAGACCAAAAGGACAAAAATAAACAATCATGTTCAGAGTATGTGTGGAATTAAGATTATTATAATAGTTACACATATCATAGACAGAGAATTGCAATGTCATGGTCATAATCATACCCCAAGTTAAAAAATAAGCCAGTTGCTTTCATATTCTAGCAATATGTCATGGTTCAAACATCATGTAACAATGAGAGGAAAACAGCTATGACAAAGCCTACTCATATTCTACCATAGCACTTACTAGTACTGTTCTCATATCAACTCTAAGCAATAACATGCGTTGTTGTAAAAATCTTGGAAATGAGAGTAACATATAGCAATCATGAAGTTATGCTCATAATATCTATTCTAACAATCATTAGATGCCAATTGTTCTCATATCAACTCTAAAAATAACATGTGTGGTCATAAAAATCTAGGAAATGAGAGGAACATATAGCAATGATGTGGTTATAGACATACTATCTATTCCAAATTTGTAACAATGAATAGGCAGTCGTATTCATAAGGTAAAGATGAGATGAGATAAAACAATTACATGACGATAGATTCCACCAGTATAGGCAGCCAATCTATGCGTCGACCGCGTAAATGATGCCATCGTGCACTATAGCATCAGACAGAAATGTTGCCTCAACAAGATTGATGATGATCCATAACCATGTATGGCGACCGGATTCCAGATAGACTAATCCCATGTTGAACAAGGCAATGAGCTTGTAATCCATGTAGTCTTCTGATGGTGTGGGCACTTCGCAGATTACAACTTTCAGCAAATAGAGGTCGAGCCAAAAGCTTGACGCGTCTAGTGCGTAGTAGGCAGGAGTGTCCGGCGGGCCACGAGGCTCGACGGTGGCGGTATCCAACGATGGAAGGGTGATCTCTCGCTGGGTGTAGATATCCATGAGACGCCACAGACTACCAGATTGGTGGATGAGGACGATCCAGTTGGCCTTCATGCCCGCCCAGTAGTGGCCGCGCATGAAGGACAGATGGACAGGTAGTGGTAGCATGTCGATGGGCACCACGGCAACCTTCATAGGATCATCAAGTCAGTGGCTGAGCCACCTGCGAGGATCGGGCATCAGCAAGCAGGGTGTCTTGAAAAGAGCTAGCCGGTTGCAGACGAGTAGACGGTACAAAGACACCGAGCATGCGGCCAGACGGACGGTGCTAAGTAGGTCCATACGATTACAGATCTTCTCCAAGAGAACATCAAGGAGGGAATTCCAATCACGGCTCTGCGTGTCAATCGGTTCTGCCATTCAGGTTTTCGGTGCCTGCGAGCCAGCGGGGAAGTAGATTTGGGCGGGCGAGCGATGAAGCTTCTCCTCGTGTGGCTGAGTAGTGAGTGGGGGGATATGGCACGCGCGAGCTACCAAGGAAGATAGCGCGGGCGG
Organism: Triticum urartu; assembly: GCF_056163025.1. Classification (NCBI taxonomy): domain Eukaryota; kingdom Viridiplantae; phylum Streptophyta; class Magnoliopsida; order Poales; family Poaceae; genus Triticum; species Triticum urartu. The sequence goes on from NC_141878.1 coordinate 236,120,880, forward strand.
GCAAGCAGTGAGCGGGGGGAAATGGTGTGCGGCCGACGATGGGGAAGAGAGAAGGAAGAAGAAGATAGGAGGAAGAAGAGTGGAAGATGAGGAAGAAAGTGCATGAAATCTCAATTCTACTACTACTACCAGGATATACCATCCTTCAGAGTGTAAATAGTTACACCGATGACATGTGGGTCTACCACAAGAGGGCCCATATGTCAGTTAATGGAGGACAGAAGCGTGCTCTACTAGCAAACATGATGGCAGTACTGGGTAAGGCTAATTTAGTAAGACCAACATGCTGGTTCAGCTTATTAATTAAGTGTCCCATCTACTGCAGCATGTATTGTCACTTCACTGCGAAGACTAGTTGAATAGTTCTCTCTGACCGATATGGGGAATAATGGATCGCGAAGACTTCCTTTCTACATTATCCCTATGCCTCTACGCTCAGTTCACTTATTTTCTCCGTACATAGTCACTTGTTGAAATCTCTAGAAAGACAAATACTCCGTATTTGGGAACAGAGGGAGTATCACCATATGTAGGGAACAAAGGAAGCTTGAAATATGAACATGTCAATGGGAGGGAGTAAGCCCCATGCATGCATGCATGCATGCAACATGCAACAAGCACATGTACACATGGACGCACGCAACACTCACGCAACCATGTAGCACACAGCACACGACGCAACACACACGCTCATGCTCAAGTTCTCAACCTACTCCCTACGTCCGTGTAAGACTGTACATATAGAGATTTACACATTGACCAGGGCATAATTAACGCCCAAAAGTAGCAGACTTATGTGTGCATGCGACCATTGAGAGAAGAAGATCAAATGAAGGTCGTTGCATCCTGTAATTAAGGATAGACATTTAGCCTTTACCTAGAGCACAAGTTGGTGCATTAGTCAATCAATATCGACTTAGAGTAAAGGTTAACTGCATTGGAAGTGTAGATGTACTACACTCTTTGTTTTTTAGCCAATGTACACACTTTGTTGGAAGATCGAGGGAGTACACGTGCATGCACTCACACACACACCCAGGGTGGTTCGCGCGCAAGGGTTGGACTCCTGTCGCGCATGTGTAAAGTTTTGTTTAACTGATTTCATTGCTCTGCCAACTGACAGGAGGGACCCAGGAACTAGGTGACAATTTAACCAGTCAACAAAGTGCCATCTCGACTATGTGGCCGGTCAGTAGGGTGCAATATGGTGCTCTACGATGAGCTAGTGATTGTATAATCACCGCAAAACTATATATAGTGACCGTAAAGAGCGTATTGTTACATACGTTGACCCCCAGTGTATTTTTCTCGTTTCAAATTAAGCCATATTAACCGGAAAGGACGCGGTATGGACTAGTACTAGTACTGCTTTGATGTGTCCCGTCAACTCGCGGAACGGGGAGAAGCTTGCTTACTACGCCTCTCCCTCACCCACGCGCGCGGTGGTTCACAGGACGAGGAGAGGGTTTTGACTACTGTGCCCTCTCCCTCTCCCTCTCCCTCGCCCTTGCCCTCGCGGTGGACGTGAAGCCGTTCAATCAGTGTCAGATTGCCAGAACCATATTGTACTATAGTATCATCATTGTCGAACCTTCCGAAGAGGCGAAGAGCCAAGTGCAAGCTTCACACGAGTATGAACTCTTGAACCTCTCGAAGAGGCAAAGAGCCAAGCGCAAGGTTTTATAGGAGTTGTCGTCCTAGTAGGAGTGTACTACTCCCTCCTTTCCAGTTTATAAGGCTCATCTCAATAGCAAACGATGCTACTGGATGATGCCGCCACGTCACGTATATCCAAAGCTGTGCCACCTTTTTTTTCTGAAAGAGCGTGTTGGAGCCCGTGCAACAACCACACAAGTTGCACGTACACACAACACATTTACTAGTAATAAATTCTAAAGGGCAAATGCCAGTATGCCACACAAGTTCATCTCCAATTCATGTGATAAATTTGTGCACGACTAGTCTACATATATTCACAGCGCTACCGTTCACAATTTACCATACTCCACTTACACGTTATAGATGGGCTACATGTCCTCCTCCAGGATCTAGTCCCAAGTGTTCTTCATGGATGGCACGATCCATAGCGGTGGGCAACGGGAATCATTGTCGCAGCTTTCTAGTCCGGTTCCACACGATGGAGACTCATCCAAGCTGAAGCGGCATAAAACAGGGATAGCGTGTACCAGCATGTCGTTCATCCGGCGATGCACACTGAAGACACAGCCATGCTTCATGAACGGCAGGCCTTCCGTGTCGTGCACGGAAGGTGGCATTTGCTTCACAATGGGGTAGCTGTCCCCAATGAAAAGCGAGTACTCTACAAGAGTGTTCCTCGGCACCCACGTAACATCACGGGGGTCAAACTCGGCGCCGTTCATCTGGTACACGTGGCATCTCAGATCTGGACACATGGTGAAGTACATAGTCAAGGTCCATGCATAATAATGTTGTGCTCAAATATGGCGGTCAGTAATACTATGCAGCAAATAGTACTACTCCGGTATAGAGGAAGTAAAATAACCGGCTTATTATATATAGCCACTCTTGGCTACATGGATGAGATAGTAAGACATGGAAAAACAAACATGGTGGCAGCTAGTGGGTTCAAGTCTTCAAGGGCCTAGCTAGCTATATGCATCCTCCAAGGTAAAAAGTACTCCTACTAGTACGTAAGTAGAGTACTTGTACAACAATGAAAGAGAAGGCGAGAGGGTTCAAAAATGGAATACCTGGGTAGATGGTGACGGTCCGATCGTGGTAGATTGTGTGACCATGTTGCACATCAGTGGTACCATGGGTAACGACTGCTAAGATAGTTGATCCCAATATGCCAAAGTCAGCTACAAGGTTCCAGGTTCGACCGAATCACAGATGCAAATGCACATCCAGGATCAGCAATCTTATTTTGATCGCGGGATGACTGGTCCCTGCAAAATAATGGAGTACCGTTAGGGATGCAAATGATGGTTTGTGCATTCCGTTTGTAATCTCCCATACCGTAGGATGGCAACCAGATGAAACAAGTCCCTTGGCTTGTCACCGCGAAGATGCGGCCTAGATGGTGCACGACGTCTTCGAACGTGTAGGGGAACAAATCTGCCGCCGCCGACATGCGCCAGCCTCTGCCGTTACTGCCTCTTGCATTGATGGCAATCCTTATGTCGAACACCGCGATGAGATAGTAATCATCGTAGCCGCGTCGCTTTGTCGGTGTGTCCGCAATTGCTATCTTCTTCAATCTCATGTAGGCATCATCATACATATTCAAGACCAGCCAGTCCGGAAGGCCGATCCCAATGGTGTGGAAGGGGTCTACCGGAACGGCCGCACTGCTGTGGATGTTGTTCAAAATGATGGTGGTATCCGGCCGGAGGTATGCAAGCCAATCTTCGTTGGCACCGACCCAGACCTATATATAATATGGTGGGCAGCGGAGAAATTACGGGATGGAAATGGAATAAACAAGTACTACATGATCAAACTCCATTACTGACCTGCTCATCGAACAAAATCCGACTACCTCTCAACGTCGGCAACTCTAGCGGAGTCAACATGCAACCATGGCCAGGGAGCGGTGGACTGTTCGAAGGATTGTCCCAGCTAGCTATTACATCACTGCTCCGAGCCTCTGTTCATTACTTTTTTTGTGTGTTCTTGATCTTCCCAAGTTGCATGACTAATTTGATGCTTCTATTAATTATGGATCTGCCAACCCCATCAAGCAAAATATTTGTTCTTTTGGGTCTGGCACCTCGAACAAGCATAAAAATAGAGGGAAGCAGATATATTGTCGTGTATGCACACACCCTTCTTTCATTAGTTTAGATGAACCATTGATGATCAATTCGAACCAGTGCATGTGATTAAAATTAATTTTACCTAAATAGAGGGTGTAGAATAAACTACAACAAGTAGATTTGCAACCACGGGATGCTGATGATATATTCAAAGAACATTGCAACACCAGCGAGGCTTCACAGCAACATATGGTAAGCCAGTGTGTTTTAGTACATGTGAAATGTAATGCATGTGGGCTGCTTTCTTGGCTTGTGCCCTCAACCTGTAATCCTACAGAATAACAAATAGTTCAGTTGTCTGCTTTGCTGTATAGCTTGATTCGAATGCTTGTTTGTTGCTTGTTATGCTATACCTAAGTTGGCCAATATGTCAGTAGTGCGTGCTGTACTATCGTAAAGAAATGCATGCCTAGTTCATTTGAGTCCTTAACTTTTCCTCCGAACTTCATCACAAGACTGTCTTTGTAGTTTATATGAGGCCACACTGTTAAGTGCTTTCTCAGATTATTTCAACTGCTTAGATGCCTTGGCAACTTAAATATAGCGGTGGTACACTCCCTTTCAACTAGGGATGTCAACTGGGTCCCGTTTAATCCCGATTAAAGTCCACTAGTGGTATGATAGTTCAAAAGATTTTTTGTTTTTTGAGGAAAATGAACCAGGGAGCTAGAAAAACTAACTAGATGGGACTGGCGGATGTCGTTTATTTGCCACTTACATCCCTAGTTTCATCTTACCATTTTAATTTCTTTTCGGCTGATGCTGCTTCGAACCATTTAAATATAGCTTGCCATGCTCGGCAATAATTCATATGTCGTTTACCATGCAAGCTTACTGCCTAGATCATGCGATAACTATCTCTTACTTATGTCCAGCGGAAACCTTTCAGGATGTCGTTCACACTAGGACACAATGTACAACCCCAGAATCTATTTGTGGAAGCAGTGCGCCATCCATGTTACCAGATGGTAGCAGTTCAGAGGCAACACCACCGGAGAGCAGTCTGAGCACAGATATTATAGTTCTTGAGGCTCTACTAGAGGCAGAAAGAGATGGTGTGGCTAACATGAATGAGGTAATCTTGATCTTGAAGCTGGAAATTATGCAATTAGCTACACGCATTATGCAAGCAACCCAAGAATTGGAGGAAAGTAAGAATGTTGCATTTGAAGACGGAGGACGTCCTGCTACTTCTGCTATCTGAAACCCAAGGTAATCCTTGTTCTTCTTTAGATAGCAGTTGAAATTGTCCTTAGATTATTGTACTTGCATGTCGTGTCATGTCTCTGAATGGATTATGTTGTAAGACCCCCTATGTTGTCCATGTGTTGTAATGATCCAAATTTTTAGGCGAGGTAATCCTCAGTACTTGTATGATTGACATAAGGTGAACTGTTTTTCGTGTGAGCATATTGTATGGGATGAAATAACTGTTTGACTCAAAGTATATCCAACCTACTGAATTCGAAGATCACGGCATTTCTAAATCATAATCATATATAAAGGTGGAATAAATATTTGTTGCGGTTTTGAAGAAACAAATAACAAAACATAGAATTATATGTGGATATTGGTAATCGAATAAAAATTGGATTTGGATTTAGTTGCCAGGGCCCAGGGCAAACATGAATGCTAATTCTCCCAAGTTTGGAACAAAGCGGCTAAACACCCACTATCATTTGTGGGCTGCCCGAAGCAAGTGTTTGCGAGATGGAAATTACTATCTACCCCTGACACTTGACATCCTTATCGACCGGATTTACACTGCTATCGATAGGGGTAGACTAGTAACTTCAATCAGAGGTGACACGACGGCCTCTGAGCCCATTCAGACATGGTGGGCGCCAAACGTGGGCGGCAAAACTCATTTGATTCAAGCTCATCCGAAAGGCATGTGTCTCTCCCTCCATTTCCCCATTCATCCACGATGGGTGGCAAAACAAACTCTCCTCGTCCGAAATCAATGTAGGCTAATATTTTAAATATGGGCAGACGTGTAACTTCCCTTAGACGTGACACAACCGCCCTACCTTTCAACCCCGTTCATACACCGTGGGCGCCAACCGTGGGCGGCAAAACACCCTCTCCTCGCCCGAAATCGTTACCGACAAATATTTGGGAGATGCGAGATTACCATCCTATCCCCAACCACGTGATATCTGAAATTTTAAATGGGGGATAAGTTCATATCTTTCCCACATTTCAGACAAGCGCGTCCCAAAGTTTGAGATCCACCCTCCCCCTCCATTTCCCCATTCATACACCGTCGGCGCCACGACAACCTCCCCACTGCGGCCAGCCTCCTCCGTCCGCCACCCCATCCTCCACCTTGCCGGACCCGCTACCCCTACCTCGTCGTCCACTGCAAGAGATGGAAGTCTCTCATCCACGGCGTCGGACCAGGATACTTTTATCGCGTCTAGCTTCATCGGCGCCGTCGTCCACCTTGCCGTTGCTGCTCCTACGACCGCCTCGTCCACGGCAACAGGATTTATCCCCCGACCAGGCCGTCTGCCATCTAAAGTCTTCTTCCCCGCTGCCGACAACCATCGCACCCGCAGCACCCTCAACGTATCAGCAGGGGCCTACACGGCATCGCAAGAGAGGTGGTACTCTTCCATATGTGCTTAAGTTATTGATGTCACCCGAAAAATAGATCTTAAATTGTTTATCGTATTTTTCTTGTCCGTACCAAATCGTAGTGGCTAATTGAATGCAAACATTGGTTGTGAAGTAGCTTTGTCCGGTTTGCACCTTCAGATCCGCCATTTCACGGTCACTATACTCATAAAGCTTATGGTTCCCCCCCTTATATTCACTACCATCATTGTAGGTGCTTCACTGCTTCGTGTCATGCTAGCACTGCTCCTCAAGACCTCAACCCATCAAGTGAAACAACATGCCACTCATAATTCCAAAGCTTACGTGTTGAAATACGAATCTGATATGATGCTCATATTACTAAAACAGAGAACGTTTAATTGGTCACCTAATGTTCCTATATTCATTTCAAAAAGCATGTGTGCCACCCACTGGTCCAGCTAGTTCCACTTTCCTGATTTTACTCTTGATGCTTAGGGTTTTCCCCTTTTATCTACTCTACTATGATCTGTGTAGGTGCTTTATGTCATACTAGCATTACTCCACCCTTCAAGCTAAACAACAGAACACTTGAAATTCCAAAGCTTAGTTATTCAAATATGATTGTGATACGATACTGATATTAGTTAACAGACACATTTAATTGGTTAGCTAAAGGTCCCACTTGAGTGTCCAAATGCATGTCGCGGCATATAGAGAGACAACAGACTTCATTTCTTTGTCACTTGTTGACTGTACTTTCTTGTCCATACCAAATCTTAGTTGTTATTTCAAGGCAAACATCAGTTGCTAACTACCCTTTGCATGGTTTGCAGCTTCAGATCTGCCATCCCACTGCCACAGTCAACACTATACTCATCATGCTTACGGTTTCCCCATTTTATGATGACCACGATCAGCCTATGTGGTTCGTGCCGTAATAGCACTGCTCCACCCATCGAGCTAAACAAGCTTAGTTGTACAAATTCAAATATGATATTATGCTGATATTAGTAAAACTGAGAGATGTTTAATTGTTCAGCTAAATGTTCTTACTTTAGTTTCGAAATGCATGTGAGCCACATATGGAGAGACCGGAAGGAATAGTATTTCTCTGTGCGCTCTGGTTCATCATGGGTGGCCAACCGACATTGTATAGAAAGACTTGTAATATCTTCAATCTGCTTGTTCTTCTGCTCTTCTTTAAGATGATCCTCTTCTCTTGCGGTCGACTGGTCAGGTCGAGTTATTCTCCCTTAGTATATTTTGAATCTATCAGGTCAGGTCGACTTGTTCTTCTTTACTATATGTTGAAGCTGTCATCTGCGAAGTATCATCACTTCTGGAGCTCTCATATTTTGAGTAGTAGGCCACATTATATTAATGCACACACCAAATTACAGCATGCATGGTACCTCTTAGAAGAATTGTAGAGATATCACAAAGGGGTTTACAGGGAGGAAGTATATTGGATTAGAATCACTTCTGCATTACAAAGATAATCTCACTTGTTTTTATGTTTTCATGCATGTCAAGTATTAAACATTATCAAAATGAATATGAGAATGGGCGCACGAGAGGAATATTGCGGAACAATCCACTGGCTAAAAAACTTGGCATGGTGGAGGATGGCCTATCTTATTCACCCATGAAGGTGCATGCTCTAACTTGGCAAGGTTGTATTGGTCGCACATATTTTGCATCTAACCTCTTGCATTACTTCTACTTTGTTACACCATCTACTTAGTTTAAGCATCATATATGAGTATATGCGATATCTATCCATTTTATGTACATATTCCATGTGTCATCATACTATGTTTTTCCAGGCAAATGTTGTTCTTTCGTAATAGATGTCCAAAAGGAAGAGGGTGAGTGCAGATCCTCAAGGAGTACAAACTAGGTATTTGGAAAAGGTAGTGATACCTGTTAAATCAGATAGACCAGCAGCCACGGAAAACATAGGCCTAAATGTACCAGACTTTACCCCTACTCCAGTGGCCAAACCCCTATTAGAACTGCTGAGAGCCCAGCGTCAGGTACTGTCTATGATATCAATTCAAAATTTGAACTCCTAAATTTCTGCATGTGCCTTACCTTCTCTCTTGTATGAAAACTAATTTCAAATGAATCTCCTTGGTCAAAGGATCATAGGATCTCATGACAATACTGGGCTCTACATTGCTCTTGTCAGTACCTCTTGCCCTTTGTCAGCATACTTACACTCATTGCTATTTGATTATGTAGCATCACTGTAAATGTTCGCTTCTTTATCCTCCCTTTGCTTGAAATTATAAGATCTATATTTACTCTTAGATAAATGTAGAATTAACACAATGGTTATGAAGTTTTGGATTGCTCATGTAAGTACCTGTTGTCATGTACTCCCTCTGTATCAAATTAATTGTTGATTAATTGGATGTATTTAGAACTTAATTGTGCTAGATACATCCATTTGAGAGACAAGTAATAACGGACAGTGGTGGTATTACTGTACATGCATCGCGAGATAGTTGATTGTCTAGCATTACTCTGCATCTTATCTTCCCTGCCCTCCACTTTCTCCAAATTATCATATCTACATTTACTCTTACCAAAATTTTGAATAAAGCCAATGCCACTACACACATTGATGTCTGCATTCCTCTTGTCAGTACCTTTTGCCTTGTAATGATGTACATAATTAATTTCTATTTGATTATGTATCATCAGTCTACACATGAGCTTCATTATCCTCTATTTCTTCCAATATTATTTGATCTATATTTACTATTTGCAAAATGTAGAATAATGGCAACGCTTATCAAGAATTTTCTTTGGGGAATATATTAAATTATCCTTCCATCAACATGGAGAAGGGCTTTGTCCAGCCCGTCTTAATATGTAATGTAAGCTCATCCTTCTCAAGCCTTCAAACTTTGTTCTAGTATAGATTTGGATAGGCATCATTTCCTCCACCGCTATTTACATCTGATTGGATGTTTGCAAGAACTACCAGTTTTAAATTGTAGTTGTAAAAACATGTTCCTTATGCAGAACAGATCCATTTATTTTCTTATATAATTGTGAAACCTGTTACGTGTCTCCTTGTTTCTCTTTCCGAGTCGTATCTCTTATGCCTAGGAGAACTTCAGGAAAGATAGTGATCCAAACCATCTTGAGGATAGTGAGATGACCCCATGGTCCTGTCTTGATGAAGACAGTGAGTTGAAGCTACTCACCAGCAGGTGTGAGACAACCTCTGTGCAGTCGTTACCTCAATCGGTTCAACTTCTTCAGTCTCAACTTAAAGTGGAAAGGCTTGCTTCATCTCAGCTCCGACTTGAAGCCAAAGCTGTAATGAAGATGTCAGGGGACTGCCTTGCACACTATGGTGCCATACAGCTAGGGATGAAGCATCTATCGTTGACACAACTGAGGTCTCATCAGCTTGTTCAGCTGCTTGCGGGGCCCGACCTTGCCAGGTCTATTGCCTTCCGAAGTGCTCTCAGTTTTGTATATTATTTTGTCGGCGCATTTATATGCATTGGTGGCAACCTTTGATGCCCAGTGTATGTAATGTGCGGTCATGTTGCGCTTTATTATCACTGGTAGCGAACTTTGATCCCAAGTGGATGTAATATGCTGTAATTTCTTTATTGTATAGTCTAGGTTTATTCTTTGGTCGGTATGCTGTAATTTAGGCTAGAAGATTCAGTGGATCTCAGTGTTGTCGGTCTTTAGGACGGCCTGTTACTCATATGGGCCAAAACGTGGGCCTATAATCATCTTGGGCCATTAGCAGGTCTAAACCTATAGTAGTTTCCCGCCTTTGACAAGCCATGGGCTACATATTTACTCTAGTGACACTGGGCCTCCTACGGGCCGTAGAAACAATGGGCCTTATATGGTCCGTAGAAACAATGGGCCTTCTACGGGCCGTAGAAACAATGGGCCTTCTATGGGTCGTATCATCAATGGGCCTTATACGGGCCGTATGATCGATTGGCCAAACATGGGCCAAAAACAGACCGCATTATGGCCGTAAAGGGGCTAGAGTTGGAGTCGTCCATTCATGGGCCGAACATAACGGGCCGTCGCTAATAGGCCGTATTTGATGATGCTATGAAAATGGCCCAACATATTAACGGGCCACAAATGGGCCGACTGTAACCACGGGCTGAATTTGGCCCACAAGCAGAAAATGGCAGTAACGGGCCATAAGTAACCGAATGCTGGAAATGAGCCCAAGAATAAATGGGCCCTGAGAAGGCCAAAAGATAACCTGGGCTGGAAACGGCCCAATGGAATAATGGGCCGTTAATGGGTATGAAGTGATACACTGTTCATTACGGGCCAGTCACCACGGGCCTTTAATGGGCCAAGAGTTACAAAGGGCCTCATATGGGCCAAAAGACGTCATGGGCCATACATGGGCCGGAGGTTAAAACGGGCTGGAATCATATTGGACGGCCCAGATGACGGTACTGTGCCTAATTCAGAGAGGTTTTAATGGGCCCTGGGTTAGCAGGCTATAAATGGGCTATATGCGAACAGACCGTTAACAGGCTTTCTGTGGGCCGGCCCGCCACCTTTTAATCAAGTCAAACGGGCCGGCCTTTTCACAGGAATGGGCCGCTCTTGGGCCGTGCCACGTGTCGACGTATCATAGGCACCTTGGATCCAATGAGTGGATGACATCTGTCCCAACGGTGAGCTGTCGGCGTTCTGGGAACGGGGGTCCCTAGACTTGCCTGCCTGCCGCCCACGATGTGGCTTTGCTGGCAGGCCTGTACGGCCCATCTTCATCATAAGAAATCAAAACCCTCGCGAGGGGCCAAGCCTTGCGAGGCGGATGACACAAGACCTCCTCAAGAGCGGCCTCGCCAGGCTGGCTCATGAGGGACGGAGAGTTCAAGGTCGGGCAAACCTCGCGAGGTTCTCGTGACGTAAGCCATGACGATAGAGACCAGGCGGGCGCCAACGCGCACACCATCCTTGTTTCCTCTTTAGTGCTAAGGGGGCAAGCACAGGTGCGGAGTACCGAGGCATCAAGCAAATGTTTCTGTATTGTTGCAACGAGACCAAGACCAAAAGGACGGCAAGACGGAGGTCACCATGGAGCCCAAGACGGCGTCACCACCAGAACCTTTGGCAGGCGAAGACCACCTTTTGTCAGGATAGCTTGTACTAGCTGTCCCCTTTGAAATTGGCCGTTGTTGGCTCCCTTCCTGCTCAATATTTGGGAAGAGGACCAGGGCCTCTATAAATAGGACTAGCCACCACCATAGATAGGGGACGAGGACAGATCATCAAGGTCACACCCAGCCACACATGTGCACCAAGCACAAGAACACCTCAGCCTGAGGAGGTTGTTCTTCCCCTTGTACTGTTCATCCTCAGCCCAAGAGGAAATCCACCACCACCACACTGGAGCAGGGGATTACACCACAACGGTGGCCCAAACCAGTATAAATCTTGTATCCTTTGTATTGCAAGTTCGTCGAGTTAGTTCATGAGATCTAGGCTAAGTTAGGACACATATCGATAGGGGGGAGGTCTTCGTGTGCACCCCAGAGTTCGAACCTTAAGGGTTTTGCCGGAACCCGTGATGCGACATTTGGCGCGTCGGGTAGGGGTGAGCCGGAGCTTCTTCCCCACCAGGCGATCCGCCGACGCTCCACGGTTCTGATGTCCGGTGACCCGAGGGCTGACGACGACCGATGGGCAGCATGGCCCGCACAGGCGGCACTGCCCGCCCAGGGAGA